>NC_056744.1:1595374051-1595694868 GCF_019279795.1 Protopterus annectens
TCAAAAGAATAAAAGAGTGCAGGAAGAAGTGGGAGACAGAAAAGACTGACCAGACTAGGAAGGACTAATGGTTGGCTAACAAAGAAGCTAAGAAAGAAGTTGCAATAGCAAAGAATAGGGCATTGGAGGCACTGTACCAACTTCTAGAAAGTGACTCAGTAAAGGACACAAAGAAACTATATCAGGTTGCAAGGCAAAGACAGAAAAATAAAGAAGATAGTCAGACACCCTACATAAGGGATGCCAGCAACAACCTGCTCACCAGCCAGAGGACATCAAAGGCAGATGGAAGGAGTATTTTCAGCAGCTCCTGAATGTAGAAAACCCAACAGAAGCTGTACTGCCTCAGAAACAGCTTACGATGAGAGAAGAACAGGAGGCCACCCAAGAAGAAGTAAGAACAGCACTAAGTAAGATGAAGTCAGGGAAAGCAGCAGGCTCAGATGAGGTCACAGCAGATATGATAAAGATGCTGGGTGAGACGGGGGAAATGGCTCCTGAGGGTACTAATAGTGTAGATAGAAAGGCATATCCCAGATAACTGGAGAATAAGCATACTATTGCCAGAGTACAAGAACAAAAGGGACATCCACAACTGTGGCCAGTACACAGGCATCAAACTCCTATCACATTGCATGAAAGTTCTGGAGAGGATGATTGATAAACAGATACACAGAGTAGTAGAATATAAGATGTGAGATGCACAGTTTGGATTCAGATCAGAATGGAGCACAACTGACCCAATGTTTGTATTGAGACAGATACTTGAGAAGAAGCTAGAGTTGAGGAGAGAGTCCAACTAGGCATTCCTAGACTTGGAGAAAGCGTATGACAAGGTCCCAAGAAAGCTAATCTGGGCATACTGTGGTGGTTTGAAGTCCCAGAAACATTGGTAGAATTAGTGCAGACTATGTACAAGGACCCAATGACTCAACAACATACAGTGTTCGGCCTCACAGAGGGGTTCCCAGTGGATGTGAGTGTACATCAGGTTTCAGCTCTTAACACACTGCTGTTCATACTGGTGATAGACTATATTAGCAAACTGGTTGGAGAGGACAGATCAACTGTATGCAGACAATGTGGCAGTACAGGCAGACTCTGAGCTAGAATCTCAACAAAGGATAGGAGAATGGAATGCAAATCTGAAGGCACATGGGATGAAACTAAGCACAGATAAGACGGTGGTAATGGCAGTAAATTGAGGAAATCAGAAGAAGCTGTGAATAGATGAGAAGATAGTGGAACAGGTAAACAGCTTCAAGTATCTGGGAGGAGTAGTTGAGGAGAATGGTAGCCTAAATGAAGAGGTCAAAGCTAGAATCAGAGGGGCTACAGCCAACTGGCATAGAGTATCAGGTGTAATCTATGACAGAAGAATGCCAAAGAAGCTGAAAAGTAAGGTGTACAAAACAGTGGTGCGACCAGCACTACTGTATGTTACAGAAACCTGGGCAGTAAAGGCAGAACAGTTGAAAAAGCTAGAGGTGATGGAAATGAAGCACCTGAGAAAGGTGATAGGATGCACACTGTAGGACAGATGAAGAAATTATGACATAAGAACAGAAGCCAAAGTAGCTCCAATTGCAGAAAAGATAAAAGAGAACAGATTGCGGTGGTTTGGGCACATATGTAGAAAAGCAGAAGACAATCTGATGAGGAAGATTTGGGATAGACAGGAAGAAGCTAAGAAGACGTGAGGATGTCCAGCAAAGAGGTGGATGGACTGTGTGAAAGAAGATCTGTGACAGTCAGGCATGAACGTTGAATAAGGCAGGAGTGTGGCACTGAATTAAGAGAGTTGGTGACAGTTAACATGATACTCCAACCCCATGTAGAAAAATGGAAAAAAAGGGGGCTGATGATGGTGATGATGATTAAACAATCTGGTTAAAAACACCACTGCCTTTTCTCCTAAACACTTCCATGCTTCCACAGGTATGTTATCTAGACCAACAGCCTTTCCATTCTTAATTCTCTTCATAGCTATCCTTACTTCCTCCTTGCTAATCTGTTACACTTCCTTATTCACCACATCCACATCATCCCACCTACTCTCTCTCCCATTCTCTTCATTCAACACCACCTTAAAGTACTCTTTCCACCTGCTCAACACACTCTCCTCGCTTATGAGTACATTTCCCTCATTATCCTTTATCACCCTTATCTGCTGCACATCCTTCCTAGATCGGGCCCTCTGTCTAGCTAATTGGTAGAGGACCTATTCTCCATCCTTAGTGTCCAACCTTTCATACAATCCTTCATATGCCTCATCCTTAGCCTTTGCCTCCTCTCTCTTTGCCATGCACCCCATCTACTTATACTCCTGTTTACTTTCTTCATCTCTCTGACAATCTCACTTCTTACTTGCCCACCTCTTTTTCTGTTTACTCCCCTGTACTTCCTCATTCCAACACCAGGTCCCCTTGTCCTCCTTCCTCTGTCCAGATGTCACACCAAGCATATTTATAGTCATCTCCTTTGCTAGCTGTGCTGTAGTTACCCAGATATTTGGTAACTCTTCATTGCCACCCACTGCCTGTCTTAACTCTTCCCTAACTCAACATCACAATCACCCTTTTTCAGTTTCCATCTGATCCTGGGTGCTGCCCTCACACTCCTCCTCCTCCACTTGATCAACAACGTTATCCCATAGACCAACATTCCATGCTGCCTAACTGCACTTTCCCCTGTCACCAATTTACAGTCTCCAATCTCCTTCAGACAGGCCCTCCTGCATAGGAGATAATCTGTTTGTGTGCATCTCCCTCCACTCTTGTATGTCACCCTATGCTCCTCTGTCTTGATAAAATTTGTATTCACCACAGCCATGTCCATCCTTTTTGCAAACTCCAGCACCATCTCACCTTCTGCATTCCTTTGCTTAATACCATACCTACCCATCACTTCCGCATCCTCTCTGTTCCCTTTACCAACATGCTCATCGAAAGCTGCTCCAATCACCACTCTCTCATTCTTGGGTACAGTCATCACCACTTCATTCAACTCAATGAAAGATTTTTCTGTCTCATCCATCACACATGCAACTAGCGGACCATATGCACTAACAACAGTCATCATTGCACAATCAGTGTCCAGCTTCATTAACATCACTCTGTCTGACACTCTTTTCACCTCCAAAAACACCCTTGCCATACTGTTCCTTCAGGATAACTCCTACACCATTTCTCCTCCCATCCACACCATGATAGAACTATTTGGACCTGACTCCGATACACCTAGCCTTGCACCCCTTCCATCTGGTCTCTTGCACACGCAATATATCAACCTTCCTTCTGTCCATCATATCAGCTAGCTCTGTCCCCATACCAGTCATACTGCCAGCATTAAAAGTTCCTATCCTCACTAACACACTACTAGCCTTTCTCCTCTCTTCCTGCCATATGAGCGTCAGACATCCTCCAGGGTATGTCTGTGAATGCAAAGGCTACTGTGCTAGCAAATGACTTGTGTGTTACAGCAATATTAAGAAAGTGTCACTAATTTTGCCCCATCACCCCCATGTATGTGTGGTGTCCTCCAGATATCCTGCTCTAACAGGTTGACGGGAATGACTGAGTAGCAAGAGTGTAAATACAGTATGCCATACTGACATAGAACAGAAATGTATATCAGGTATTGCCTGTGCACATCTAAGTATGAGTAGGTGTACCTGGCTGCCTCATAACAACAGATATGGGATGCACAATGTTAGGTAAATAAGCTGTACATGTTATACACATGTGTAATCTTAGTTTCTGTGCATCCAACAGAGTTAGATTTCTACAGCTACTGGTTGTTACATTGCCCTGACACAGACATGGGTACTAGAATAAGCATGATAACCAGGTTGAAATTTCAGAGGTGTCCAACCATGTTATGAACTTCTGTCCATGCCTACTACAAATAGCCATATGACCACCAACATAGCTGTATGGACTCAGCAATACCTTACCCGTAAAACTTGTCTCCACCAAAGTAGAGTAATCCCCTTTGCTGGACAGCAGCAATACACAAACCACATAATTGGTTGCTATGTTGGCTGTACAGGTCAGAGTAGAAGCAGGCACCAACTTGGCAGCGAGTCAACCTTTGAATGAGCATATAAGGTCCCATGTGGATTACTGTAAGGCTAATTTTGAGTACAAATTGGACACATCCACCAAGGGCAATCAGAAGGCCGTGTTTACATATGTCTGCAATCTCAGAGGCGACAACACAACCCACTGTGTAATGGTGGTCAATCACACCACATACATACACACACACACACACACACACACACACCATAGCTATAGGCAACCTGCTATAGACAGGTTTATGGCAAACATCACCCCCTGGCTTACCATCAGTGTAGGTGGATATGCACAGCATCCACAATCTTCCCTTCATTAGGAGCAGGTGCACACTGCCTAATCAAAGTCAACAAAAGCAAGTCTCCATGGGACCTGAGAATATTCCTGTCTGCATCCTACATGAACTTAGGCATATGCTTCCAGCTCCATTA
The DNA here is from genome assembly GCF_019279795.1 of Protopterus annectens. Taxonomy (NCBI): domain Eukaryota; kingdom Metazoa; phylum Chordata; order Ceratodontiformes; family Protopteridae; genus Protopterus; species Protopterus annectens. The sequence continues at coordinate 1,595,378,559 of NC_056744.1, forward strand.
CACACTGTATGCAAGCAAAGCCTGAGCACCATTGACATCCCATCTACAAGGAAGATGGCCACTGTCAACCCCTTCCACAAACATGAATAGTGGTTTATGCAATGTAATGGCCCTCATTGGGGGGAACATGACGCATCAGGACCAGAAGTGCAATGCAGGTTCATACTGTGCTGATAGATGACAGGGGTATGATGTGGTTGTGGGTCTATATTAGAAGCTCAAAGGTGTACTTACCCAAATACGTAAACACCGACACGTCTTCATCGAACCGCTAAAACATTGATCATCCTGAAGAAAGAAATCCGAAACATTGAATCATCATGGTTGGCCCTTCTGCGGTATAGCTCCATAAGGTAAGTGTGTGATAGTTACGGACCTTAGGGTTAGGGTGCGGGTTAAGGTAAGTGCGTAGTTGGTAGTGTATGTGAAATTTAGTGTCGGGCTAGAAATAGGGTTTTGTTAAGTGTATGTGTATGGATTATTTAGTTTGTTTGGGTATAGCTTCTTAAGGTAAGTGTGCGATAGTTATGGACCTTAGGGATAGGGTGCGGGTTAAGGTAAGTGCATACATGGTGGTATTTGCAAGATTTAGTGAAGGGTTAGAAGTAGAGTTTAGTCTAGGTTAGAAGTAGGGTTTTGGTTAATGTATGTATGTGATTTATTTAGTTTGTTTGGGTAGGTAGTATGCAGCAGGCGGTGGGGTGGGACAACTATGACGGTTCGAGTTTTTGAATTTCGCAGTTTAGGGCATTCGGTGTATTCACAGTTCGCGGAATATGTGTCGGTGTTTTCGTATTCGGTGACTAGGGCTTTCGTGATTTTAATATAAACCCTGTGGTTGTAAGTGGTGGCTAATGATAGGCAATATTGATGTGTTGGCTCTGTAAATAACTCTGGGCAATGTCTGAGGTCCTGTGATGTGTTTCCCTGTTTAGGTCTTCCAGGTGCCATGCAGCGTCAGCCTGCATACACTGCTGAGGAAAATGCAGCCATTACAGAGGCAATACTACAGCACCATGCGGTGATGTTCGGGCGGGGCCGACAAAATCTACGGGAGCGGACTTCCCTGTGAGACAACCTTCTCCACAGAGTGAACACCTTGGGCCACCATGGCTGCACATACGATCAGGCAGGCATCAGGCAACTGACCTGATATGTCGTGCCCAGCAAATGGCTGTTGTCATGGCTAGGGACCATTCTGCCACAGGTGGGGGTCCTGCTACACAGGCCCTAATTGCACCAATGGAGGAGCTCCTTGCCAACCTTGGGGCAGCTCCCACAGAATAACCAACACATGAAACACCAGTTGTGGAGGTGGGTGGCACCCAGGCAACAGGTGAGGAGCTTCCAGGTAAGGCCACAGTGCACATCAGTTTAAGCATGTAGCAGTCATACTGTCTTCAATAGAATATCTAGATGCATATGTCAGTTCAAACTGCATTTGTGGGTGGGGTTTAGTAATGCACACAAGTGCACTTCTATGGCAAGGGACAGCAAATTGTGTACTATCATAGCTTGTTCTGTACCTGTGCAGACACGTAGCATTCATCTTGTACCAATGCCAAATGTGAGTCTGCTGACAATACCTCTCCCCAAGTACATAGGTCCCTCTGGTCTGCATGTGGGGCAGCAGCCTGAAGCTGGTGAGTATGGGATTTTCCTGTTGTGGCTCACCAGTACCCCAGGAATGTTAAGGTCATTCATGGGACCATTCACACAACTGTTACCCTCAGCTGTTTTGCAATGTCTGCATGTTCACTTGTGGTGGGGTTAACTGCATTGCATCACAGTGGTCATCACATTTGCATTTGGTATTTGCAAGAGATGTCACATATCTGTAGCATATCTGACAACCTGTCATTGCAGGAAATCTGGACAAAGACTGACAAAATGGGGGGGGGGGGGACAAAGGCCCAAAACTAGGGACATATTTTATAAATTAGTGTTATACAGTGCATATAAATAGTGTACACACACCAGTTAGAATGTCAGGCATTTGTGAAATACAAAAATGAAAGCCAATAACACATTTCTGAACCCTTCCAACCTTTCATGTGACCTATAACCTGTGCAATACAATTGTAAAACAAACACATCTGGTAGGGGAACAATTATGACACATACAAAACTTACAAGAAGCTAGATGCATACATGTGCACAGGCTGAAGCTAATTCAGTGTTGGAGCAGCTTTCAATATTATTACAACATTACATCTTCTTGGGTACACACCTGCCATCAATTACAGAGACTCTTTGATTAACAGAAAATAGTCAGCTGTCCTAACAGGATCATCCTAAATTTACTAAGTTGGCTGCTACAGCAACAGCCATAGATCACATATAGCTTATGAAGCAGCAAAGGGATCTCATTTGTGAAAGGTATCAGCCCAGAGAAGGGTACTCACACATTTCCACAGCATTGCATATACCATGGAACACAGTGAAGACAGTCATCACATGGTGGTGGTAATATGGGGCAACAGTGACATTGCAAAGAACTGGACATCCCTCCAAATGTGTGGAAAAGACACAACAAAAACTTGTCAGGGAGGCTGACAGGAGACCTACAGCAACACTACCGGAGTTGCAGCAATCACTGGCAAGTACCGGTTGTGTACTACATGTGACAACAATCTCCCCATGTCTGGCCTATGGGGCAGGTTTGGAAGATGGAAGCCTTCCCACACACAACAGCATCCAGGTCTGGCAGATTTCTCAAGGAAGATACATCAGATCCCCAAATAGCATGTGGGGAAATGTGTTATAGTGTAATGAGACCAAGGTTGCACTTTTGGCCACAATACCAAAAGGTTTGTTTGGCACAAGAACAACACTGTACATCACCAAAAGAACACCATCTCCATGGTGAAGCATGGTGATGGCAGTGTCCTGCTTTAGGGTTGCTGTTCATTAGCTGGAAGTGGGCCTGTAGCCAAGGTGGAGGGGATTAGGAAGACTTCAAAATACCAGTCCCTTTTGGCCCCAAATCATCATGTGTGTGCTAGAAAGCTGTGGATGGAGAGGACATACACCTTTCCACACAACACTGACCCATACCATACATCAGAATCCATAAAAGAATGTCTTCACCAGAAGAGAAGCAATGTTTTGGAAGGGCCCAGCTACAGTCCACACATACATCCAATAGGGAATATGTGGGGTGCCCTGAAGAGGCCTGTGCAAAGGTGATGCCCTCACAATCTGACAGAATTGGAGAGTTTCTGCAAGGGAGAGTGTGCAAATATTGCTAAGCTGAGATATGCCATGCTGATGCACACCTTCCCAAGAGGACTGATTGCTGTTATGAAATCAAAAGGTGCTTTAACAAAGTATTAGTTTAAGGGTGTGCACAGTCATGCAACCAGCCTATTGTACGTATTTCAACTTCTACATGTTACCCCTAATCAGTGTGTTTGTTTTTCAATTGGATTGCACAGCTTATAGGTCACTTTAAAGTAGGGAAATGTTATCACATGACTTATGTGGTCTCATGTTATATATCAGACAAACTTGGCATGTTAACAGGGGTATCTACACTTATAATGTCCACTGTAAGCTTAGAAGGTTGTTAGTGTAACCGGTTCTGTTGTAACATACATGTGCTGCAGGTTTTGAAGTGTGAGACTCAAAATATGTCATTAAATAGTGACACCAGTCCTCATATTATCCCAGTAATGTGTCAGACAAAATACAGGATTTATGACAAACAGACCAGAAATATGAGACACATGTAGACATTCAGTGACACTGCACAGTTGAGAGGTATGTTGTGTAGGAGTTGCCACTGTGCTATACAGGTGAACAGTAATTATGTGTACATGGGTGCAGTGTGTTCTATTGAAGGCCCATCACCTACTAACACTACTCACATATTACAGAGGTGTATATAAGTTGTAACAGGAAGTGGATAAGGCTGCACTGCATGATGTTGAGGGCCTGTACGGGGTGTGTATGTAGTGGTCTGTGTTGTGAATGTCACTAGTTGGCGATTGAGAGGTCTGTGTAATACATGTCTGCCACCTCACCTGTATGTGTTTGCGTGCATGTGGATGCGTGTGTATGTGCATCTGTAGCAGCAAACGGTATAGTGCAGGTATTGATTTACATATGTTGTCTTTCCCCCACAGGTGGTCATGATGGTTGCAGTCTCTCCTGCTCAGTATCTGACAATAATGATGGTCATATTCAGGCACAGGTGGTGTCAGGGGCTGAATCTGTGCCATCGATTGGCATCCCACACCATCCACAATGTCCCTGCACATAATCACAATGCCACCATATGCCCTGTCCCCAGCAGCCACAGATAATGGCCAGTTGTTAGGTGGTAGCATGGAACAGCATATTGTGGTGACTATGGCAGGTGTGAGTGTAGACACTGTACATAGCCAGAGAGCAGGCAAGGTACAATACAGGTGGATGGACAGGGGTGCTCACAGGAGGACTGCTGCTCGTTAAGCCACTGTTGCAAGTGCCACAGCAGGTGTCACCAGATGCATGTTTTGGGCTGTTATGGCTGCACAGGCACGTAGTCAATGCAACACCAGACATATACTCAGGGTGGTGGATGCAACTCTTCCTGGTTTACGTGGCGACATACATGACCTTGTTGAAGCCACACACCAAAATACTGAGGTCATGAATAGACAATGGGGTGAGACCTTGGCAATCCTTGACTGTGGCATGTCTGTGCTTGAGCATGTGGTGGGAGATGGGCGTCGGCCATGTGGACGTAGGTCAGCACCAACATCAGCTGAGAGTCTACTGGGCCATACACCTTCACACTCCCATAGTGGCAGTACCATCAAAGGGGGGGGTTGCTGTCCACATCACAACGGAGCAGGCCATGGGTACGTGGTCCTGGATGGTCCCATCAGGGACACGGATCTAGCAGACAGCATTCACCATCAGGAAGCAGTACTGCACCTGGCCTTGGGCCTGGTGGTGCCAGTGAGACCCCTGGCAGGACCAATTCACATGTCCATGGCCAGAGACTGTGAGCTGGACACTCTGCCATGTATGGTCCACAGCTGTCCAACATACCCCTGTGTAGGGCAGCCACATGGCGTGGCTGTGTGCATACATACACGCACACACACACACACACACACACACACACACACACACACACACACACACACACACACACACACACATCTGTATCACAAGTAAGTCACCTCCAGACACACAGAGCACCTCTGCACAGCCCATCTATAGGATATCCCCTCCAAACACACACACACATGGATGTCTACTATATGGCCCAGCCTAGGACTCTGGCAAACCCACACCACACCCTGTGCATATGATGATACCTGTGCCACATCCCTGTCATCCGTACCATCGATGCAGGGACAGGCTAATGTGGGTCTGATGCACAGGGTGAATATAGTACAGTGTAGCTATGTAATACTGAGTGGAAATACACCAACCATTTCATAGCCAAGGTACAGATTTATATGTACATTTACCAGGTGTGTATGCATGCAACAGTGTGTGATGGACACTGTCAGACAATGTGACCTGGCATACATACCCCTTGTCACAGACAGGTAGCCTTCAGGCATTTCACCTCAGTGTTGTGTAGTACCACAGGCTCATACATGTGGAACATGTTATTGGAGTACTGTCAGTAGGTCAATCACCAGCTTAGCCATTATATTGACTGCAACAGATTCATGTGTCAGCACCTGTTGCCCCTGCCATTTCTTTCCCATATACTCAACCCTGATGCAGTTGGTGAGGGCATGCATGGTACTGTGTATGACAGGTTTGTGGTATGTATTCCTGAGTTCACAGGGTGGAACAGGGAGGCAAAATGGTATATCCTTTGCACACACACACACACACACACACACACACACACACACACACACACACACACACACACACACACACAGTAAAGACTGACAAAGGGGATGCACATACAGTAATACAAACACAGTTTGCAATGGACAGATTTGTAAACCTACATATCCACTTTAATGTACTATAGTGCTACATACACATGACATGCCCCACATAGATTATATGCATGGGACATAACCCACTACCTCTTACAACATGTACTGTTGTGAATGCCTTCATGGATGGTGAGATAACCCACCAGAAATAGCAACTGGAGTCATCTATTGCTCCTACAAGCCTGGACAAGTGATAGGGTAACAGACGGTGTATCAGCAAGATGTTTCAGTCAGGTATGATATCTGATGCTGGCATGTGTGTCAGTATACTAACTATGACCTATTTGGTGACAATATCACATACATGGCCGTTGTTAGGGGACGCAGACCACATATGGTTTGCAAACATCCAGATATTCTGTAGACATCTGTACAGATGACTGGAATGACCTGTACAATGGTTTAACATGCTGTATGTGAGACAGATGTCATTAACATGCTATATAAAATAATGCCATCGGGAGGTGGTAAACAGGCGTGGATGGCACACACATCAAAATGATATAAACCACACAGATATGATTCTCAAACCAAGCAGACACACACACGCACACATACACAAGCCTACTTGCCAGTATTAAGCTTAGAACCTCTGCCTATCTAGTGATTTATACTATAGTGTTACGCAGTTATTGCACACACTACAGAGCTTACTGGGCTGACAACTGGCCAAAGGTGCTGATAAGGGGAATGACATCAGCAGGACTGATAAAGTAGGGCACTGGGCGGGAAACCTATCACAATACTTATTTTTACAAACATATACACGTACACACACTTATACACCCACAAACACATTCACTAGTTCTGAGATTAGAAGCCCTGCCTAGCTAGTGATTTGTACTATAGTGTTAAGCAGTTATCACACGCACTACAGAGCTTACTGGGCTGACAACTGGCCAAATTGCTGATAAGAGGAATGACATCAGCAGGCCTGATAAAGTAGGGCACTGGGTGGGAAACTTCTCAAAATACTTCTACTTACAAACATACACACACACTTATACTCCTACACACACATTTGTTGTATCTGAGATTAGAACCCCTGCCTAGCTACTGATTTGTACTATAGTGTTACTCAGTTATTGCACAAGCTATGGAGCTTACTGGGCTGAAAACTGGCCAAATGTGCTGATAAGGGGAATGACATAAGCAGGCCTGATAAAGTAGGGCACTGGGTGGAAAACTTCTCAAAATACTGCTGCTTACCTTACAAACATACACACACGCTTATACTCCCACACACACATTTGCCGGGTCTGAGATTAGAACCCCTGCCTAGCTACTGATTTGTACTATAGTGTTACGCAGTTATTACACACACTATGGTGCTTACTGGGCTGACAGCTGGAAAGGTGCCAATAAGGGAAATGACATCAGCAGAACTGATAAAGTGGGACACTGGGAAGTGTTGTGGGTGGGAATGGCCTAAAACTGTTTTACCTACAAACAAACACACACTCCCTCACTCTCACATACACAACTGTACATACACACACAAACACACACATACACACACATACTTGCCATTATTGAGATTAGAACCCCTACCTATCTAGTTATTTGTACTATAGTGTTACGCAGTTATCGCAAGCACTACAGAGCTTATAGGGGTGATTGGTGTCCAATGGTACTTTTAAGGTGAATGACAGTAGCAGATCTTGTGAAGTAGGGCAATGTGAAGTGTACTGAGTGGGAACAGTCTCCTAATACGTAGACCTACAGACTCAAACACACACACACACACACACACACACACACACACACACACACACACACACACACACACATGCAGGTGATGTGATATTATAAACCCAACCTCAGTAATGTTACACAAATGGGGCTCAACTTTTATGCTGGCACATGCAACTGCTTACAATGGGTATGCCACTATCCACAGCTGGACATCACTGTATGCCATTTAGGGTATCCGTGTGTGTGTGACTCACTCTGTTTGTGTCCCCTTGTGTGTGTCTCTCTCTATCACTGTCTGTCTCTCACTTCCCCACATATATGTGTGTGTGTGTGTGTTTGTATGCTTGACATATGTTATCTGTTGCCTATATATATATATATATATATATATATATATATATATATAGTATCTCACACAACAGATGCAGATATATCACATATGGGCCACCTACAGCTAGCTGAGGGTAATTCTGTCTGATGTGTGTGTGGGGACAGTTGAGGTGTACATAGCTGTCTGTATGCACAGACATATATACACAATACAGTCACTGTTAGAAAAATATGTATTAATGTGTGTGCTTAATGCTAATTAGAAGTTAAAAGAGTTAACACATTTTTCATTCTATTTTATATACAGCTTAGTTTTATATGAGACTAAAAGATGTTTTTGAAACTGCAGTATGCTTTCTGAAACTTGCAAGATGCCCTCTGACCTAGTGCTTGCTAGCACAGCAAAATTCATGCTTATGCCTTTTGGAAATGTACTGAGAAGCAGGTGATTATCTGCTAGGTCAGGAAGCAATATATGAAAACAATGCTATATTCTATAATGTTATGATTCTGAACAATTAGCTCTGTTCGTGTTATGAGAACATGTACAGCTGCAGAGGGAAGAGATAAAGACAGACAAAGAACTGTTGAAGAAATGAACTGCAATCTATCCTTGCTTTGTGCTCAAATTAGCCGTAGTACCTTGAATGGTAACATTGCATATATCTAACCGGTGGTAGCCATGGCCATGTTGTTTTTCTTAGGAAGTTTCTCACAAAATTGTTAATGCAAGCAGAAAAGTATGAAAATAGCTGCTATGAAGTAATGATGTTAAAACTTGTGATCTGCTACGTCAGCTTGGTAGGCAATGTCTTATTAGAAAATGTATAAAAATGTTGGCATTTCCTGATTCTAGTTAGACAAACTCTGTATTAGCATGTTTTTCTCTCCTTGCTGCAAGATTAAAGTGCCTTAAGCTGAACCTGCCGTGTATTGATCTTTTTAAAGTTAATTTTTCATTTGACAGATTTGGTCCTTCGGACCGGAAAACTCTCACTCTGACTCAGGTCAGATAGGCCAGGTGGCATGAAACTGCACGGGGAAGAGACCACATTGGTTCTTCTGCTTTGAAAGACCTCCGACTAAATTGTCGTTCAAAAGAGGCCAGCCACTGTTTCCGATCTGCGATTGGAGGACGAGTTGACGGCCCCAGTGCAAGCAGACAATCAAGGAGGCTCAGGTAAGGAGGAATTTACCTTTTTCTGTTTTAGATCAGGGACTTGTTACAGTATTTTTGTTTTTTGTCAGGGAGATCTGTAAAAGTACAGATCAGGGACAAAAAAGATTGCTGTCTTGTCATAGATCAGGGAAACAGAATACGTAGACAGTTATTCTAGATAAACTGTGAAAAATAGAAATCGTGGTACCACGTGATAAGAAGGGTTACGTAACATTTTTCTTTAACTAAGTTAGGACAACATGGGAAATAAGTGCATAAAAAGATCCCGAGACCCGCCATTAGCCGAGGACGTGAAATATATGCAATTACAGCGTGTTGATAATGTTAGATACTATACAAAATGGGTTAATAAATATGAATTTGATGGCAAACTAGAAAAATCTTCGCTTATTAAACTGGTCAAACAGCTCAAAGCTGACGCAAAAGGTCAGGTAAAAAAGCAACGTCGATTAGGCATTCCCCAGGCACACAGGTGGCTTGAGGAAGCAAACCGCAGGGAACAAAAAATTAAGAATTCAAAAGCAATGTTTTTAGATAAGGAAGACAATAACCTGGTAATAGCATCGGCCCCTCCGCCCCCTCCGCTTCCCTTACCAGAATATGAAGCGAGTGGACAAGCTGATCCACCTCCGCTACACCCTACTGTCCCTGCGAAACCAAAACCGTTTGTCAGAGATCCTGTCGAGACTAGGTCTCAAACACGTAAAACAAGAGGGGATATGGAGCTATATCAAATGAATGAAAATTCACGAGCTATGAGTGAAGAAGAGATATGTCCGCTCATAGAAGTACCAAATCCTCAGGCAGGACAGGAAGGGCAGGACCCGACTATCCTAGTATATAGACCGTGGACACCGGAAGACATCCGGAAAGCCACAGAGGGGATTTCCCATCCAAAAGTTAATTTTAGAAAATTCTTAGAAGATTTACAGGGCATGAGGTTAAGTTACCATTTAAATGGGGAAGAAGTAGAGAAAGTAGTCAGACAAATCATAGGTCCAGATTGGCACATGATCAGTGGCAACTGGAATCCTCGTGACGCAGAACATAAGCCACTCTCACATAGCAATGCAGAGCTGGATAACAGAGTGAAAGGTCTGACAGACCGAATCTCTGAGAAATGGAAGCCTAGGGCAGACTGGACTTGCATTAATCAATGCATCCAACAAGAAGGTGAAACTGTTGATAGATACTTTGCTAGATTACTAGAATGTTTTAATAACCATTGTGGAATACAGGTACCTGAAGACCAAACACAAGATTCCCCATATGAGCAGCAGCTAAAGAATGCATTTTTGAAAGGTAGTATTGCACCTATCAGTAGTTTTATTACAAAACACATGGTAGATCACCGTACAAGTAGATTACAGTCCTTACTTATATATGCAAGACATGCCGAAAGGCATTTTAATAGCAAAAAGAAAAAGAAAACTCAAGTATTTGCAGTAGAAGATGGAGCAGAAGTCTTTGTAGTACAGTCCGGGAAAAAGGGCAAGAAAAATGCCCAGGGAAACAAACAATCTGATAAGCGATCAGAAGAGTTTGAAGAGAGAAAGAAAAGGGGTGAATGTTTTAAATGAGGGAAAAAGGGACACTTGGCAAGGGATTGCAAGCAAAATAAGAAGGTAGCCACGGAAGATAAGGAGGGTGAGGACTGACTATATGGTAGTCAGGAATCACTAGAAAGGAATAACCAAGAAAAGACAAATGTAAATGTGATAGAAGGAACAGAGGATGTAATAGAAGAAATAGAGGATGTGCAAGATATAACAGACAGTGAAGAAAATGACATTTTGTACTTAGCATTATTGAGCCTGGAGCTCTACTTAGCAGACACGAAACCGGAAGTTACGCTTCTGGTAGAGGGGAGGGAAGTAAAATTTCTGTGTGACTCAGGGGCATCACGGACCCTGATACATCCTTCCAAACTACCAGAAAATTCAGAATCACTGGATTACATATTAGTAAAAGCAGCTAATGGGCAGCTGTATCGGGAGCAACTCTCCCATAACATAGCAATAACTGACCCTGTTTCAGGGATGACCCAGAAAAGCAAAATTGTTGTTTCTGCAAAATGCCCAGTGCACCTCTTGGGCAGAGACCTTATGCAGATTTTTGGCATAGCAGTAGTTCCAACTATGCAAGGTATGGAGGCACAGCGACAAATGGACACTTTTGTGGTGCGATCGGAGGGTGAAACATTTTACTGGTACAGCCAGGACTTGATTACGACTGGTCCAGGGGCAGTAACCGAAGAATTGATGAACGTAGCCATCACTAAGTCCCCCTCCCTTGACACTGATAAACAACATTTGTTGCATTGTACTCTATTATTGCAGCACACCAGGACCTGATAGGGAATATGAACAAGAATTGTTTAAAAACCGTGCAAACAGATTGGTATTACGTAATCTGTACTGGGACACAGAGGGGAACAGTGTAGTTAGCTGTTCATTGCCCCAGGAATTCTTTGCACTTTATAAATCTAATCGACTACCACATGTTAGCTTAACTAAGGACAAGAACGTAAAGTGGGCAGACCTAGGAGAAAAAGTCACAAAGTGGGAAAAACAGACAGAATTAGAGCTATCTGAACAGGGAGTACAAAAGCAGAAGTTAAACTGGATAACACAGACACACCCAGCTGTGCACCTGCAATCTAGCGAGGACAGCTGATTAGCACTCTTATTAGAAGAGGAAGAGAAAGCTTTACAAAGCATACCAGAAACTCTCTGGTCAACAGGGAAATCAGATGTAGGACTTATTCGTACAGCAGGACCGGTTACAATCACGCCAAAGTCAGCATTTAGACCACAGAAAAGACAGTATCCCTTGAGAAAGGATGCAGAAATAGGAATCAAACCTATAATAGCATCCTTACTTAAGGAAGGAGTACTGGTAGAATCTCCCAATTCACCATGTAACACACCCTTATTTCCTGTTAGAAAAGCAAATGGAGAATGGCGTATGGTCCAAGATTTACAAGCTGTAAATGATGCAGTAATACCCAGAGCACCTATGGTGCCAGATCCACACACCTTGTTAAATGATTTAAAACCTCAACAGAAGTATTTTTCTGTGGTAGATATTAGCAATGCGTTTTTCTCAATACCGATACACCCTGACAGCCAACATTGGTTTGCATTTACATTTCAGGGGAAAAGGTACACATATACGCGACTACCACAGGGATATTGTGAAAGCCCAACAATATTCGCACAGGAAATGGCAAGTAACTTGGCGGGATTTATCCCACCGAAAGGCAGCCAAATTTTACTTTATGTAGATGACATTCTGCTGGCAGCCCCCACCCAGCAAGAATGCAGAGAAGATACCATAGCATTACTACAATTTTTAGCCACTCAAGGACACAAAGTAAACAAAAGCAAACTGCAACTTTGGAAAAAGCAGGTTAAATACCTAGGATGTGTAATATCCAAAGAAGGCAGAATATTAGATGAAGATAGAAAAATAGCAATCTTACAAGCACCAAAACCGACTACCAAGAAGGAAATGATGTCCTTCTTAGGTACGACTAATTTTTGTCGGAGTTGGATTCCAAACTATGCCCTGGAATCTGCTCCGTTGACCGACTTGATATACAAGAAACCTATGGCAGCACAAGATTTATTACAATGGACACCAGAAGCAGAATCAGCTTTCTGCAAACTGAAGCAATTGATAGCATCTTCATTAGTTTTAAGATTACCGAATTATCATAAACGTTTTTTCCAAACTGTAGATTGTAAGCAAGGTTATATGACATGAGTATTGACACAGCAACATGGGGACAAGCAACGCCCCATAGCTTACTATTCATCACAGCTAGACCCAGTGGCATGATCTCTGCCCCACTGTGTACAAGCAGTAGTCGCAGCTGCAATGGCAGTGCAGGCTTCAGCCTCAGTAGTGTTGTTCCACCCTCTCACATTGAGAGTGCCTCATGCAGTCACGATTATTTTACTGCAAGAAAAAGTAGCATATCTTTCTCCTGCTAGACATCTTTCTTGTATGACTATATTGTTGAGCCAACCTCATATGACAATTGAACGATGCACAACTTTGAATCCATCAGCCTTGCTCCCAACCCCTGCAGATGGCACACCACATTGTTGCCTGCAGGAGATTGAGCAAAAGACACTACCTAGAAAAGATCTTACGGATGTTCCCTTGGATGATGCCGAGGTGACATACTACGTGGATGGCTCATGCAAAAAGGGTCCTACAGGGCAGAATCTAGTAGGGTATGCAGTAGTCTCTGATACTGAGATTGTAGAAGCAAAGTCTTTACCACAAAACTTATCTGCACAAGCAGCAGAATTGATTGCCTTGACACGGGCATGCACCTTAGCAAAGGGTAAATGTGTAAACATTTTTACTGATAGCCAGTACGCTTTTTCTACTGTACATGTTTTTGCACAGCAGTGGAAGAATAGAGGAATGATAACATCTACTGGTAAACCGATTAATCATGTGCAATTTATTTTAGATTTGTTAGAATCTATTCAGTTACCTCGAAAAGTAGCTATTTGCAAATGCGTAGCTCATACCAAACAACAGGATAGGATTTCAAAAGGTAATGCGAGAGCTGACACAGCTGCAAAGCAGGCAGCTACAGCTTCAGAAGTATTTCTTTTGAGTGAGGAATTACAACCTTCTGAGATTTTAGATTTAGAAATGTTAAAAACAATGCAGACACTCACTACGAAAGTAGAGAAACAAAAATGGGTAAAACGAGGAGCAATCCTTGAGAAGGGGCTGTACATCTCCAAGGAAGGAAAACCAATTTTGCCGTCTAACTTGTTTAGATATGCAGCTTTGTTCAGCCATGGGCAGAGCCATGTCTCAACAGGGGGGATGGTACAGTTAGTGAATCGAGTATTTACAACATATGGATTTACAAATTACACTAAAAATTTTTGTGCGGCATGTCATGTTTGTAATAAACACCATACACAAGGGGCATTGAAGCCTAAGCAAGGGAGTTTCCCTACACCACCATACCCATTCCATACTATTTGTATGGACTTCATAGAATTGAACAAATGCGAAAATAAGAAGTACTGTCTTGTCATTATAGATATGTTTTCCAAATGGGTGGAAGCTTTTCCGACCAAAAATCCAGAGGAAGCTACTGTTGCAAAAATACTTGTTAAAGAAATTATTCCTAGATTTGGCATACCGGAAAAGATCTACAGTGACAATGGCACACACTTTGTAAATCAAACTATACAACAACTGAGTCGATTTTTTGGAATTTCTTTAAAAAACCATTGCGCATATCGTCCAGAATCTGCAGGACTAGTAGAGAGGCACAATGGGGTTTTGAAGAGTAAGCTTAGGAAAATAATGGCAGAGACTCAAAAGAATTGGGTGCACTGTTTACCTCTGGCACTGTTGAGTATGAGAACTGTTCCAAATGCAAAGGGGTTAACTCCTTTTGAAATGCTATTTGGGAGGGCATATTATGTACCTCAGTGGAAATTTCTCATGCCTGCAGATCAGGAGGCCGACAGTTCACTTGCAGGGTATATGAGGAAGCTTATGAATAATAAACAACTGTTGCAGTTAAATTCTGTTTCAGATAAAGAACAGACCCGACCATCGGAAGCAGCAGTGCGACCAGGCATTCGACCAGGTGAATGGATTTGGATAAACGTCATTAAGAAGAAGAACTGGAGCTCTCCGAAGTGGGAAGGGCCGTTTCAAGTTTTGCTGACAACACCCACTGCAGTTGAGACCGCTGAGTGTGCGTCCTGGATCCATTTAACACACTGCAAATTGGTCAAGAACTTTGAACTGGACAAAAACCTTGTTACTGTTACACAACAAGAACAAAATGACCAGGTATAGAGTAAACAGGGATACAGAACAATCTCAGAAAAATTGCACGATTATCCTGTTAGCTATACTGGTGACAATGATCTTTTTGCTGTGGCCTTTCCTTTTTTCAGCCACACGAGGTGAACTGAACAAACATGATGCATTACTCATAGACTGGCATCCAAACTTTAACACTTACCAAGCAATTAAATATGTGTATGCTGAAACTTTTAATGTTTCGAATTGCTGGATTTGCACAGCTATACCAACAGCATACGGGGGATTATTAATGACTGCTGTCCCCCTAGGGGTCAATGAGACCTGGGAAAACTTGATCTTTGATACTACACCTGTAAAATTACAAGACAAAATAGCATTGTACCTACCTGTTACACAAAAGGGAGTTGTATGTTTTTATAAAAATGACACTATTCAGGTGTGTTGGAACAATTGCAATGTGACTGTTTCTTATAAATGTTATATTAAGGCCAGTAAGGCGGAAACTATTTGTGATACAAACTATGATGCATATTTTGAAAAGATGCATAGAACTGTTAGTGAAGTACAACATAATCCTGTTCTTTTAAAGCAGCTTTCTATTATTGATAAGAAAATGTTTCATGCAGGGCAAGCTTATATTAATACTAAAGTAGAGAACTGTTATTTCATTTGTGGGAAAAAGGCATACAAATGGTTACCTGAGAATTGGTCCAGCAGTTGTTTTTTGGGTTACCTGGTTCCGGCCATATGACACACTGCAGCTTTGCCTCGAGGGAAAATCCGAAACATCAGAGAGGTCAGCAGTAAACCCGGAAGTCCAATCAAGAGACCCAAGAATCCAGTGGGACGAATCGAAGCAGGATGGAGAAACCATAATTCCGTAAAGAACAAAGATAAACTAACACACATGGACTTGAGTGACACTATTATATCGTGGGCTGGCATAGCCCCTGCATATGGCGCAGTAAAATCGATTTGGGAGCTGAGAAAACTGTCCATACTTCTCGAAGTTATGAGCAATGCAACTTTTTCTGCTCTCGAATTAGTGACTGATGAACTGAATGCTATGAGAACTGTGGTGCTACAAAACCGCATGGCTCTCGACTTCACCCTAGCGGCGAGGGGTGGTACATGCGCTTTAATCAAAGAAGAATGCTGTTCGTACATTCCAGACAATCAGCATGAGATAAACGATCACCTCGAAGTGATCCAGCAAGTGTCGACCATGACCAAACCAGGCCCAAACCCTCTGATTGACTTTTTCCAGAATTTGTTTGGGGGGTGGGGTTCCATCCTAATGAACATCCTGATTGCCATTTGTGTGGGATTACTCCTATTAGGAGCATGCATTTGTTGTGGTATTCCCTGCATGAAAAGATTAATCAAAGATTTTATAGACATGTCAGTTTCTGAGACTTTGTATCAAAGTACTGAAATTGAAGAGTTGTTGAAAAGTGAAATGCTTTCATAAGTCTAAACTAAATGACTCTCTTAACTGCAAATCCTGAATGGAAGAGGTTAGGAGAAGAAGCAAACTGTTTATGCTTTTGAAAATAGAATTAAAAAGTATTAACAGGGGGGAAATGTTAGAAAAATATGTATTAACGTGTGTGCTTAATGCTAATTAGAAGCTAAAAGAGTTAACACATTTTTCATTCTATTTTATATACAGCTTAGTTTTATATGAGACTAAAAGATGTTTTTGAAACTACAGTATGCTTTCTGAAACTTGCAAGATGCCCTCTGACCTAGTGCTTGCTAGCACAGCAAAATTCATGCTTATGCCTTTTGGAAATGTACTGAGAAGCAGGTGATTATCTGCTAGGTCAGGAAGCAATATATGAAAACAATGCTATATTCTATAATGTTATGATTTTGAACAATTAGCTCTGTTTGTGTTATGAGAACATGTACAGCTGCAGAGGGAAGAGATAAAAACAGACAAAGAACTGTTGAAGAAATGAACTGCAATCTATCCTTGCTTTGTGCTCAAATTAGCCATAGTACCTTGAATGGTAATATTGCATATATCTAACCGGTAGTAGCCAAGGCCACGTTGTTTTTCTTAGGAAGTTTCTCACAAAATTGTTAATGCAAGCAGAAAAGTATGAAAATAGCTGCTATGAAGTAATGATGTTAAAACTTGTGATCTGCTACGTCAACTTGGTAGGCAATGTCTTATTAGAAAATGTATAAAAATGTTGGCATTTCCTGATTCTAGTTAGACAAACTCTGTATTAGCATGTTTTTCTCTCCTTGCTGCAAGATTAAAGTGCCGTAACCTGAACCTGCCATGTTTTGATCTTTTTAAAGTTAATTTTTCATTTGACAGTCACATATTCCAATGTGGGTTTCAACATGCCCTGTGATTCTCTAACTGTAGGAGCATGCCCAGTGTGCTCTCCTATAGTTAGAGTGGAACTCCGTTCCAGAGATAGGTGTACTCCAGTCCAGGCTTTTGTGTGCTACAGCCATACCTCTCAGGAGTGCACAGGACTTTCCTCAGGGTACTGAGTTTGTTTAACAGACATTTTCTGACATATCTGTAGTCTGACACTGCAATGTATTGTGTCGTTACCTAGTGTCAGACATCCTCAGACTGTCACAGTGCTTTACCAGAGGAATACTAGTTGTATGATGCATAGACCAATATTATGAGGGCAGCTATGTACATTCTTGCCCAACAAGGCTATTTGTGAGGTGTGGCTACAGCCAATTTAGTAATGACACGCTGTGTAAACAGTCCAGCAACCTGGAGATACTGGCTGGGGATCTCCTGCTTGTGTGGTATCTTTCTAACCTGAGATGTCATATCCTTGTGTGGGCATACTTCTCACCTGTACATTTTTTGGCAGGTTGTCCAGGTGTTTGGCTAGAGGTTTCATCCTGTCTAAGTAAACTTGTGCATTTATGCAAGTTAGTTACATATAATTGAAGAGTGATGTTACAAAATAATGACAGACATTACTTTTTCATACTAGGTAACCTTCAGACAATTCCTGCTACTGCAAACTTCTCACCCTACCAACTTTCTCAGTATGTAAGGGTGATATTTACAACACATGCCTATCATTGTGCCTTTGTTCCACTTTTATTTTTGCCCTTGTCCAGACATCTTGCTGTCAGAAGTTGGGAGTTATGGGTGCAGGTACAGAGTGCATTCTACTGTGCAGGCATGTCCATTATATGTAAAAGCAAACATAAGAAAAAAGGATTATTGAGAATAACCACTGGCAACAGTACCAAAAAGCACTTACATTCACAAAAGCCTTGGCACCTCAGCTACACATCCTTTAAGATGTCCCTTATATATGTAGTATATTCCACATCACACTGTGACTTCCATATATGTCAGTGGCAGAGCAGTGGGTGTCACTGACATGCATAACAGTTGGCACTGCAGTTATCTGCACATGGCCCTGTCAAAGACAGCACTGTACCTAGGGCACTACAAGACGATTGCCAGGAGAATGTGCTGGCCAGATACAGACAGTATTCACCACACATACACCTAGCTCATTGACCCCTGCATATTGTGGACAGGCAACATGTTTTCATGTCTATTGGTACAGCCTGCCACTGTGTGCTATTCTGCTATTTCCCTGCAAACATACATGTTACTGCATTTGTGTGGGTATATGGGGGGATGGCACACGTGTCAACTGTACACTTTTGCACAGACTGTGCTGATATTTGCTTTACATTTTGGTTCCATTTACCATACTATTCTGCCTGTCTTGGGGACTAGAGGCATATCGGTAAAGACCACAGATCAGATTGTACTGGCATACATTTGAGTTTGAGACTTCTTACCCTTCATAGCCTTACTGCAGCTGCAGGTCCTGTTGTGCTATCACTGTGTGAGTCTGTAGGGGGGTAATTTAACATTGCCACTATTTGTGTGCCTTTACCAGGCATTTATCTGTGTTTTTTTATAGCTGACTTGCTGTGTGGGTGGGAGGGGTGGGTATGGGACCCCCACACTGACATCCATGCCTGTGACCTATGACCCCCCCAGTTAGTTGTCCTCATACATATACTGCAGTGGGATTTGCCTCCTTGGGTACTACTGCATAGTGTGTGGAGGCCAGTTTTGGCCAGACATTTCCTGGTGTCCCACAAAGCTGTCAGTTGTGTGTTGCTATCCTAGCAGACAACCCTATTCCCTTGCATGCATGCAACATTACCATAGATATGCTAGTAAAACATACTAATCCATTATTTTATTATTAAGAAGACTGACTTACCTTGTGCTTGCGGCAGTTGTGATTACGGTGCTTGAGGTCCGCCTATGTTGGATGCACACAGTACACTGCCTATACATGGTAAGTTACAGGTAATGTGATGTGTGTGTCATCCATTTTACTGTGTGTGAGAGTCAGAGAGAGGTGTCAGTCCCTGGGGTCCCTACAGTGTCAGTGTGTGTGCTATGAGTTGCATCTTTGCCAAGGCCTGAGCATGCTGGGCACACCTCCATTTGCCTACAGGAGCAGGCTCAGGGGCCTCCTCCTCTGAGTCCCTCTGTGTCTGTGGGGACCTTGGCAATTGTGGTGGGCTGTGTGGCCCTTCCCCATGCTGTTCCTGCTGCAGCTGTTTCTGCAGGTTCATATTGTGTAGCATGGCACATACTATGAACATATGTGCACATGTGGCTGGACAGTACTGCAAGGCTCCACCAGATACGTCAAGGCAGCAGAACTGTGACTTGAGCATCCCAAACACACGGTCTATAATGATCCAGGTTTGTGCATGTGCTTCATTATGGCATTCTTGTGTGGGTGTGTATGCATTTCTGATGGGTGTCATCATCCATGACTCCAGTGCATAGCCAGCATCCCCCACCAGATGGACATATGGGATGCCCCCACTGGCACATGCCTGGTATAGCTGTGACAAATGCTAGATGTGGAAGTCGTGATAGCTTCCATGGCTGCCAGCACACACATTCATGATAATGTCCTGGCATTGCACACGACCTGACAGTTGATGGAGGGGAAGCCATTGTGGTTTATGTAGACCCTACCCTGTTCACCAGATGGTCCTTTGATGTGGATGTGCATGCAGTCTATGGCACCCAGTACCTCCGGGTATTCTGCTACATGGTGGAAGAGATGCATATTGCTGGTCCTGTCTTCACAGGTGTTGAAGTAATTGTGCTCACTGGCATGTTGTAGCAGGGCATCCAGGAACTGGTGGAATACCCTGGATGCAGATGCCTGTGAGACCTCCATGATGTCCCCAGTAGGTCTTTGGAAAGTACCTGTAGCTAGAATTCTTAAGGCTACACATACCTTGGTATCCACTGGGATGGGTTGTCCTCTGTTGGCTCTAGGTCTGAGTTGAGGCCGGCACAGCTCGGTGATTTGCTGAAGTATGTCTCTGTCCACCCTGTAGCACTCTACTATCTCCAGATCATGTAGCCCCTGGTAAGTTACCCTGGGTCTGAACATTCTTCTCCTCCTCCTCGGTCTGTGGCGGTTGTCAGCATTATCGTCCCCTCCACCCTCAGCCTCTAACACATACTGATTGATCAAAGCAATGGAAGCCCCTAACCTTTTTTCAGTTAAAATTCCCCCACATGTGTACACCAATGGTGCAGACTTTGTGGGAAAAAACAGACTTTAAGGTGTTTCCATAGTTTATACTGTTGTGCTGCAGATGCTGCCTGTATAATTGGCTGACTATGATAAATTCTACCTGCTGGCTATGTAATTTGTTCTTGATTGCTTTTATTCTGCTATTTTCCTTTTTTTCCTTTTTTTCCCCTTCCCATTTCCTCCCCTTTAAAGCCTCGAGGCACCCTGCGCAAACCCGCTGCCCAAATGTAAACAGTCCTGCTACTTCTGTTTTTTTTTTGCTTTGTTTTAGACCCGGTGCTTGCCGTGCAAACCCATTTAGCTAATGTAAACACGAACAAATGGCCCTCCCCTGGACACAATCATGCTCCTCATTTCATGGAATAAGTCAGTACAGCCTCAGACACACCCCCTTGCTTAGCTAAGCTTATCTCTGTGCCATAGGACTCCAGTGTGCTTACAACATGCCTGACACACCCCATTTTCATGTCTGTTGCTCCTCCTAGTTACATGATTGTGCTATAGCACCTACATGGTTAAGTGCAGTTTGGTACTTAGAAGATTTTTTTAATTCAGTAAATTTCCCCTCATTTGCATACCCCACTGCCTTAGTCCATAGTTATTGTTCTAACACAGAGCCTTTCCCCTTGATAACCACTGTTCTCTGGTATTGTTTTGATTCTGCATGCCATAGAATTTAATGGCAAACTGTATATTTCCCTTAAAATTGAGTTTTCACATTTCTTTTATTTTCCGCACGATCCCGTTTGTGCACAGCTGCCCTATGCTTAAACGGCCAAGATCGGCCAAAAAAAAATAACTTTGATTTTTATAAAAATGAAGCACTTTTCCATGCCAATGGCCATATATTTGGCCATTGGCATGCCTAAAGACTATAATACTTGCCTTTTTGGGAGCTGTCATGCCTCCATTTTGTTATTTGCAAAATGTATTCGGTTAGTGACTGAATACATTTCTGCAACTAACACTGTTCTTGCACGGATACCTGCCTGCTTGCTAAATTGCTAATTCACCTCATTTGCATGGTTTTCACCAGCAAATGAGGTAATTAACATTCTGCACCAGTTTCCATGCAAGAACAGCGTATTCAGGCTCGTGCATGTCAAAACACTACTTTACTGGATCGCTCGGCAACCATATTCCTTGCAGGAGCTGCTACACTGTTCTTGCATGGAAAATAAAGGTTATTGAATCTCGGGGGTGTGTACACAGTGTAGGTGTTAATAAATCTGGCCTCTTGTTTTTCATTACATTTTTCACCATTAAACATTATCTCTGATGTAATTTAAATTCATACAGATTTCCTATTCAAGCAGATAAAATGAACAGAGGTGTGCAACAAAGAAATCTAGCAATCCAGCTTCTCATTCAATTTATAAAGTCAATTTCTGTGTTTTACCAGCAAGTGGTATTACACTTTCTCTCACTGGTGGTTACAGGGGCTGAATTATATTATAGTCAAACTGTTACAATTTGACTGCAAAATACTTTCAGGAGTTATCCCCTTTCTCCATGGTTGTGTGACTGTAGAGTTAGTATATTTAATTTCTGAGGTATAGAGGGCAAAGCCCTTCATGTAAAAGAAGTGCCTGTAATTGGTTTAAGTGGATGCAAATTTAAGGTGTTTGGCTACATTTGTGATCAATTAGTTCGATATTTTTTAGAAGGTTGTGATTGCCAATGACCTTTTTTTGATGCAACAGCTGTTGATGAAAGAACTATAAACATATAGACACACAGACATACATATTATGTGAAAAAAAGTGATGTGCTCACCATAACATGTATTGTCAAGTTTCATTCTTCCTCAACAGTTGGGTTCGGATCCGATCCTCAGATCCATCTCGGACATTTCTTCCAGACTGTAGAATACCTGAACTCTTGAACTCCTCCCTTTACCCATAATGCCCAAACAGACACCCTAACATACCTCAGAACTAGCTTGCTGCCCATAGATTTCTAGAGTAGTGGAAATTAAGAATAGAATGGAAGCTGGAGCTCAATCAAGGAACAGAGGTTCTTCCAATCACTCCAGAAGTAAAGCAAGGAAGGGGTAGGTGGGTGGGAAGTTGAGGAAGAATGAAAATGGACAACAAAGAGGGAACATTATAGTGAGTACATAACTTTTTTTTCTCTGATGTTGTTATTTTTATTTATTCCTCAACAGTTGGGACAGAGTTCCCAGCTACCTAAATCATAGCAGGACTCTAACAAAGTATATTCCAGAACACAGCTGAGCCAAAAGGCTGCTCTCCCCCTAGACAGCAAATCCAATTTGTAATGAGCAATAAAGGTATGAGGATTAGCCCAAGTTGCAGCTGCACAAATATCATCCAAGGAAGTTCTATACAAAAAGGCTGATGAAGTCACCATAGACCTCATGGAATGGGCTCTTGAAGGCTTTGGCAAAGGCAAACCCACTTTCTCATAAACAAAGGTAATGCAGTCAACCATTTGACCAAAGTAACTTTAGATACTGGTTTGCCTAGTTCTGAATCAGAAAAAGAAACAATCAGATGGGAAAGAAGACTGTGAGTTTGATGACCTGATTAATATTAGATTCTAATACCACCTTTGGTAAAAAGGAAGGACTGGTCCACAAAAAAAAACTCTATTCCTGTAAAAAATTAAATAAGGAGGTTTAGAAGACAGCACTTGAGGTTCAGACTCTCTTCTGGCAGAAGTGATAGCAACTAGAAAAAATAGCTTTCCAGGTCAAAAACTTCAGATCAGACTTAGCTGATGGTTCAAAGTGGGGTTGAGTCAAGGGCTGAAGAACAATATTTAAATTACAAGGAGGAGTAGGATCCTTTAAAGAAGGCCTAAGTAAGTATTTTCCTTTGAGAAAGGCTTTTCAAAACTTGGAGGAAACTAAAGCTGAGTTATTTATTCCTATAGGAAAGTTGGAAATGGCTAATTGTACCCTGATAGTTGATGAGCTAGCCCCTTCACTGAAAATTGTAGCTAAGAAGTCAGTAACCTGAAATCTGTGCTGAAAAAGGGTCTAAATCCATTCTGTGTGCACCCAAAAACAAATCTTTCCCATTTACTTCTGTAAATTTTTCTAGTTGAAGCTTTATGGGAAGATAACAGAATATGACAAACAGGCGAGGGGAGCCTGGGCTGTCTAGCAATTAACAGAACTGGAGAAGCCATGCAGTCAACTTGAGACCTGAAATGTCCAGATGAGTCATGCCTGTCAGGTGAGACAGGAGGTCTGGAGTGGGATTGTCAAAGGAAAAATATACTTTAAAAATGGATCAAAACACGGTAGGTTCAGGTTAAGGCACTTTAATCTTGCAGCAAGGAGACAAAAACATGCTAATACAGAGTTTGTCTAACTAGAAACAGGAAATGCTTACATTTTTATACACTTTCTAATAAGACATTGCCTACCAAGCTGACGTAGTGAATCACAAGTTTTGTCATCATCGTTTAGTAATAATTATTTTCACAATATTCTGCTGATTTATCAATTTTTGTGAGAAACTTCCTAAGGAAAACAACGTGGCCTTGGCTACCACCGGTTAGATACATGCAATGTTACCATTCAAGGTACTATGGCTAATTCGAGCACAAAACGGGTAGTTCATTTCTCTAACAATCCTTTCTCTACACTATCTCTAAACTTCTGCAGCTGCACATGTTCTCATATTTCGAACAGAGCTGATTGTTTAAAATCATTACATTTACAGGATATAGCATTGTTCATTCATTTTCTCCTGACCTAGCAGATAACCACCTGCTTCTCAAGTACATTTCCAAAAGGCATAAACATGAATATTGCTGTGCTAGCAATTACTAGGTCAGAGGGCATCTTGCAAGTTTCAGAAAGCACACTGCAGTTTCAAAAAGCATCTTTTCAGTCTCATATGAAACTCAACTATATATAAAACAGTGCATATAAAATAGAATGAAAAACTTGTTAACTTATTTAGTTTCTAATTAGCATTAAGCATTAAGCAATTAAGGCAAAAAAAAAATATATATTTTTTTGCTGGCAATCAATTGTTTACTCATGTAATTATTCTCGTATTTAACTTTTTTCCTTGGGGACTATACAATTATTTTTTTTGTAAATTGCTATTTTTTTTGCGGAGTATTTGTATAAATGTTTCTTTGTTTCTGTCCTTGTTATTGTCTCGGAGCTTTTCTCCTTGGGCCTCTACTGAAAATGGACATATTATCCAGTTAGACTAGCCCGGTCAACAAATGTAAAATAAATAAATAAATAAATAAATAAATAAATACACACATTAATACATATTTTTCTGACAGGGATCCAGAGTGGATGTAGAAGATGAGGTTAAAGGAAGGGAAATCAGATCTGATGAGGCCAGTAAGGGACAATGAGGATAACTGTGCTCTTCAATCGAGATGCTTTCTGGAGAAATTTGGGAATGAGGGGTAACGGAAGATAAGCATAAAGGAGACCAGAGGGTCATGTGTGATGTAGAGCATCCCTTGATGACTCACAGAATGGGGAGATCAGAGCAAAAAACTGCTGCATTTGTTGTTGAGGGGAGATGCAAACATCTTGTAGCACGGTTGGTCCCATCGACAGAAAATCATCTCCGACATGTTGATATTGACAGACCACTTATGAGACATCAGAATACACCTGCTTAACTTATCTGCAATCATGTTGGACTTCCCCGGGATGTTCTTTACCATCAGAAAGCAATTGGAGAAGATTGTACATCACCATACTCTCATAGCTTCTTGACAAAGAGGGTAAGATCTGGTTCCCCCTTGTTTGTTGATGTGCTAGACCACTAACATATTTTCCATCTGAATCATGATAGTCCTAGTTGAGAGAGTGTCTTGAAAAGCCTGCCATGCTAGAAGGAAAGCTGTCATTTCCTGGACATTGATATGCATGTTGGCCTCTTCAGGGGGAACCATGTGCCTTGAACTGTCATAAGATCATAGGAAATTACTAGGCTAATGGCCCTAGGGCCCTTACAAGCTTACCCAAGTTCTACCCTTATTTCTACAATCAGCACCTATTGCTCCTGTCCAAGAGGGACACAGATGGAACCCCAGGGGTGAATTTATGGTAACCCATCCAGTTGTCCAGAATGCATTTGCAGATGGCCAATGAAGTGATCTGCTTGACATGAAGTGGGAGTCTGTTCCAAAGGTGTGGCAACCTCTGGGAGACAAGTCTGTCCCTCCAGTAGGTTCTATTAATATCACGTACCAGGTTAAGGTCTTTAGAGCGAGTATCCAGTGTACCATTTGGCTTGCGAATATGCAGCCTTTCCAATAAAGCAGGGTCAGAGATTGACTTATATGCAAGGCAAAGATTGCCTCTGAGTAGTCTGTATGAAACAGAATAAAGTGACTGATTTCAGGTAATCCACATAAGAAATATGCCGAAGACCTTGAATTTTCTTTGTGAGGAACCTTTGTCATCTCTCCAGTTGCTGCAGGTGCTTGCAAAGGTACATACCAAAAGGGGCATTGTACTCAATTATTGGCCTGATGAGGGAAGAGTGCAAGTAGGTTATAAGTTCTTTTTTTTCTGGAGGCAATGTCCTTACGTATGAGGTGAGCAATATAGAATGCCCTGCTACCTCTATGGACACATGGTGATCAAAGGTGAAGTTGCTATCAATCTGTGTGTCCAGGCATCTCACCACTGAGTGTGTACTTAGGGTGTTGCTATTGATATGGTAGTTAGCAGGAACATCAATCTTACCGAAAGGGATGATAATACATTTTTTTGAATTGAGTTTAAGGCCATGACTTTGTCACCAGTCATTTGTTTGTGTAAGACCCTCCTGTAGGGTGTTGGCATCATTTCGAGATTCTGTGACCTCTCCCAGTTTGCAGTCATCAGCAAACTTTGTCAGCCATAGACATTTAGTTTTTGCTTGTACTTTGGAAAAATAGATTCCAAACAGTAGAGGTCCCAGAACTCATCCCTGTGGAACACCACTGGTTACAGGGCTGCTGTTGGAGGTGGATTCCCCTATTTTGACTCTTATGTGTTCTATCAGTGAGCCAGTTAGTGAGCCATCTAATCATAAAAGGGTCGATACCTAGGTGGGTGAATTTGTCAATGATGCCTGAGTGGGGGATAGTGTCAAAAGCCTTGGCTAAGTCTAGGTAGGCTGTATGCAAAGATTTCCCCCCATCCAGGGCCTTGGTGACTGTCTCGAAGTCCACCAGGTTTAACAGCCACAATCTCCCTTTGACAAATACAAACTGACTGAGGTCAAGTGTTTGGAGATTACCTATATCTTTTTTGATAAAATCCATGATGATTTGCTCCATGGCTTTGCAAATAAAGCTAGCCAGGCTAATAGGTCTATAGTTTCCGGGGTCAGTAGAAACACCACCTTTGTGCAACAGAACAACGGTGGCCATTTTCCATTCAGCTGGGATGAAGCTGGTGTGTAGAATATGACTGAAGAGAGTAGCCAATGGTGTTACTAATTCTTGTTGGAGCCCCTGTAAAAATGCAGCCTGAGATGTTATCAGGTCCTGTAGATGCTGTGTTTTTGGCTTTAGAGAGGGTATTTATGACCTGCTCTTTAGGGATACAAGGTAGGGAACAGATGGTAGGGATGTCATGGGGTATGTGATGTGGGGACATGGGGAGTGAAGTTTTCACAGAACCTGTCAGACAACAGGTTAGCTCTGTCCACAGGCTAAATATATGTGATATAATTTGGTACCAGTTTGGCACAAATCTTGGCCTTTTCTTTTAGGTTATGGATATAACAAAAGAATGCCTTATGGTTGTCCTTAGTTGAGAAAGCAAATTTGGATTCATAGTTTGCTTTGGAGGACTTTACAAGAAGTCTTATTTCCTTGTTTAAGCTGAGGCGGGAGTGTTTCCAGTTTAGGGCTCACTCCCTCTTATTCTTAGACAGCAATTTCTTCATCTTATTGTAAAGTCTGTTAATGTCAGTTGTCCACCAGGCAAGTTTGTTCTTCCTTGAGTACTTTGTTTTGGTCCTTTCAGGTACAACCAAGTCAATACAGTTATACTGTTTGTATAAAGAATTGGTGTAGAACTCTGCTTAGTTGCCAATTCCGTCTGAGGGGGGAGGTGCAGTGAAGCTATTTATACCATCCCGTAAGAGGTTAGAATCTGCTTTGGAGAAGTTTTTTAGTTTAGTTGCTGCTGCTTGGGGGGGGGGGGTGACAGATGTGATAGTTACTTTAAATGAGACTGATTTGTGGTCAGATCTATGACCAAAACAAGTAAAAGACAACAGCAACCAAAGGAACAGTCCACACAAGTATTTTTTAGCAGCCACAAGAGTATTTATCAAGCGCTTTTTGTCCTGCAGTTTACCAGAACTACTTCAGATAAAATCATTCAAACTGTTTCTCATTTAAAAACCTCCTCTCACTTAATCATGTAAATGAGAAACAGTTTGAATTATTCTATCTGAAGAAGTTCTGGTAAACTGCAGGACGAAAAACACTTAGTAAATACTCATGGGGACTGCTATATATACTCATGTGGACTGTTCCCTTGGTTGCTGTTGTCTTTTACTTGTTTTGGTCAGTGGTTTTTAGAAGTATTCACAGTTTTAACATGTTTGTGGTCAGATCTCACCAGGGAAGACCTCACAGTGGGGGTGATATAGTGGTCCCCCATAATGATAAGCACCAGATCCAGGATGTTGGCACAACTTGTGGAGATGTGAACCAGCTGGTCCAGGGCATTGGAGTTAACAAAGTCAAGGAACCTTTGGGCAAGTGATTTTGAGCACAAATAATTTACACAGTCAATGGATGGGTAGTTAAAGTTGCCCAGAACCATGGTATTTGGATGTATCTTAATAGACTCAAGTAGATCCAAATAGGCAAAGTGGGTGTTCTGAATCATGGAGGGAGTCCTGTAGCTGGCAATGACTTGAATCAGTGTCCTACCAACAATTAATTGCACCTGAAGTATCTCCAGGGAATCATACCATTTAACTAGTCTGGAGGTGTATTTATCTTTAATGAATATTGATATACCACCTCCTTTAGTTTTCATGTCTTCAGTTTGTGGTCTGAATGTGTGAAAGGAGGTGTAATCCAGTATGGCTAGGGTGCTCTCCACAGCCTTGAACCAGGTCTCCGTGACTGCACAAGTGTCTGCATCTTCCAAGGTGAGGACTGCTTCCAGTGAGTGCAGTTTCATGTTAAGCCTTCTTGCATTTAGCAGCATAACCTTGAGGCTGCTTTTGGATAGAGTTTTTATGTCAGGAATTTTGTCCTTGAAACACTGCCTAAAAAGGCACTATGGGGGTGGCAAGAGCCTTAGCCAGCAGCCAAAATCCCAGGGGTGATAGATGAAGACCATCTCTGGCAAAGCATCGAGGTTTGTCGATCATGTCATCCCAGGCTGACAGATATTAGATCCCCTTAGAATGACACCAGAAACTAAGTCAGTTATTGAAGTCAATCATTTTCTGTTTGTATTGAGGCATCATCCTAGGTGAAGGTAAATTGCTGCTTAAGGCTAGGGACATACCTACCTGAGACACATAATCCAAGAACTCAGGCATGTCTCTCTTCATATAGTCCAGAGAGGTACATCTCAAGTTGTTTACACCAACATGGACTATGATAGAGTCATAACAGTACCTACTGTTGAGAGACTTGAGTGCATGTGTGATATGGTGGATGCTAGCACCTTACAGACAGCTGACTATGACCTTTTCCTTGTCCATTCTGGTGAGAGGAACATCTGTGTGTCTCATAATGGAATCACCTGTGACTAATATGTTTGGTTTTGTGTTTTACTATCAGGGCTTGACAGGTGAGACACTAGTGTGTGAACTATTATGTGTAATGTGTTCTGCAGAGGAGGTATTATGTGTAGCGTGTTTGTGTTTGTGTTTGTAGGTCTCTGGTGTTTAGGTACATTTCTGGTGAGGACCTCCACATATGTAGGTATGTGTGCTGTGTGTTTGAGTGGAGTAAGAGGTGAGGTGTACATGCTGACAACCTGCTCATTGCCATATGTACTGAATGGTGTGTGAGAGAGCATGGATTCAAGGTTCTTAATATAGCTGCATCTCTCATAGTTGAGTTTGTGTGGACTAGGAGTAGAGGGTTGTTGGTGAACATGAGGCAGTTGCTACACTGCCTCAGGATGCCCATGTTGACCAAGCTGGCTGGAGAAACTCTGGGAAATTGTCCATCCATAGTGTTAGGTAGGTTTATGTGGTCAGGAAAATAGGTCACACAGGAATGGCTAGTGGATGAGAGGTGTGTTGGTACCTCTGAGGCTAGGTTTAGTATTCCACCTGACAATAGAGCAGGGCCACAAAAAAACCTCTGGAGGACCACAAGCAAAGTGCTAAGGGAAAATTTAACAAGCAAAACATTTGTGTCTGTAACCTCCAACAGTAACCACCACTACGCGGCAGTACACAATGGTGCACTATTCACAAACAAGTGCAAACGTGGGACTTAAAACAAGAAATAACCCTTTTAACTCAAACTAACCAATAAGGATGCCTTCTCTGAGTTCTAGTCCAATCATCCTAGATTAGATGGGACCCAGACAAGGGTGACCCACAAGGATGTAGAAGGGCCTTCACAAACAAAGATGGCTTATATTTGATGCTCAGAAGTTACAAAAGAAATCCAGAAACAGCAAACCTGGAACAGGGCTATGCTACAGCTGAATTAGTACAGTATACAGTAAAATGTGACAAAAAAAGTTTGGACAATTCAAACAGACACTAGAGTGCAAATACAAATTAAAAGTGCAATATAAAAGCAAAACAGGCGCTTATAGTTAGTTGGAAGCAGCGGATACCTCAGATCTTTCAGTATCTCAGTGAAGAGCTGGTTTTGATATTCAACTGATACCAAACAGTCTAGATTCAGCAAGTCTGAATCTGGCCTATGCTGTCCTTCCCAAAAAATGCCCCCACCCAGTCTGATAGGCATTCATGGTCACTGTGGCCTT
This sequence comes from Protopterus annectens, assembly GCF_019279795.1. Lineage (NCBI taxonomy): Eukaryota > Metazoa > Chordata > Ceratodontiformes > Protopteridae > Protopterus > Protopterus annectens. The sequence continues at coordinate 1,595,409,078 of NC_056744.1, forward strand.
GGGTTGAGGGAGAACAAAAGGATGGTCTTCTTGTATTTGATTAGAGTGGATCCACCAGAGGAGATAATTCTTGCAAGCTTGATTTATTTTGACTGGCCTGGATAATGGATGTTATAGAATAGACCATTGAGTTACACATGTCCATTAAAGGATTCTCATATGGAACCTGGCCAGTGGTACATGAGTGATTGCCACTGACATGGATCCCAAGGTCTGGATTATTAGGTTCACTGGAAGAGAAGAATTCTGAACAATCATTTTTGACATGGAATTGAATAGTTTATAAATGAGACAGAGAGAGAGAAGCTAAGTGGCTATACTGAAATGACCACCGATGAATTCCAAAGTTTGGGTTGGAGTAAGCTGGGATTTGTTGTAATTGACAGATATCCATAGACGAGAGCACAGCTGGACTAAGTAGTTCCTTGCTTGAATCAGTTGGAACCTGGTTGAAGCACTCAGGAGCCAGTCATCCAGGCATGGAAAAACTTGGAATCCCATCTGTCTCGTGTGACCTGTTATGACTGCAATGCACTTGGTGAATATCCTGGAGGCTGTGATAAGAACAAAGGGCAGCACTCTGAACTAGTAATGACTGGCTCCCAGCCAGAAGCATAGATATCTTCTGGATCGCCTGTTCATTTTGATATGATAGTACGCATCTTGAAGATCTATCATGCACATCCAATCATCCTTGTGGAAAAAAAATGGCAGAATGAACTAAACCATGACCATCTGGAACATTGTGTTCTGAACTGACTGATTTAATTTGCTGAGATCTAAAACTGGCCTCAATTCCCGTCTTTTATGGCACCAGAATGAATCTTGAATAAGTTCTGGATTCTGTCTCTGGTCTGGGGGCACATCTTGGATGATTTTTTTTTATAGCAGCTGTTTTATTTCTAGAGAAGCTTCTTCCCTTTTACTGGGTGGAACATCAGGGATTTTCTGTGAAACTGATGGTGGGGGTTGGGAAAATAGAATGATATAACCTCTGGATATTATCCTCCACACCCATAAATCTTTTGTGATATCTAGCCAGGCTCTTCGGTGCAGGGATAGATGACCCCTGACTGCCTCCAGAGACAGACAGTCGGGACTGCATTCAGGAGTGTTTATAAGACCTATCTGTGAAGGAGTCTCTAGATCCCTGATTATGTGGACAACCTCTGCTGTAAGGCCAGCATCTTCCATATGAATTTCCCCGTCTGCCCCTGGGGGAGCTCTCTCCACATGTATCTTGAAAGGAACCCTGGGATTTCTTGAACCACATTTTTCTACCACCTTGTAGGTTTCTAGAAAAGGACTGGTGAAGAGTAGAAAAACACATAGACACAACCAACAGGGTTTTCCCCCTCCTGTTCATACCTAGAGAATGAGATTATATCAAAGAATGCATTGACGAAAGAAGATTTGAAGGGTTCCACAAAATCACACAAGTGCATCCAGACATGTCTCCTAATGGAAATGCCTGAACCTGCCACCTGTGAGGTACCTTCAGCAGCATGGGGGATGAGAGTCATAGGCAAATTGGAAATAGATTGAAGAGTAGGCAATTGCAATGAAATGGTACTCCCTTCCTCAGAAGATATGGACCCAGAGAGAGATTTGGTAAGCTCCTTGATCAAATCTCACTGAAGTCTGGTAAAACATGCCAAATAATTCAGCAACCTAAGAGTGAAGGTCTCTGAACCATAGCCATGCTTTCCAAATCTGTCTAGTGCCTTAGAGTCTCTGTTAGGGGGATGGACAGAGGAACTCTGTTCTGCTAGTTCCTTCCCCTGTGGCTGCTGCAACAACCATGGCATCAATAGGTACTCTTTTACTCTAGTGTGGATGGTCTTTAGGTGGTGCAAGATTCTTATCTGATCTCTTAGGTTTATACTCAACTATGTCTTGTTCCCTCTATGTCCACCGAGACAAACTAAATCTATAAGCTGATTAGTGGATGGAGTTATTCAGGAGGAAGACGGGCCAAAACTAAAAGCCTCCAGAAACACTGATTCCTCTTGAGAAGGATTATTGGGGGACCAAACACCCCTTCATTTGAGGCTCTCCAAGATGTCTCCACAGGAAACATCCTCAGGTAGTGATCTGGGGGACTCTTTCCTTCAGCAAAATCAGTATCTTCAGTGGCAGACTCTTGTGTGGAGTCTAAGTGACTCCACCTCCACGTTCTCTTGTTAGTAACCTTTAGTAGTTTCACCAGGTATGCACAAGCACGGAAATGAAACATTTGCCTCAGCAATCCTTTCAGTAGTCTCAACAAGTATGAACAAGCACTAAAATGAGGCATTCCCCCAAGTGATCCCTTTCAGTAGTTTCACCAAGTATACACAGACAACAAAATGAAACACTTCCCCAAGCAATCACTTCAGTAGTTTGTACAAGTATATACAATCTCCAAAATGAAACATTCCCCTACCAATCCCTTCAGTAGTATGTCCAAGTATGCAGAAGCACCAAAATGAAACATTTCCCCAAGTGATCTCTTCAGTAGTTTCACCAAGTATGCACAAGTACCAAAATTACACATTTCCCCAGTGATCCCTTCAGATTTCTGACAAAGTCAGCATAAGAACCAACATAAGTCATGTCCCTCACTGATTCCTTAAGCAGTATGTCCAAGTATACACATACGTCAAAATAAAACATATCCCCAAGTGATCCCTTCAGTAGGTTGAATAAGTATGCACAAGCACTTCACTTGCACCAAAATGAAACATTTTCTCAAGTGATCCCTTCAGTAGTGTCACCAAATATGCACAAGCATGAAAATGAAACATTTGCCCTACAGATTCCTTCAGTTGTATGCACAAGCAATTCAACAACACCAAGATGAAACATTTCGCCTACTTACCCCTTCAGTGATTTGTCCATGTCTGCAGAAGCACTTCACCGACACCAAAATGAAACATTTCCCCTTCTGATCCCCTCAGTAGTTTGACCAAGTATGCACAACTACATCCCTGACACCAAAATGAAACATTTCCCCTAGCAATCCGTTCAGTAGTTTCACCATGTATGCACAAACACCAAAATGAAACATTGCCCCCAGCAATCCCTTCAGTATTTTGACCAAGTATGCACAAGCACCAAAATGACTCATTTCCCTCAGTAATTACTTCAGTAGTTTCACGAAGTATATGAAAGCACCAAAATTAAATATTTCCCCAACCAATTTCTTCACTAGGATGTCCAAGTATGCACAAGTACTTCACAGACACTAAAATGAAACATTTCCCCAAGCGATTCTTTCAGCAATTTTTCCAAATATGCACAGACACCAACATGAAATATTTCCCCCACCAATCCCTTCATTAGTTTGTCGATGTCTGCACAAGCTGTTCATTGACACCCAACTGAATTATTCAGCCCAACAATCTCTTTAGTAGTTTGTCCATGTCTGCATAAGCAGTTCACTGACACCAAAGTAAATTATTTCCCCAATGATCCTTTTAATAGTTTGTCCATGTCTGTTGCAAAAGCACTTCAATGACACCAAAATAAAACATTTCCCCCATCAACCCCTTCAGCAATTTGTCCATGTCTGCACAAGAACTTCAATGACACCAAAATTAATAATTTCCCCCAATGACCTTTTCGGTAGTTTGTCCATGTCTGCCCACACACTTCACTGCCATCAAAATTAATCAGTTCACCCAATGATCCCTTCAGTAGTTTGTCCATGTATGCAGAATCACTAAAAATACAATAAAAATTTCTTTAAGTAAAATCAATAATTATATCTCCTTGTAAAATACATGGCAGTATGATTTCCTTTTTTCCCTTTCCCTTGCAGCTAGGTATTCTCATGGTAATATGTTGCTTACTGGCATAAGTTCAGGGCCATTTACACTTTAGTATGCAAATTAGGTCATTTTAGATTCATATCTATTAATCTTACTGATATGCAAAAGTGTAATGCCCCTTACCTGCATATTAGCTATCCCCATATTACTTAAGCCTTAAGCATGTTAGGCTTTTTCAACAGGGAGATGTGTTTTACAAAATGCCTCTACATCTTTGTAGTCATCCTGAAATAAATGATTTTCATAACCACATAGTGCCACTCTTTACAGATTACCAGTACAAAAATGTGAAGGGCTGGACTATGAATGCCACCCTATACTTCTGCCTGGCTTAATCTCTGAACTCCTGAGTAGGCATTTGGATGCCAATGAATGTTTTGTAATACATTAGTGTCACTAGTGCTTTTTCAAGTTAAAAATGTAGTTGTTGCTTTCAACACATTTTACCTTTTACCTGCTGATACAATTTGAGTGTAAGGTGGTGATAAACTGAAGCATAGCTGCAGAATTGTAAATCAGCACCTGGCTTGCCTGTGTGAGACATTGCTATAGCAAATGATGACTGGCTTGGTCTGTGTGTTGCTTCTATAAATATATGAAAAAAAAGTAATCTGTTTATTTGGGTTTTTCTTCAGTACAGCACAGTAATATGGTTCATTATGAATTACAGTTCATGCACATGATACCACCAAATGGTGACATTTTAATTCATGCACTATGGGTCACCTTACAGTTAAGCAGAAACAAAGCCATAATACCTATAAATGAAATAATCTTGAGTTTTTTTAATAGGCATTTCAACACTAATCAGGAGATTTTTACTTAAAACCATTTTGGATGTACTGGCAGTAACATGATGATTTCAAACACTTCAAACACAGCCTGATGGAAAATACAATGTCTTTATACCATAGGAATCACTGGCAATGTTTAAGGTGCATTGATCACAGACAGGCACATGCACACACATACACATGCACATGCACTGACGTATGTATGGACACACACACACACACACACACACACACACACACACACACACACACACACACACACACACACACATACATTTACACCTAACATGCACGCACATTTATATTTAAGCTTCTCCTGCTTCAAAACTGATGCTATGCCACTGCAAATGTCAACTCTTTTGCAGTTGCTGGAGTTTATAAAGAAGGTACTAGAAAAATGTATTGCAACACAATTAGAAAATTTTACACAGTCCAAGCCTATTAATGAATTAATTCATTTTTATTGCAATGCATAAAGCAAAACAAGTGTTGCAGCAGCTTTTGTTCAACAACCTACAAGCAATATAAAAATCAGAAATATTACTACCTATAGTATACTTTTTTTTGAGGGGAAGAATTCCATTCTTGCAGGACACCTACATCTCATTTTTGAATTCCCTGTGCCTTGTCTGTCTAAAGATTACCTATCCCATCTGACATCACTCAGTACAGGTCTGACCTACTTGAATGGCAAATAATAATGTGTTGTTGCAGCATACATTTCCAGAATCAGAACCAAATCATGGCCAAATGGGGCCTTATGCTGGGTAGTAAATCAGGCTCCCACTAACCATACCCATATCCCATTACTTGGTTGTCTCTCACAATTACCTCAAGCACTTTTCAAACCTGTCAGTGTACATACAATTTTCTTTACTTTTACAATTATCACAGAGATTTAGATTTCATGTAAAACTTTTATTTCAAATTTTACAAAAAAATACTGACAGACATTTTCTAAATACAATACTTAAAACATACTAGAGCATGAGAAACAGTAAACTTCTCTTCCCTTGAAACTCACATTTAGTGAAAATGCATCTGGCATCCCATTAAATTAAAAGAGATATGCAGGGATTCATATTCAAATGGCATATAGCGAAGAAGCATCTATGCAAAGGGTGCAGGAATTCAAAAGTAAGCATTTGCTCACAGCCTGGGACAGCTGACTGGACACAACTGACCCTTTCAGAAGCAGTCCAGGAATATTCTCTAGTGAAATAACTTGGATGAATCACCTAAAAGACAAATAAAGGCTGAGGCAATCAAATCATGTACTACAGGAAGCAGTTATTTAACAGCTCATAGTGTTAATCATTTCCATACACCCCAACTGTCCAGATTTTCGTAAAATGTTCAGAGTTTTGCCAGATAGATATTTTTGGTGTGTTTATAACAAGTCACTGAGGACTGAAATCACTAAATAATGACACGCATTTGAGTTTCAGACTTCATATCCTTCAAAAATGCACACTAGCACAAATCTTGTTATTCTAGCAACATTCTAAGTGTATTAAAGCAATATTTAAATGTGTCCCTAGTTTTTGGCCTTTATCCCCCCATTATTTTAGTCTTTGTCAAGATTTCTTATGCTAAAAGTTAAGAGGTGTGCTTGTCTGCAGTAAGCACTAGACAAACGGTTGTAGCCCAAACAGTGCATTCCACATCTGTGTGCCTGCATAAAACAAACTAAATTAAAAATGTATTCATAGTTAAAACGTTAACATTAAACTCATAGACTATATGCTGCCTAATTTATTCACAGCTAAATAATAAATGCAATGTCAGTATTAACCAAGGATCACATGCAAAGAACATGACTCATATGACAGTGCTTTTGCTTCCTATAATTAATTTCCTTCCGTTATGCCATAACTACTCTGATTCTTAGGTAGTTACTAAGCTTACAGTCCAGGGAACCATTGAGGAATCTAGTCCAAATTTCCAGTTGCCCTAAAGCACTGTCTGATTAAGTATCCTGCTCAAGAACAGGGTATAAATAAGAGGCAAAATCATACATGTTCTACAAAACTGGAATCAGACAAAAGCAGACTGCTCTAAATTACTTAACAATTTAATAGAAGAACAGGTTTTGCATCAACATGTATTTTCTGAACCACAAAAACTATAAAAATCTAATGACTGACATTTACTGACTGTAATCCAGAATAATTTATGAAAAGAAAATTAACAAGGGTCTGGCAGTTGGAATAAACCTCTTGTCCCCAGTATCTGTGGTACAGGGATTGAGTCTGAGCTAGCCAGTAAAGTATGTTGAGCAATTTTATACACACACACACACACACACACACACACACACACACACACACACACACACACACACACACACACACACACACACACACGTCCACATATATCTTCCCATTGGTGCTGTTAAGGTTGTGCTGCAAACAAAAAAACATCTCCTGTTCAAAAGGAATATCAGCAAAAAAAGAAACTTCCGTGTCAATGTAAGCATGCTGCAGTCCTCCCAAATCACATGCCAGTTCCCTCAAGCATCTTAATACTGTGCGTTCCAGCTCCAGTCTCTGTCACTGGCTGATACTGTCAGCTAATTAAACTGGAGATGGCAGGACACACTGAGTAGGAAATAAGAGTGGCAGATGCAGAGAGCAGGAATAATGGGGGCATTATATATTTTTTTTACATTAATGTTAACCTTTTTAAAATGTATGTCATATCTCTCAAACTCAGTACAAGAAATCTGGGCAAAGCCAAAGATAATGGGGGGCAATGTATAAAAAATAGAGATTCATTTTAAATACTGTTCTGACAAACTTAAGCAAGTTTCTAGAATAAAAGGTTCTGCATTGACTTGACATGTTTTTTTCTGATTGATATGAGGTCTGAAACTCAAATATCTGCTATCATTTAGTGAAATAAATTTTCACTGATTTGCCAGTATAACACAAATTTTATGTAGAACAGAACAAAATATGAAGCAAAAATCTGAACACTCTAAAAATCTGGACAGTTTACAGGTATGATGCATGCCCAGGACTAGGCAACTGACTAGGGTAGCTTTATGCTGTATATAGCCCTGACTGTATCTCTATTCCACTGGCCCAACCAGTAATGAATATTTTGATGTAGCACTATGTTTTCTAAATTTAGAGTTCTTGTATCTCCTAGACTCACATGCAGGATGCATACACACACACACACACACACACACACACACACACACACACACACACACACACACACACACACACACACACACACACTCACATTTTTCTTTTCATGATCTAGCTGTAATGCTGTGCATGGATTCAGATATCATGTAAATTCTTTCAGATGCCATTTTCATGTCATATTGCTTCAGTATTCCCTTTTAACTGTTTCTTTCCTGGTAAAGCATAATGACCCTTGTAACATGACCTACTATCAAATGCTCCTGCTAAAGCGTTCAATAGCTTCAGTGCATAACATGTTGACAATATCTGTGTTACAGATGTTAAGAGAGGCTATTTACATTTTTCCACACACAAGTTTTCTGCAACAAACTTTTCTGTAAGCATTTAATCAATCCTTGGAGGTTTTGGTCTCAGTCTCAAGACTCAGATAGTCAACTGCAATTAGTCAGGTCTTTATACCCAAGCATGACTAAATGCAACATCCTCTGCTTAAAAAAAAAAAAATTACTGCTCACCAGGTGTGTTAACTGGTCCTGAGACTCCTTCTGGTCACAACTCAGGCTCAGAAGCACATCTAACAATTACATAAAAAATGAGAAAAGACACAAATGACAATAACAAAAATATGTATAGCAAACAAATAACATTGTGCACAGACACATAAATACACTAAAAGGTATTCAAAGAAGTAATATTCAGCGACACTGAAATACTTGATAAGACTGATATTATTCAAAGTTTTTGTGGTAGCAAAATAGCAAAAACCTTAGTTCAGTCAATCATGTTCTTTGAAATTTTATATTTGTAGAGACTGTTAGGTAGGTTGTATTTTTTTTACCCAGTTGACCCAGGATTGATTAGCGACTTAGGTTACTGACAGAGCAGCAGGAAGGGTGGACATTCCTATTCAGGGAGGGGATCACAGTGATGTCGATGGATCACTCCTTAAACCCTGGTAGAGACTGGAGCTTGGAGCAATACTGGGTTAAGAAGCTAGGAAACAAAGGAGGCAGAGCTTACTTAGTGTCTAAGTGAACATATACTCTTGGGCCATGCCTTCTTGCCTACCCAGCCTCATAGATAAGACATTGCAATACATGGGATAGGATCTAAGAAAAAGCTCTCACATTTATGACTGCATATTTCAGGCTGCTAGCTGCGCTTCAGATTTCTACTTCTTCTTCCCAGTCCACCAACAACTGAGGTGAACAAGTACTGGGAAGGGTAGTACAGTAAATGGCACAGGAGCAGCACCATGCAGCTGAAGGTCAGTTAAAGGAAAGTCAAACAGATTCAGTTTATTCCTGATATTGAGAGGCACACTGTTCTACCTGGCAGGTACAATCTTTGTAAATATATGACAGAGGTAGTGCTGGGTTGCTTGATAATGTGCGTGCTAAAACAGATAGTGCTCCCTATGCAGTAGTTGAAAAGTGAGTTTATTTAGTAGTAAGGAAGTTCTGGTAGCAACAAGCTGCCAGTTTGCACTTTTCAGGTACTGACAATGACGTTCCCTAATGTCTCATTAGTATATAAATCTGCAGACTTTATCAACAGCTGTTTGTAGTAAGTGTGAAATACCTTCTGAATAAAAGGCTAGTAAAAGTGGAACATACTCCATTTTTTTCTTGCATATGAAGTCATTTGAATGGAAAGTTTGTAACATACTTTAAAACTGTTTCATGGGGTGGAGAATAGATGGCCAACTGAGAGCAGTGAATTTTGAGAGCTCCATAAAGTAGTATAATAATATAGGAACATTTTATTATTTTCAAGTTTAAAACATCAGAAATCTTTAGATAAACTACAAAACTACATAAATAATCAATTTTGGTGGAGGTATACAAACACTTTCCTGTCAAGTAACTTGGAGATATATTGAGTCACCGAATATGAACAACTCAAGGAATTCTCATCCAGATACTGCTTTGAAAAAATAACTGCAATTGATGACATCTACCTTACAGGAGCTATCTCTGAAAATGAATGGCTTTAAAATAACTTAGAAAACCTCAAATTAAATTCTCAAAAACAGACTGATTCTCTTAAGGAACTCTTACAGCAACACCATACAAAAATAACAAATATAGAGACTTCTCTAACTGACATTGAAGGGAGACTCAAAGAGGAAGAATTCCAAAAAGAATTAACAGAATACGTGGCTGCTTAACAAAATAGATGACTTAGAAAACAGGGAAAGGAGAAACAACATAAGGATCTTTGGTCCGCCTGAAAACACTGAAGGAGAAGACATTATTTCATTCTTAACAACTTGGATTCCTGAATTTTTAGACTTGAAAGAGGGACTTTCATTTGGAATTGAAAGGGCACATAGAGCACTGAGGAAATCTGCTTCTAACTCAACAAATATGCCACCTAGATCCATACTTATAAAATTTCTTTCATTTCTGGACAAGGAACTAATATTAAAATCTGCTTGGAGAAAATCACCCTTAAAATACAATCAAAGCCTGATAAGGTTTGACAATGATTATTCTTCCAGAATACTAGAACAAAGGAAAAAAAGTCTGGCCAATAATAAAACTGTTGAAACAAAACAACATTAAAGCACAGCTGGCCTTTCCAGACAAGATAAAAATACTTTTTGCCAATGAGTTGAGAACCTTTAATGACTTATAAGAAGTTACTATAGTCATCAAAAATAACAATATAGTGTCTATCCCAGAAGAAATGGAATGGATGGCCCCTACTCTTAAAAGAATAAAAAAACAAATCCTTGGACTGATGCTAGAAAGAAGAAACAAAAATCTGATTCCAAGATAGCTGTCCCAAAAAAAAATAATTCTTACAATTACATCTCTCAAAATATCAACTGATACGGTACATCACTTGTCATCTGTTTTCATTTAAAAAAATGGAGGTTTTCTTAAACAACTGAGAAACAGTAATGATTTATTCAGAATGTTCAAAGAGTCCAATAATTCTTCACAAAAAAGGTAAGTCAAGATGGGTTACTATTTGCATTATATATAAGCCAAACAAAGCAACATACAATACAAACATAGAAGTTTATATTCCCCTACTTGAACTCAATGAAGACTTATCTTGTTCATCTTTCATTGATTTTACTTATAATAATTTAAGTAATTAATTCAACAAGGTACCATTCATCAGCATTCAGACTCAAATGTAACAAATTAACATCATATATAATAGCAGTAAAAGTAGAGTGTTTTGAAAAAAAAATGCCATGGAGACTGCCTTCTTCAGTTAAAGTATGATTAAGAAATGTCATGTATATCCTGGTTAAATAATGCTCTTAAGTACAAATGTCATCATTATTCTGTCTAAATATAGTTAATATCAATTATGTCAGGTATCACAGCTATGAGTGCTGTTTGATCAACCCTGATATGGTGTGCATGGATGCAGCTGTGTCTGGAAGCTAGTATAAATGTCATTATTATTCTGTTTAAACATAGTTAATATCACTTATGGCAGGTATCATAGCCTCGAGTGCTGTTTGATCAATTCTGATATGGTGTGCGTGGATGCAGCCATGACTGGCAGCTAGTATAAACATCATTATTCTTCTGTCTAAACATAGCTAATATCAATTATGGTAGGTATAGCTTTGAGTGCTGTTTGATTAAGCCTGACATGGTGTGTGTGGATGCAGCTGTGTCTAGCAGCTGTTGTATGTTGCCATTTTCATCTCCGGGAAGCTGTGGGTTGCGGCTTGTGCTCAAGCTTTACTGATGCTTGTGTATTAGGAAGAAACATTTGGTGTTTTAGCCTAGATCCAGGGGAAGGATTTGGATAATACTGTGATGTGGGATATTTTGGAAGAGAATAGTTTGTTTATACATCTGCTCAGTGAGAGGTGGGAAGGCTGGAAGAATGTATTATCTCTTGTTGTGGCGGCTTGTTGGAAGTTTTTTTTTTATCTGGTTGCTCTTCATTCTTTTCCTGGCTGCTAACTCGCTGAAAGGGAGGGAATTTAGGCTTGAAGTTGCAGTGAAGTGAAGCTTTGCTTCAGGTGCATCGCAAACCTCTGGTATGCAGGACACAGACACACTAACAGAAACAGATGCTCCCAGGTTGCTATGGTAATGGAGACAGAGTAACAATAATGCTTAATGGCTCTGGGGAGCCTCTGAGATGATTCTCGGCAATGAAGTTTTTGATTAAGAAAAAAAAAAATATATATATATATATATATATATATATATATATATATATATATAATAAAAGGGCTGTTTTAAACCACATGTACACATATTGATGGTCTCCCAACACTTCATTTAGCTCATTAAGTTGATTCTTGATAAAAAATAAAATAAAAAAATAAATAAAATAAGCATAATTTTATATTTAAAATGTATTTTGTTCTAAACACATTATAAGAGTGGAAGTCTGAGTTATTGTGAAAGACTAAGAGCACTTGGTCTTGTGCAGTACCCTTTGTAGTGGTCTGGGAGGTGATCTTGTTCGGATGTGTTAGGCATATGGGGATAGCTGATTCTAGGGGTGTTTGAGGTTGCCAGGAAGTGCTAGAGAGTCATCAGATTTCCTTTGTGGAAATATCTCTGGGAATGTAAGGTATGTTGAGTGGTTCACTGGCAGAATGGCCACTGCATGGAATAGTTTGGTAAAATGGAACAGGACAAATATTGGTTTGGATATTTTAAGAACAGCCTGGAAACACACCACATGAACTAGTGAATGGTATTCTGGCAAAACTGGATGGGCATTGCTGCCCGTGCTTGTGTGTATGTAAGGATGGAAATATAACAAATAAGAAACTAGAAAGGTCTCATAATTTAAAGTCTATGGACTGTAAAAACATGCTTGGAATGAGCTAATAATAAGAATAAGCATCACAGCTTGTGGTCTCTCAAATAACTAAGCAACAGCCAAAAAACAAAACACACACTAGTTATGTAATGTATGATTTTAGTAAACCTAAACATAAAATATATAATCGCCATATAAGATGAAGCAGTCTACTGAATTTAGATATTAAAGACAGGTTTTAATAACGTGGGCTTATGTGTAATAACCCTACTGTGTCTTAACTTGTTATAAATGACATACACTACATTGAACATCAAGGGGAAGCATGATTTTCTTATATAAGTAAATATGCATAACAAGTCATGTAATTGCTTTAACTTGAATTGTAGTTTTTATAACCCATCTTGACCATATATAATACTTAAGCAGTTACCAAGGTAACTAATGCTTTATGCTTGACATCAAACTGACAAAGTTGTTCAAGAGAAACAATAGAAGCCTGAACTTGAAATGCCACAGAATGTACCAATCATATTCTGAACAAATAGTATTAAATTGACAATAGACACTCAGTTTAATAACATAGGCTCGTGTATAATAACACTAATGTTTTAACTTGTCATAAATGACATACACTATATTGAACATCAAGGGCAAGCATGATGATTTTTTCATATAAGCAAATGTGCATAACAAGTCATATAATTGCTTTAACTTGAATTGTGGTTTTGTAACCCATCTTGACCATACATAATAGTAGCTGTTACCAAGGTAACTAATGTTTTATACATGACATCAAACTGACAAAGTTGTTTAAGGGAAACAATTGAAGCCTGAACTAGGAAAGTCACAGAATGTAACAATCACATTCTGAACAAATAGTATGAAATTGACAATAATCACTCAGTTTACCCTTTGCTGATTATACAAAATAGAATGTTGCCATTTAAATCTAAAAACGTTCAGTATATGCCATAAAATGGCAATTTATAAATATGGAAAGGGAATTTGTAATCATTAATCACAATAAGTGAAGTTTTTGTTTTTAACCTATAATTTCACTCATTTTATAATAAGAAATGACAGCTATGAAAATCCTTATGTGTAGGAAATGGGGAGAAGAGGGATACACTGATAATTACAATGCACTAACTTTCATCAATGTTCACATAAAACAAACTTGATGTTTTAAGTAAATTAGCAACAAAGTGATTACTTAAATGGTGACAAACAATGAAATATAACTTCTGATGTATCCAGTAAAATACATTATATTATAAACATTAGGTATAAATATTATTACTGTCTATTTTCATTAAGTAATACGTTTTGAAAAACTTCACTAAGGGTGAATATGTTAAATAACTGTGTGCTATAATGTTTTACTGAGGTTTTATATATGATACATCCTACTTTACTATGACTTGAATTGCTTGTCATCTATCTTTCATGTAAATATTAATTGCTTATACAATAAGTATACATTTATATTGTATTAGAAATGTCTAATCTATAATAGTACTATATCTATTCAAAATAATATAAATATTGTTTATTCCTATTAGAAATATTCTCCATATGATAATTCAATTTATGGAGCTCAGATGTTCTGGATTGTCAAGGTATGAGTGATAATCTGATGGACTTATGTTTATCCATCAGATTAGGAATGATTTTCATTCCATGGCTAGTGCAGATCTTAGTTTTGTTAACATTTATTAATTTAAATTTGTTATTTCACAAAAACATTTTTAGTATGCCTGACCAAAACATTACTTTATTGGTAAATACTCAAAGTATAAAGCTGATAATTTCCTTTAAAATCTCAAACATATACTTTATAGTTATCAGAGGAAAATGTTTAATAGTTACAATAAAGCAAAAAAAAAAAAATACATGGTCTAAATAACCTAAGATGGATTTAACTTTATTATCTTTAAATACCAATGGCTTAAACAATCCTAGCAAGAGATCAAATCTACTGAAATATTTAAAACAGAACAAAGCACAAATTGTCTTCCTTCAAGAAACTCATTTCAAAACAAATCACAATTACAAATGGAATCCTAAGGAATATATGATATTGGCACAATCCACTTATAAGACAAAGACAAAATGGGTAACAATTTTATAGAAAACAAATGTGATTAACCTAGAAATCATTTATAAGTATGAAGATAAAGAAGGCCGTATGGCATTAGTAATAGTTAAATATAAAAACAGAATATGGACCCTAGCCAATCTATACTAGTTCCCAGGCATTGGTACAAAAACTGTTAAAAAATGCTTGGATTTCATTTCCATTAATTATAAAGGCAACTTAATATTAGGAGGAGATTTTAACTGCATATCTGATATTTCTGAAACTACAAATAAAAGACCGCTGCATACTCTGCTGTATCAAAAGCTTTAAACAAGTGGGTAGAATCATTTCATCTTGCAGATACTTTCAAATTTAAAGAAGATAAATCTTTGTTGTTTTCCCATCAAGATCACAGATTTGGTACCCAACCTAGAATAGATAAAATATATCCTGCCCATGACTTATACTCTAAAATCATTAATTGCTCAATCACTCCCTGCCTCCTTCAGACCACAAATAATTGATACTAAAACTGTAAAATGGGTACAAACCATTAATCTTTAACTCCAGAATTCCAGCATATATAACTAAAATTAAAGAGTTCAAACCCTGGTTATCTGAATTACTGTTCTTCTTAGATATTAATTACACCACAGAGATAACCAAAATAATGACATGGGACTTATTAAAAGCTTACATATATGGTAAAACCCTAATTGGTATAAAAAAAATCAGAGAATGGGATTCTGAATTATTAGCTCTACAATCCAAACTTTTGTCAGTAAAAGCTGAAAAAAAATCAAAATCATTTGGAGATGAAAAAGAAAGTAGAAGTATTAAACAATAAATACAATGAAATTTTAACACATAAAACTAGTTTAGAAAAACTAAAAATTAATACTTTGGCCACTTCTCCCAAATATCTACATAATTGTTATTTAATTTTATCCACAAGACTCAAAATACAATCAAAAGCTAATAACATTAAAAGTATCTTCCATGAAAAGAAAGGGCAAAATGTCTCGGATATAGGTGACATTCTTGATGCCTATAGAAATCACTATATGCAACATTTCCAAAAAGAAAATATACATATTGATCAATTAGATCTAGATTAAAAATGTTCTAATATAAAAAAAACAGAAAAATTAAAACTATATCTGCAAGCACCCATATCCTACAAAGAAATTACAGATACAATAAAAGAGGGTAAAAATAATAAAGCTCCAGGTATAGATGGCATAATTTTGGAAATATATAAAATTTTTCCTTCAAAGATACCATCCCTCTTCCATAAAACTCTATTAGAAATGCAGTAAGTACTCTGCAAATTGGAAAGAATTACTAACTGTAATATCAATAAATGAATGGCGGAAATTGGGCTACTGTTGGCCAAAGGAGGAGAAGAGGTGGAAGGCATGGCCAAAGGCAGGAAGAGAGGAGAAAGGCTAGGACTGTGGTAGTGAGGGTCGGAACTTTGAATGTTGGCAGTATGACTGGTATAGGGAGCGAACTAGCTGATATGATGGACAGAAGGAAGGTTGGTATATTGTCTGTGCAAGAGACCAGATGGAAGGGGAGTAAGGCTAGGTGTATTGGAGGTGGGTTCAAATTGTTTTATCATGGTGTGGATGGGAGGAGAAATGGAGTTGGAGTTATCCTGAAGCAACAGTATGCTAAGAGTGTTTTGGAGGTGAAAAGAGTGTCGGATAGAGTGATGTTTATGAAGCTGGAAATTGATGGTGTAATGATGAATGTTGTTAGTGCATATGCTCCACAAGTTGGGTGTGCGATGGATGAGAAAGAAAGATTTTGGAGTGAGTTGGATGAAGTGGTGATGATTGTACCCAAGAGTGAGAGAGTGGTGATTGGAGCAGATTTCAATGGGCATGTTGGTGAAGGGAACAGAGGGGATGAGGAAGTGATGGGTAGGTATGGTGTTAAAGGAATGCAGAAGGTCAGATGGTAGTGGATTTTGCGAAAAGGATGGACATGGCTGTGGTGAATACGTATTTTAACAAGAGGGAGGAGCATAGGGTGACATACAAGAGTGGAGGAAGATGCACACAGGTGGATTATATCTTATGTAGGAGGGCGAGTTTGAAGGAGATTGGAGACTGTAAAGTGGTGACCGGGGAAAGTTAGGCAGCATAGGATGGTGGTTTGTAGGATGACGTTGGTGATCAAGAAGACGAGGAGGAGTGTGAGGGCAGCACCAAGGATCAAATGGTGGAAATTGAAAAAGGATAATTGTGAGGTAGAGTTCAGGGATGAGTTAAGACAGGCACTGGGTGACAGTGAAGAGTTACCAAATAGCTGGATAACTACAGCAGAGCTAGTCAGGGAGATGGCTAGAAAGGTGCTTAGTATGACATCTGGACAGAGGAAGGACAACAAGGAGACATGGTGGTGGAATGAGAAAGTACAGGAGAGTATACAGAGAAAGAGGTTGGCAAAGAAGAAGTGGGATTGTTAGAGAGATGAAGAAAGTAGACATGGGTATAAGGAGATGAGGTGCATGGCAAAGAGAGAGGTGGTGAAGGCTAAAGATAAGGCATATGAAGATTTGTATGAAAGGTTGGACACTAAGGAGGGAGAAAAGGACCTGTACCGATTGGCTAGACAGAGGGACCGAGCTAGGAAACATGTGCAGGAGGTAAAGGTGATAAAGGATAATGAGGGAAACATACTAACAAGTGAGGAGAGTGTGTTGAGGAGATGGAAAGAGTATGTTGAGGGGTTAATGAATGAAGAGAATGAGAGGGAGAGAATGTTGGATTATGTGGGGAAAATGAATCATGAAGTACAATGGATTAGCAAGGAGGAAGTAAGGATAGCTATGAAGAGGATGAAGAATGGAAAGGCTGTTGGTCCAGATGACATACCTGTGGTAGCATGGAGGTGTTTAGGTGAAATGGCAGTGGAGTTTTTAACCAAATTGTTTAATGAAATCTTGGAAGGTGAGAGGATGCCTGAGGAAAGGAGAAAAAGTCTTTTGGTACCGATTTTTAAGAATAAGGGTGATGTGCAGAGCTGTAGTAACTACAGAGAGATTAAATTGATCATTCACAGCATGAAGTTATGGGAAAGAGTAGTGGAAACTAGGTTAAGAAGGGACGTGGTGATTAGTGATCAGCAGTATGGTTTCATGCCAGGAAAGAGCACTACAGATGCGATGTTTGCTCTGAGAGTGTTGATGGAGAAGTACAGAGAAGGTCAGAAGAAGTTGCATTGTGTTTTTGTAGACTTGGAGAAAGCATATGACAGGGTGCCTAGAGAGGAGTTGTGGTATTGTATGAGGAAGTCAGGAGTGTCAGAGAAGTATGTAAGAGTGGTACAGGATATGTACGAGGGTAGTGTGACAGTGGGAGGTCTGCAGTGGGAGTGACGGATGGATGTGGGGTTACATCAAGGATCAACTCTGAGCCCTTTCTTATTTGCAATGGTGATGGACAGGTTGACAGACGAGATCAGACAGGAGTCCCCATGGACTATGATGTTTGCAGATGACATTGTGATCTGTAGTGAGAGTAGGGAACAGGTGGAGGAGACCCTGGAGGGATGGAGGTATGCTCTAGAGAGAAGAGGAATGAAGGTCAGCAGGACTAAGACAGAATATATGTGTGTGAATGAGAGGGAGGATATAGGAATGGTGAGGATGCAAGGAGTAGAAGTGGTGAAGGTGGATGAGTTTAAATACTTGGGATCAATAGTTCAGAGTAATGGTGAGTGTGGAAGAGAGGTGAAGAAGAGAGTGCAGGCAGGATGGAGTGGGTGGAGAAGAGTGTCAGGAGTGATTTGTGACAGACAAGTACTAGTAAGAGTGAAAGGGAAGGTCTACAAGAGGGTAGTGACACCAGCTATGTTATATGGGTTGGAGACAGTGGCATTAGCAAAAAGGCAGGAGTTTGAGCTGGATGTGGCACAGTTAAAGATGTTAAGATTTGCACTGGGTGTGACGAGGGTGGACAGGATTAGGAATAAGTATAATAGAGGGTCAGCCCAAGTTGGAAGGTTTTGAGAGAAAGCCAGAGAGGCAAGATTATGTTGGTATGGACATGTGCTGAGGAGGGATGCTGAGTATATCGGGAAAAAGATGCTAAGGATGAAGCTACCAGGTAACAGGAAAAGAGGAAGGCCTAAGATAAGGTTTATGGATGTGGTGAGAGAGGACATGCAGGTGGTTAGTGTGACAGAGCAAGATGCAGAGGACAGGAAGAAATGGAAACAGATGATCTGCTGTGGCGACTCCTAATGGGAACAGCTGAAAGAAGTTGATGAATATCAATAAATGAATTTGATTTACAAAAAAAATTTCAAATATATAAAAACAATTTTCCATGGCACATACTATGTATTAGTATGCAATATAACATAACTAAACCCACTAAAACTCATATGATTCATTATTACATTAACTCATTTAGGAAAATTATTAATGCAAATATAGATTTAAAAATCTGGTTTGATCTTTTAACACCATTTGTAGTCACAAAGAACTTTCCACATAAAATATATAGAGAAATTATTAATTCCTGGGAACAGAAAGGATTTGTTTTTTGGCTCCAGTATATCAAAGAACTAAAAGTTTTAGATATGCAAGTAATAAAAACAGCATACAAAATTCCACACCAGGACTGACTAACTTTACAGAGTGTTCTGTCATATTCGCAAGATTTAAGTAGAATAATTAACAATTCTTCATTTAAAGAAATACCTAAATTTACGAAATACATATATGAAATCATATATAATGACTCTGACATGAGAAACGGTACTTCAAAATTTTACAAAATATTGATAAACTATAAAACAACACCCAAAACTCCATACTGGAAATATATAATAAAAGGACATTCAGTGCAGTTAACTGAAGATATTAAAACAAATATTTTACTATCAATAAAATATACATCCTTTACACAATACTGGAAAGTTTTTAATTGGAAATGCTTGCACAGAGCATTCTTAACTCCAGACAGAATCCGTAAAATTAGTTATGCCATAAAAGGAATATGTTGGAAATGTGAGCAAGTACACAATGCAGATTTTAGCCACATTCTCTTTGATTGTGTTAAAATTAAGCCATTTTGGAATGGTATTAATAACTTTCTACAAACTTTATTTAATGAATCATTTTATTGAATTAAAGCTCTTGTGTTATTACATGTGAATGAAAGTCCTCATTTGAATAGGTCAAACATGTATGTAGTATGGACTATACTTGCAATTTCAAGGAAGTGTATAACAAGAAGATGGAATACAAACATAATACCAACTTTGGAAGACTTCTACATCCTACTGAAGACCACAGCATTATTGGAAATTAAAATGAATTAAAGAACTAAGAATTTATCCAAAGCCATTTATCAACAACCTTTAGGGAAAAGTCTTATCATTGATTGACACTATACAATAATTGATCAGACACTCTGATAATGGATTGGACTTACTTATAAAGTAACTGTATACATTAAGATCTGTTATAGTGTCAGGCTAATGTAAATGATGTACATAGTTATTTAAGATGTTATGTATAAATACTATGGAATTCATTTAAATGTATTTGAAAAATAAAAACAAATTTTGAGAAAAAAAATTTGTTTCATTACGTTGCCAATATCTATGCCTTTATAGAGCTTAAAAGGGAGATTATGTTTAACTATGTATCTGTACCACAACTTGTTACCTAAATTTATGTTGAAACTGTGTATATTTTTGAACTGTTGAAACTTTAAGTTTGTATCTATATAAATAACCTTTACCTGTATAATTGTACTAATGTAACTTCCTGGAGCTTATCTCCCTGGGACTCTACTGAAAATGGACATGCCTCCAGTTAGACCATCCCGGTCAACAAATGTAAAATAAATAAAATGGAAACTGTTCAAGCTAAATGCCTAAATATATAAAACTAGATACCTGTCCTCTTAATGTACCTTCAGAATTTTTAATATCAGGGGGTATATATGTGTTGGTTTCTGAGATGTGTCAAATAACAAGGTAGAAGACTTTTCAAGTTTGAATATACGTTCTTTTCCGGATATCAGGAAGAAACATGATACAATAGTCAAAAACACACTAAAGTGTAACCACAAAAGTTTGATCACTGTCACTAATATACTAAAGTGTGATCACAAAAGTGCAATCACTCTGACTAAAACAATACAGTTCAGTCTGCTCTATCTCAAGAGAATTCATCTCACTCCAAAATACAGCAGATCACAGAATTAATATATATGAAGTAACAGGGTATAGGGGGCACATCCTCATACATGATGAGGGATGTAATCCCCCTGTAGAAAAGCTTATAAAATATTTGAGAGTTTCACATTTTAGTACTGATCATGTTTTGTCATGAAACCCCTTTTTTATTAGAATAGAAACTGTCTGTATAAACATTTAGCATAATTTCTGTACTGTTCCCACTTTTGAATTGATATTACAAATGGACAAAAAGTTGAAGTATGGAACAGGGTTAATATACCACTTTTTCCATAATTTGACTTAGGTTAAAAATCAGTCTGTAGTCAATGACTTCAGTAGGGCAGGGTACTTCAGAAGTTTAACAGAGAAGGCCAATGGCTTTGCAGTTTTAGGCACTGCCATCCAAGAACATCTGGTTTAAGTATGCTGCAAGGATGAACCAATTTTGTAATAGAAAGTATTTGAAATGTAAGCATAAATTGCATTATAATGTGTTTGAATGTCAAGGCTAGTAGCTAGGCTTATGTGGGTTGTGCTTCTCAGATGTACTGGTTGGACCAGTTAAGGTCAGTAAAGTTTGGAAAAGTAGATGAAAATAGGAATTTTAGATGTTGCTGTGACACCAGTGCCCTGGCCGAGCAATCAAGGAGCCTCAATCCTCATGACTAACACTGGAGAGGGCGTCTCATATATGAGGAAAGGATTACAAATACACACAGTAAAGTGCAATTTCCCTTAAGAGCACACAGAGATCACAGTCAGTCTGGGACTGATCACTCCCTTGCTCTCCAGGTCCCCAATAAAACTCCCCACTGGCACAGCTATAGGGTCTAGATCTCAGCCAGCTGGGCAAGCTAAAATCTCCAGCACCCTCTCTGTCCAACTAGTGCTTTGTGTCCCTGCTGAAGCAGCTGACACACACACACTTTGAAATAAGAGTTTACACAACCACACAGACACTTCTGGGGAAGGCTGGCACAGGTTCTCCAGCTGTGCCCCTTTTTCCCAGACTATATGGTAGAAATCACTGCCACTACCCAGCTAATTTTTATCAGCTACTCAATGGCTCTTAAAAGGGTGTCCAATTATTGCTGTGCAATATTATTATCCAATTGGTAGTATGACTAACAGTCAAGGCTTATTAGAGTGACTTGGTACAGGATACATATATACATGCAATGTACTCTTAGAGCTTAACTTATTTCTACACAAACCAGTTAAAATGTTTTAAAATATTTAACAATAAATAATTAAAACCACAAAACAATACTTTCTACTACACAGTACTAGTCAAGAGTTTAGAGATCACACAGAAATGCTTAAAATAATTCAGTAGTACAGTTCTGCCATCACAGGAAAACACTTAGTCTAATCTTTCTAGTTCTTAGCTATTTCTAAAAGAAAACACAAGTTTAAGATAACTTACATATGAGCAAGACAGTGCTGTGAGTTGGATGATCAAGACAAAAATGCTTAATGCCTTCTGATTCTTTCTGTTTAAATTGCTATTGCAGTCCTTGTTTCCATTACATCATTTCACACTTTCCTGGTGTTCCCAGGCTAACAGATACTACATAACTGTTATCTTGCACCTGCAGTAAAATACATCAATAAAATACATTCCACATGTAAACTCCAGTAATTATTCCTTAAGTTAAAACAATAGGCAGGATGCTTCACTCCAGTCTCATTGATTCCAAATTCTAACTTCAAAGGGACAGGCATGAAATAATTTTACTTCAAAGGACCGACAAGTAATGCTTAACATAGCTTTCTTTACAGCAGAGGGCAATGCTGTTACATTGTTTTAAGTTCAACATTTCACAGCATATTCTTTCATTTAAAAACAAGCTTGTAGTTCAACATTCGTATTTACAAATGACAGAATTATGTACCGAATTCTATCTGGCTAGGCTGTCAGCCATCACATTTCTTCCCCCAGGAGAATTCAAGCTAGTTTTTCAAGTGAGAAACGCTGCTTGAGAGTGTTAGGTCTATCTGAATGAACCTTACCCCATTCCCTGTCTTGAGAGCCCATCTGCATTGTCATTGCTAACCCCACTGCGGTGCTGCACTGACATATATGCTTGCAACCCTAGGCTCCATCTTAGCAACTTGGAATTTTGCTGTCTGGCTCTGTTTAACCATATTAGGGGGTTGTGATCTGTAATAACAGTGAATTTCCTTCCATACAGATAAGGCTGAAGTTTCTGCAGTGCCCACACTTTGGCTAGACATTCCTTTTCTACAGCTGCATAGGATTCTTCCCTGGATTGGAGCCTACAACTGAGATAAACCATTGGGTGCTCTTCCCCCTCTGAAGAAATCTGGCTAAGTACAGACCCCACCCCATGGTTTGAAGCATCCACCTGCACAACAAATTCTTTGCTGTAATCTGGACTTGCTAACACTGGGGGTTCTCCCAAAGCCTCTTTAAGCTTCTCGAATGCCTGCTCACGTGCTGGGGTCCACACTACCTTATCTGGCCTGTTCTTCCTGGTCAGGTCTGTGAGGGGAGCAGCTATGGTACTATAACTGGGAACAAACTTTCTGTAGTACCCTGCTGTCCCTAAAAATGCCGTCACCTGCTTTTTATTAACAGGTGCAGGCCATGCCTGAATGGCTTCCACTTTGGCAGGTTCTGGCCTTATCTTACCACTCCCCATTCTATGTCCTAGGTAGGAGACCTCCGCCATAACCACCTGACATTTGCTCGGCTTAATGGTCAGCCCTGCCCTCTGTAGTCTGCCCAGCACCTCCCTGACATGCTGAAGGTGCTCTGGCCAGGAATGGCTGTAGATGGCAATATCATCTAGGTAAGCAAGGCAAACCCTCCTGCTCCTGCTAGGATACGATCTACCAACTTCCGTAAAGTTGCTGGGGCATTCTTCATCCCAAAGGGCATCTTTGTGAACTCATACAAGTCAAAAGGAGTCACAGAGGCTGACTTCTCTCTAGCACTGGGAGTCAAGGGCACCTGCCAGTAACCCTTGGTAAGATCAGTGGTTGTAAGATACTTAGCCCCCCCAGCTGCTATAGAGGTCTCATCTGTCCTAGGCATGGGGCAAGCATCTGACTCTGTGTGACTATTTAATTTCATGTAGTCTACACAGAACCTGGTGCTGCCATCCTTCTTTGGCACCAGCACCACTGGGGAGGCCCAGGAACTGTTGGAGTCTTGAATCACCCCCTAGTTCTAACATCTCCTGTACCGCCCTCAGGATCTGTCTGACTCTCTCAGGCACCCTATAAGGGGCCTGCCTAATAGGCCTTTGGGGTCCTGTATCCACCTGGTGCTGTACGGGCACACCCTGGTTTCCCAGTGAACATGTCCCCAAATTCCTGCAACACTGCTCGGATTTCAAAAACTTGGGTAGGAGATAGCTGATGGGACATTGCTACCCCTTCCACTGAGGTGTCAGCCCGAGCCTCACTGAGGAGATCAGTCCCCAGATCTCCCTCAGACCCCTCCTGCAATCCACTGAAAATGCTCAGCACAAGGGCCTCCCTATCATGGTAAGGTTTCATCATGTTAACATGGTACAATTTGTGCCCCTGCCATCTGCCTAGCAGTTCCACCATGTAGTTAACATCACTTACCTTTCTACCTTGTAGGGACCCTCCCAAGCTGCTTGCAGCTTGTTGTGTCTGACAGGAATGAGGACCATTACCTGCTGCCCCACAGCATACTCTCTAGCTTGAGCATTCCTGTCATATCACACCTTTTTCTATTGTTGGGCTTCTGCCAGGTTCTCCTGAGCCAAGCCCATGAGTTCCCTGAACCCTTGTCCTAAGGTTTAGGATGTATGCCACAACAGACTCCTTGTGAGACTCACACTCACCTTCCCACTCATATTGAATTAAATCTAGAGGTCCCCTCACCCTATGCCCATACAGCAACTCAAAGGATGAAAAACCTGTGGATTCCTGGGAAACTTCTCTGTAAGCAAACAACAGATGGGGCAAATATGTGTCCCACTTCCTCTTAAATTGATCTGCAAATGCCCGTAGGATGGACTTGATTGTAGAGTTTAACCTGTCAACAAGACCATTAGTCTAGGGATGGTAGGGGGTGGTCTTCATGTGCTTCACCCCACAGGACTTCCACAGATAAGCCAGCAGGTCTAACATGAAATTGGCACCTCTGTCAGTCAGTATTTCTTTTTGGGAAACCTACCCTGCTGAAAATCTCTAAGAAAGCATTTGCCACCTTCTTTGCCTCAATGGAGGACAAAGCCACTGCCTCAGGGTATCGTGTAGCATAATCCACTACCACTAGGATATACTTTTTCCCTGTGGAACTTCGAGTACTCAGAGGACCCACAATATCCATAGCTACCCTCTGAAATGGCTCCTCAATCACAGGCAAAGGCATCAAAGGAGCTCTCACCTTGCCTCCTGCCTTGCCTACCTTTTGGCACTGCTCACAGGTCCTGCAATACCCTGTTACATCTCTGGAAATTCCAGGCCAATAGAAGCTTTGCATAATATGCCTCTTTGTACGTTTTATGCCCATATGACCTGCAAAGGGAATATCATGGGCTATGGCAAGAAGCGACAGATGGTAGGCTCTAGGCACTACCAACTGCTGTACTCTCTCACCTTCTAGGCCTTCCTCAGGGATCCAGTCTCTGTATAGTAACCCTTTGTCTCAGTATACAGATTCCCCCTTTCCTTGAGAATCAGGTGCCTCCCTAGCTACCTGCCCCAGGCCTTGCAATGTAGGGTCTGAGAGCTGAGCCTGTCTCAACTCTCTCCTTGTAACCCTTCCCAGCTCCCCTTCCACAGGAAGTCTGGCATCCTCTGACAGTGGTGCCTCACTGTCAGCCTGGGTACTACTACTCACCTCTACCTTTAAAGTCAGTCTGTCCAAGGGAACATCAGTACCCACAAGCAGCTGTGGCTCACATTCAGTCTCACTGCTACTGCATAGCTTCCTCTCTAAAGCAACCACTGCACCAGTCCTGGCTGCAAGTATGTGGTCTGTCTGGGTCTCCCCCAGGCTACCAGATCCACATGCTTGTCTCCTAGCCTGCTGTCATCAACCAGAACTTCACGGGATATCCAGCACTGTCTGCAGCACACAACAAGCAATATATTATATGTAGCTTTCTCCCTGCACTTTTTTGAAAATACACCATGGTGATGTTATTATGCTTAGATGTCATACATTAGAACAAAGTTTATATACTCACTGAAGCGAGAAACCACTGAACTTATTCCTTAGGTATAAAAATGAACTTTATATTTTAAAATGTAATACCCTAAAGCCATTTTGCTTAACCAAGAATTGGACTGGATATTTTTATTGTGATTGGTTAATTACTGTTGTTATTGTTTAATTGCTTATCTTAATTAATTGTGATTTTTTTGATATTCAGAACTCCCTAGCAGACCTTTTGGTCAAGGTGCTAGGACTATGAGAAAATAAAATCTTTTTTTTACTTTATAAGCACATGGTACTGCCTCATCCAAATCCTTCCCTATCAGGACATCTGCAAGATGGTAGTTCAGTACCCCTGTTTTCTCAAAACAACCTACTATTGGCATTTTGTCTTCCCCACTTACTGGCTCCCTCACCTTTTGTTCCCCACCTTGCCTCCATGGACACCTGTATGACACATGGCCCCACTGCTTGCATTTAAAACATTTAACCCTAGCTCCTGGATGTGTACCTGGACTAGTGACTTCCCCTGCTACTGGCAGATTCTGTTGGGGCAGTCTGTGCTGCCCACCATGGGTTCCTTTAGACCCATGAGCAGTACTGGGGGTCCCCTTCCTGTGCAGGGCTGCCTTGCTTGCCAGGTATAGGTCTCCCTTCTTCCCCAACTCATCTGAAGTAGCACATTGTTTATCAGCTAACCAGATCCTCATGTCCTCAGGCAAAGTGCTACAGGCTTGTTCCCTCACCAAAAGGTCTGCCAGCCCTTCAAAAGTGGTGACCTGACATCCACTCACCCACCTATGGAAATAAGTGCTCAATTCAGCAACATATTCACACACACACTTTCATCTGCCATGAGTCTATGCTCACGAAACTTTTTCCTATACATTTCAGGTGTTAGCTTAAAAACTCTAATAGACAGTTTTTTACAGCAGTTTAATCAAACCATACAATGTCAGACATCTTAGATAATACAGTTACAGCTTTACCATGGAGTAAGGGGGTTGGGAACCATACCCAGAGCCCTTGGTCAACTTCATACTGTTTACATACGCTCTCAAACATATGAATCAAACTATCAAAATTATCCCCCTCTTTAAACTGTGGAAGAAATTTACTGACCTTTTGTGCTTCTGGGGACCAGTTACTCCCTTCCCCATTACATCCATGACTCTGGCGAATAGTCATCATCTCCTTCTCATGCTGCCTCTGCTTTTCTTTTTCCTCAGCTTCTAGGTGTAGCAGTTTCTCATTCTCCTCACTCTCTAGACGCCTAAGTCTCTCAGCTGCTTCTAATTCCACATGCCTGGCCTCCAACTCAAGTCTCTTTAGCTCCAGCCGGATTTTTAAGTCCACTGCAGAAAGGTTGAGCTGTCCATTCTCCAAGGGTATTATATCTCCACTGCCAGTCTGATTGCCCTCCTGGTTGCTGTTTTCTGATGCAGCTGTAACCAAGGCTGTAGTCAAGTCTGCCTTAGTCAGGTTTCCATGCACCAGTCCCCTAGCCTGGCACATCTCCATCAGCTGGCTCCTTGTCAGCTTTCCATACTCCTCTGCTGACATGCTGCCTGCTCACCCTGACTAACTAAGTTAACAAAAGAAATAAAACAATTGTGATCTAAACTCTGAGTATTCAATGTGTGGCTGTTTTAGAGTACAAAAACACATTCAAAGCTCACTGTACACAAGCTACAGGATTCACTCTACCCACACCACTACAAGCAAATTAGTACTTGCCAACTAATTAATATGTGATGTGGATATCCCACTGCTGCCAAACACAAATGTGAATATCCCAACCACTGCCACCACAAATGTGATGCCCGTGCCCTAGCCCAGCAATCATGGAGCCTCAATCCTCATGACTAACACCAGAGAGGGCGTCTCATATATGAGGAAAGGATTACAAATACACACAGTAAAGTGCAATTTCCCTTAAGAGCACACAAAGATCACAGTCAGTCCGGGGCTGGTCACTCCCTTGCTCTTCAGGTCCCGAATAAGACTCCCCACTGGTACAGCTATATGGTCCAGATCTCAGCCAGCCGGGCAAGCTAAAATCTCCAGCACCCTCTCTGTCCAACCAGTGCTTCGTGTCTCTGCTAAAGTAGTTGACACACACACACACACACACACACACACACACACACACACACACACATACACACACACACACACACACACACACACACACACACACACACACACACACACACACACACACACACACACACGTATACACACACACACACTTTGAGATAAGAGTTTACACAACCACACAGACACTTATGGAGAAGGCTGGCACAGGTTCTCCAGCTGTGCCCCTTTTCCCCAGACTGTACTGTAGAAATCACTGCCACCACCCAGCTAATTTTTATCACCTACTCAAAGGCCCTTAAAAGGGTGTCCAATTATTACTGTGCAATATTATTATCCAGTTGGTAGTATGACTAACAGTCAAGGCTTATTAGAGTGACTTGGTACAGGATCCTTATATACATGCAATGTACTGTTAGAGCTTAACTTATCTCTACACAAACCAGCCACTGTTAAAAGGTTTTAAAATATTTTATAATAAATAGTTAAAACCATAACACAATATTTTCTACTACACAGTGCTAGTCAAGAGTTCAGAGATCTCACAGAAATGCTTAAAATAATTCAGTAGTACAGTTCTGACATCACATGAAAACACTTAGTCTAATCTTTCTAGTTCCTAGCTATTTCTAAAAGAAAACACAAGTCTAAGATAACTTACATATGAGCAAGACAGTGCTGTGAGTTGGATGATCAAGACAAAAATACTTAATGCCTTCTAATTTTTTCTGTTTAAATTGCAATTTCAGTCCTTGTTTCCCTTACATCATTTCATACTTCCCTGGTGTTCCCAGGCTAACAGATATTACATAATTGTTATCTTGCATCTGCAGGAAACTACATCAATAAAAGACATTCCATATGTAAACTCTAGTAATAATTCCTTAAGTTAAAACAATAGGCAGGATGCTTCACTCCAGACTCATCGACTCCAAATTCTAACTTCAAAGGGACAGGCATGAAATAATTTTACTTCAAAGGACTGAGAAGAAATGCTTGACTTAGCTTTCTTTACAGCAGAGGGCAATGTTGCTACATTGTTTTCAGTTCAACATTTCACAGCATATTCTTGCATTTAAGAAAACAAGCTTTTAGTTCAACATTCATATTTACAAATGACAGAATTATGTACCATATTCTATCTGGCTTGGCTGGCAGCCTTCACAGTCACATAAGCCAGTTCTGCTATCTGTTGGACCATTTTCCAAAACAACTTGGGTTATCTGTTAATATTGTTTGCTTCCTTCTTAGTATATCTGGTTTAGCAGTTTTTGTTAACAAGCTATAGTTCTTTCTTAAATTAGAAAATTACTTATAGAGAGTTGGATCCCTGTTTTTCTTTTTTTTAATCTCTTTTTAGTCTACCTGGACACCAACCCTGGAGCTAAGAAGTGCATTCAGAATGGAGAACAGCCAGTACCATTTGTTACTTTTAATTTTCTCATCTAACTGGGAAAACATATTTTGAATCCCATTTAGGATGTCAAGGTAACTATTGAAGGCTACGTTCATACTGATTTATAATGTAATCAGATTATACTTATTGATTACCTGCATCACCAGCTTAGTTTCCATAGGTGTTTAAATGGGTACACCTGTGACATAATCAGGTTTACTTTTAGCACTTTTAAATGACAGACTGCAAAGTTATTACTTATGGTGTTTGAATGTATGTGGCAGGTATCCTTGCTTTAACTGCATCTAACACTGTCAATGCCAGTTTTTAAAATCAGTTCTTGAAGGTTTAGAAATAAAATGGTAAATGTTGCACAGTGCTAACATTCTGCAAGTGTGCTCTGCTAGGGTCAATCTAGTTCATTTTGAAGTTACATAAAAGTGTGTTTTCCCAGAAGAATCCTTATAAATAACTAGCAGAACATCTTCAAAAACTTGTAAAGCTAATAGATGAGGTACATCTCACGCCACTGGAAAAAAAAAGCTTGGAATGATGTCCATTGATAACATAACTACTAGACTTTTGGGTGAAGCAGTTTTCCCTGTATGTTTTTGTTTCACTTCACTGAGTGCCAGTGTAGCATTTTTTTAATTAGAAAATGTGTTCCTCCCAACTAGTATGCTTACCCCTTATGTTGTTATGAAAACACATTGTTGTAATGGCTGATATGAAAAGAGAAAATTATGCAATCTTTCAGCTATATTTTAGAGATGACCATTATATTTCTGTTTTGTAATGAATCCAGACCTCCACCAATGTTGACAACATTCAAATAATAAATTTTAAACATGTTTTCTAAGGTTCTGGTTGCTTGAATATGTAATAAGCAGTGTGAGGCTACCAATAAAAGGGTTTGATTAAGAATTAGGTTGTAAGTCTTGGGATTTGGTGAAAATCTCCTCTACATAATATTCATAGAGTTAAAAACACACCAATAAACATTTCTTAATGGCCTCTACTAAGAAATGCTTCAGCTGCTTCCTTATTAAAGCTATGGGCATGCACAGTGAAAGTACATATAGCATTGTGTTATTCCTTTCATATCTTAAGATAAGGCTTTGTTGGGTCTACACAACTGGTCAAAACCACACGAAGATAAAAAAAAAAATATATATATATATATATATATATATATATATATATATATATATATATATTGGTAGGCTGTACACTGCTGGGTGAGACCAGTTTTTGTTTCACACAATGGCACACCAAAGTCTAGTTGCAAACCTCATAGGCTAACAAACATCTTTTATCTGGCCAGTCAAATTTAGCACTGTTTAGCCAGGTGAGTTAGGCACATTCTTACTTGTGTGCTATCCCAGTTAGTTCACAAAAGTTATTGTTTTACTCAGTCGCAACGTGATTATGGAGATCTTTGAGTTCCATAAGGAAGTATGTGTATACCATGAAGCATTCTTTTGGTGGGCTAGTGATAGGAATACTGATACTAGGGCTTGGGTCCATCAGCTAATGAGGTTTAATATGCTGCCTGAAATTTAGTGGCAACATGTCAGAAACTTGGGAGTGGGCTATCACACTCAGGGGTATGAAATTAATTTCTGAAGTCACTAAAAGGGGACAGTTCTAGACTTGTGGCATGTTAAAACAGCTAGGTTGTCATGATGACAGCTGAGGCTCTATTGCCTCTATTTCTTGCATATTTTGGCTGCTGCACAGGCCGGGTATGCCTATGCTTGGTGTGTTGTAGTCATGCTGATTTATATATACATGGTCTGTAGCGAGTTGGTGCTCTTGGAAAGGAGTGGAAACTTCCACCTTAGAGTACCAGGTAGATTTCCAGTGATGCCAATATTTAAACCATATTCAGATGTTGTAATTTATATCTAGTTATAATGATCTTGTCCATTCTTGTATAGTGTATCCTGTGGCTGCAGTCATGATCTCTAAGCTTTGTAGGATGAATCTGTAAAGAGGTTAGTACAAATCTGTTGCCTATCAGACAAATTTCTCCACTCTTGGGAGTACACTTTCAGTCTCTCCTTGGGATTGCTTTGACACTGGGTTCCCTTCGAGGTATCAAACTTGATGGAGTTTGGATTGCAGATGGCATCCCAGGTAGTATATACAGATTTCTGACCGGAGGTAATGTATAAGGTATCCATTTTAGGATGTTGGGAGATATTATGTTATCAGTCATGGTGGTTTGCTTTGCATTCTAAAACATTACATTAGTGGGTCTGTTCTTACTTGTGGATACACTGTCTGTCATTCTCGCTTGTATGTGTCATCCAGTCATGGGTGGCATCACTTATTATGTTCAACACCTGGCACACCCATCTGGGTCCAAAAGCAAACGTCCCATTGGTTCTAACTCCTCCCTGCCATGGACCACTTCAAGCTACAACACATCAAAACAGCACAGAATGTTCATGTTGTAGAAGCATCACTCACCACTGGGGAATGTGAATCCTGACTTCCTACAAAGTCTCAAAGTAAATGGCTATGGTGTTCACCTGCCATGACAGTACCTAAGAGTTTAGTGTTACAGTCACCTGACAGTTTGTCCCCTTCCCCCTACACTGATGCAAGTGATGATGACTGTGTTCTGCCTATTCCCAACCCTGTGTGGTTATGATAATATCTGATGCATAATGCAGCTAGGCCTTGCGCTGCCTTGCATATAATGGGTGTGACAGCACATGCATCATTTTAATTTGTGTAGTCTGTCATCAGATGCTGCCTCTTTACTAGTGCTATATTGCACTGAAACTAGCTATACCCTAGCTTTTCTGCTACTCCTTTGACTGGTATGGAAGGTCCTGCCAATATGTAAACCTCCCCCTGCTGCTAACAATGTCATTTTGTGGCACATGAACACACAATAAATATCGTGTTGCATATGTATGGACTGTATTTTAGAGCCCCCAAAATGTTTAGACATTAGAAGTATCCCCTCAGTAGTCTAAATACACATTCCACTATATTTTACATTTTCATATAGCCTGAGTTATAGGCCATTTCCTGTATGGTCTGGATGCTGTATACTTGGTTCATCAACCAGAACTCCATGGGATATCCATCACTGTCTGCAGCACACAACAAGCAACATATTAGATGTAGCTTTCTCCCTGCACTTTTTGAAAATACACCATGGTGATGTTACTATGCTTAGATGTCATACATTAGAACAAAGTTTATATACTCACTGAAGCGAGAAACCACTGGACTTATTCCTTAGGTATAAAAATGCACTTTATATTTTAAAATGTAATACCCTAAAGCCATTTTGCTTAACCAAGAACTGGACTAGACATTTTTATTGTGATTGGTTAATTACTGTTATTGTTTAACTGCTTATCTTAATTAATTGTGATTTCAATGATATTCTAACTCCCTAGTAAACCATTTGGTCAAGGTGCTAGGACTATGAGAAAATAAAGTCTTTTTTTTATTTTTATTCCCATTTTCTTGTGTCATTGATCAGTATATTTTTAAGTCTTATTTTGTATAACAAACTGTGCTGCTCCCTGCTTGCACGGTGCCTTGTGCGATTGAGCTTGTGAATCTAGAATGGATCAAACAAGAGACCTTGTGAGGAAGTCTCAGTGGATGGCACAGCGCTACTGCGGTAGTGTTGTTGCCTCACAGCAAAAGGTTCTCTGGTTCGATTCATGGCTGGGGTGCCTTCTGTGTGGAGTCTACATGTCCTCCCTATGTTCGTGTGGGTTTCCTCCGCATGCTCCGGTTTCCTTCCACATTACAAAGACATGCATCTACAGCATTTCTCCCTACGCCTCCTCTGAAAATTGGCTTTGTTCCAAGTCAGACTTTCCCGGTTAACAAATGTTAAATAAATAAATAAGTCTCCTTAAATAAACCATTCTGCAAATAATCCAAGTAATACTCAACGACCAAAAACAGAATCAAAAGAACATAAAGTGTACTTCATCATGTGGATGAAAGCGCTTGATCCATTTATGTGTGTTTGATGTTTTAATAAAAGACGTTTTTTGGACACTACCCGATGAGCTTTGTGAATTGTTACAGCCTTTAACAACAAGGAAGGACGTATTATTGCTGCCTGTGACTGGATTCTTTTGATTCTGTTTTTGGTCATTAAATAAACCATTGGCATAGGTGGACAAGCTACCTGGGTGGTACATGCATACATTATAAATAATCCCTAGAACATTATAGGCCAAGCAGCAGTTCAGGGATTTGAAGCCCTTCTTGTTAGTGTATGGCCAGTCCTCTGGACCAGATGGGGCCTTAAGAGCAACATTTGTGCAATATGTGACTCCCAGGACATCTAAGAAATGGACTATGACATAAAAGGCCCAAATAATGGTAGTTCTATCATCTGGTGTCCAGAGGAACCAGATATGCTCCTCCACACATTACAGCACACTGTTGAGGAACTGGTTTAAGGTTCACAAGCCTGAGACCTGTGGTATCTCTAATGTGTCCTATACATGTCGTTGAAGGTTCCTGCAGATAAGGCAGTTAAGGCAACTCATACCTTTGTATGTACAAGACTGAATGCACCATGCATCACCCTTGATTTTGCTTGTCAGTGACACAGTACAACTAAGCACTTTACAATATCCATGTCCACTCAGAAATGGTCCAAAATCTATTGATGACGTGTGTGTTGATAGCATGCCAAGTGCTATCTCTACCTCCTGAAATGGTGAGGATGTTCAAGGTACACAACAGTGAAAACACTGATTCTGAGGACAACTCCCAGGACATTCTCTATGCTCCTGCTATTTCTATCATGGCTTCTATCATAAACACCATGAAGGTCTGCATTCAAAATTGGTATATGCTGCTGCATAGTCCCATTATTTTATATATTTCTGGATCAGTCTGCCATTTTGTTCCTTCATTTGACTGAATCCATGTCACTCAGTTGCGTGGGGTTTCTCATTTGCATGCCATTAGGCACTCGCTAGGCTGTGCCACATATCCTGCTATACCCTGCTATACTGACCAATACACAGCCATACCACTGGTGCCTTAGAATCATCCACATTGTGTGCATGGCCACTACCTGCATTAATTTGTGCAGTACAATATACTAACCATCTATGAATCACAGCCTAGCATGTATTTTGATGTTTACAACTTACAACACAAATTCACTTATGAATCTTTATAACTCCTAAAAATGAAAAAAAAATGCAAACCTAATTAATCTAGATTTGGGAAAATAAGACATCATATTCATAGTTACTATGCTTACTAAATTACTTACGTAGATGTTTCTTCTGACAATAAATATCAAATATGATGACTCAGATTATAGTTAAATATACTGTTGAAATGATGAAGACTTGTTTCTTATCGGCAGAAACAAGCAAATGATTAGGATCAGAAAAATACTGGGGTTTACGTTAAAATATTATAAAAATATTTTAATCTTCAGAAAGTTTGTTACACAATGTCACTTTCTAAAATATTTAACCTGTAGAATCTTATAGAAAAAGAGTCATTAACTGTGCATTAACAGTGCAGTATCTGTACAAATGTAGACCACATTTCCTAAAACAATTCCATTGCTTTGACCTTTAATAATCACTTAAATCCAAGGCCTATGTAAAATTAAAGAAATTTTTATCAAAAGTGTGGAAATATTTGCAAAAAATGCAGGGTAATCTCAATCTTGCCTACTCATCCCTACTACTCACTAATAGTTCTTTACTGAGACTTGCATTAACCACATTGGTTACAAGACAGATGTGCTGCCATGTGTAGATGCTTTCGATTTACAAGTTTCTTTTGATACTCTGTGCACACTGAGCTTTACATAACACATGTTTAAGGCCTATGAACACCACAAGCAGTTAAACACATATGTATTATGCATTCATTTAGGTACTCCATCTTTGACAAATTATAGAAACCTAATACATACCTGTACCTGTTATGCTGAAAATTAATATATAAATCGATTAATGAGCTGTTGCCTCCATGCCATATATTTAACAGTAAAATTTCATTCTGAAGTGCTTTAAATGTAAACATAAATTGCCAAAGACAATGATAAGGACATGCTGTAGGTGGATTGGACACACTAAATTGGCCTAAGGCATGCGTGTGTGTGCCTTCCGTGGAAGGTTGGACGCAGGGCTGGCAACTTGACACCGTAAAACTCTACTGCCAATCATAAGCAGACAGGTGATCTGCTGTGGCGACCCCTAACCGGGAAAAGCCGAAAGAAGAAGAAGAAGAAGAATGATAAGGACACAACCTT
The DNA here is from genome assembly GCF_019279795.1 of Protopterus annectens. NCBI lineage: Eukaryota > Metazoa > Chordata > Ceratodontiformes > Protopteridae > Protopterus > Protopterus annectens. The sequence continues at coordinate 1,595,444,827 of NC_056744.1, forward strand.
CATAAAAATGGTTATTAATAAAGGTGTTCACAAGTCATATGTTTTATGAACATGCTATTGTGTTAGTTAAACTTGGGTCTATATTATTTGAATGAAGTTTTCTAACTTCGAATACCATATGGGCAACACCATTTAGTTGAGGTTAGAAAACATTGAATACTTAAAAAAAAAAAAAAAAAAAAAAGACTAAACCCTAAACTAAGGGTTGTAGGCTTTAGATTCACTTGCATATATAGTTTCAGTAATTTAATGGCAAACCCTACTTTGTAGCAGTATAACAATCTGTACTATGAACTAATTACTTACAAAGCCTGTATGAAATATGGTTAAATATAGTATGCATATATAACAGTTTGACGGTGATGTGCATTGTCAACACGCTAGGTTGAGGGGTTTTATACTTTAATTGCAGTATGCTGTTTACTGATCATTTTTAGTTGTCCATATTGTTCTAATATTCCCAATCTGCATCATGCAGTAATGAAATACCATGAAAATAAGTTGCAAGATAACATAATACATGCATGTGAAAGCTTTCGTGTCTCACTCTACTACTGCAGTGATCTGTACATTCTCAGTACACTGGAAGAATTACTTTAATCTCCTGAAATTTGTTACATTTTCCAATATTTTTCCTGAAATGTGTGTTTGTAGCTCCCTTCAATATAAACTGTTCTGTGGTAGCTCTAGATAATATACTATTCTACAGAGTATCATTGAAAAGTTAGGGGTTCAAGGCCATTTAGGAGTAATTTTGTTGTTTTACTGTCATGTGCCCTGTTCCACTGAAAGGTGTTTTTCACTCACTGTTTCTATGAGTGCTTCTGTGGCATGCAGTGCTAATGTCCTAGTTTACAGAATATCATTTTTAAAGGCATGGGGTTTAAATGAATATATGCACAATTCTGTTGTCTTGCTACTGAGTGTTTGAACCCATTTATGTCTTGCTATCATGTTCAAAACCATTCATGTGTAATTTTGTTGTCTTACTCTCAAGTGCTCTATTCCACTGACAGGTGTTTTTCACTCATCTTTTCTACAGCATTCTTTGCTAATGCTCTGTTGTGCAGAATATAGGTTCGTAGGTTCATATGTGTGTACTAGGCTAATGTCCCTGGAGCCTTTACAAGCCTAGCCAATAGAAGTGTCCTGGCATCATGCCACCTGACGTTAGTTCCCAGTGCCTCCATCAATTAGAGCCACTGGAGTGATCCCTGGGGTGAACTTTCTATTACCCATCCACTCATCAAGATTTCTCTTGAAGAGGGTCAGCAAGGTGCTCTGCTTGACATGTATGGGAAGTCTATTCCAGAGCATGGGCAGTCTCTGGGTTATGAACCTGCCCCTCCAGCATGTTCTGTTGATTGTGGTAATGAGGTTGAGGTCTCTGGAGCATGTGGTGTGGAGGGAGTTCTTTAGATGCAGCATTTCTAACAGAGCTGGATTAAACATGGCTTTGTAAGTCAAGCAGAGATTGCCTCTAAGCAGGCAATATGAGACAGAGAATAGCTGGAGTCTTTTTAGTCTGTCCGTGTAGGACATGTGTTTAATGCCTAGGATCCTCTTTGTGAGGTACGTCTGTGGCCTCTCCAGCTGTTGCAGGTGTCTAGTGAAGTACATGCCAAATGGGGCATTATACTCAATGACTGGTCTAATAAGGGAAGTGTAGAGAGAGATGATGATTTCTTTCATCCTGGATGCAAAACCCTTGGTAATGAGATGTGCCACATAGAAGGACTTTCAGACCACAGTGGCAATGTAGTGGTCAAAGGAGAGGTTGCTGTCAGCCTGCATCCCCAGATCTCTTATAACACCTTCAGTGTTCAGTGGGCTCCCATCGATATGCTAATTAGTGTGAACTGAGTTTTTACCAAAGTGGATGATTCATTTTTTGGCATTAAGCTTAAGGCCATGGTTTCAACACAAGTCATTGGTCTCAGTGATGCCTTTCTGTAGGATGTCTGCATCACTTGGGGAGTTAATAATGGCTCCCAGCTTGTAGTCGTCTGCGAACTTGGTTGGCCAGAGCCTCTTTGTGTTGGCCTGGACTTCCGAGAAGTAGATGCCAAACAGGGGAGGACCAAGGACCAATCCCTGTGGGACTCCACTCATGACTGGTCGGCAATCTGACTTGGAGTCCACTACTTTCACACTGTGTGTTCTGTCTGTGAGCCAATTTGCAACTCACCTAGTGATATAGGGGTTGATGCCTAGTTTGGTGAGTTTATCAATATGTCTTGAGTGAGGAATGGCATCAAAGGCCTTGGCCAGATCAAGGTAGGCTGCATGCACTACCTTACCTTCATCCACAGCCCTGGTGACTAACTCAAAGAAGTCAACCAGGTTGAGCAGGCATGATCTCCCTTTCAAAAATTCAAATTGCGTGTGGTCTAGAGTTTGGAGATTTCCTATATCTTTGTTAATCAGGTCCATGATGATGCACTCCATAGCTTTACATATCAAACTCGTCAGGCTAATGGGGCGATAATTCCCAGGGTTTGTAGTCGTTTCCCCTTTATGGAGAGGGATGACTGTATCAGTGCGCCATTCAGTTGGGACAAAGCCTAAGGTGAGGCTGTGACTGAACAGGGCACACAGACATGGTACCAGTTCACTTTGTAGTTCATGTAGAACACATCAAGGGATATTATCGGGTTCCATGGAAGCTGTATTTTTGGCCTTGGACAATGCAGCTTTAACCTGTGCTGCAGTAATACTGGGTGCCTGGCATTCTTCTGGTATCATGATTGGTTCTTTAGGGGGGAGAGAGGGGTAAAGTTGGCACTGAATCTGTTGGCCAGTATGTTGGCAATATCTGTTGGCTGAGTATAGGAGGTACCATTGTGCAGAATCTCAGAGCAAATCTGGGTATGGCCGTGGAGGTTCTTGATATAGCTATAGAAGACTTTGTGATTGTTTTTAGTGTTTGTGTAAGAAAAGGATTCTGTCTTGCAACCCAACCCCATAGCTAACATAGGCGGGGATTAACTTCCATTCACAGGTATTCATCTTGTCTTGCTATCATGTTTAATTCCCCGAAAGTAAATATCTCTATCATCAATGTGTAAATCAGAAGGGGGAGTTTGCACTTTGTAATCTGCCTTATTTCTGGATTCTTCTGCCACTATTGAGCTAGAATTTTGAGAGATATGGACTCCTCTCCAACCTTCTTCCTGCTCATTCTGTAACTGCACACCTTCTGTTGTACCCTCTGGTTGCTTCCTCTTTTCATATCGATCTGTCTTACACAGCCATTTCCAACTAATGATATAGTCAAAAATAGAGAGAGATACACCACATGTGTCAAGAATGGGCATGTAATTCAAAATATTTTTTCTGGGCTCATACATTGCATGACAGTTGGCATGGTGCAATGTCAAAGGCTTTGCATAACCATAAAAATGGCATTCTGCATTAGCAAAAATATGAAAAAGTCTTGGAATATACTAGTCAGGCATGTAAATGAGCTACGCCTTAATGTGCATAACAATCTGATGTAAAATACAGCTACTGCTATTATTCAAACCCCTTCAATGGATCTTTGTTTTTATACAATTATTCTTATTGTGTTGGGGGTTTTAAATTCTCTAGGTTTCACTTGCTAGTGCATTTTTAGGATAAAATTCAGTGGAAAAACAATGGGTTCAATTCCCTTGAGGACTATCTTTTTTTTCTAACCAGCCATCTCAATATGTGCTACAGTTCCATGAAATGTGTGTTTATTACCCTTTTGTTCTAATTACTGTGGTGGCTTCACCTGTTAATGCACTGTGATGACAACATTCAGTATAAAAATCATGGGTTAATTTCCCTTGATGCTATTTTTTTGGGGGGTGGTGGCCATTCATCTGCACATGTGCTACATTTCTATGATATGTGTATTATGACTTATTTATGTAGCCCCTAACTGCTGTGGTGGCTTCAATTATTAATGCACTGCTGTGACAACATTAAATGGGAAAGTCATGGGTTTAATTTCCTTGAAGCCCTTTATTTGGCCATCCGTCTGCACATATGCTACATTTCCATGATATGTGTGTTTTATTAGCTAGTTTTTGCTTTAACTGCTGCAGTGGCTTTACTTAAGGCTTATTTTCATTTATGTTTTTTTTTTTTGGCCATCTATTTCATACTTATTCCAGCTACTGCAGTGGCTCAGCATGCTAGTAAACTGTAGATATACTGGCATGTAGACTGAACTGATGGATCAAGTCCCCACAGTATAACATACATTCCATATTTAATGATATTCAACAATGAAGAACAGGTCTTCTGCTAACATTCTGGTGTTGTCAGGATTAGCACACATTGGTATATCATGTTACTTTATTGTACGCTACCTCTCCTGTACAGGTTTTACATTATTCAAAACTCAATTATTGTTACAGCAACTTCTTAAGGTTCATAGGCAGATACTAGACTAATGACCACCAGAGCCTTTATAAGCCTTGCCATGTAACCTGACCTGGTTCTATCCCTATGTATCATCAGCATTCATTAGGAGGGGTTATGTTAGTTAGAAAGTTTCTACAGGTTATGGGGGTACATTAGTTTGGGCATTACTGTCTGCCTCTGTCTATCTTTGCTCTGTTTTCCTAAAAATTATTTTGCTCCACAACTCTAAAAGCCAAATAATTTACTCAAAGCATCCCATTAAAATGGTTGGGAAACTTAACTTGGAAGTGAGAGGTTCAAGTTATTCATTAGTATGACTTCTCACTTCTGTGCCATGAATATTGTAATGAGACATGCATAATCAACTCATGTCCTGTTATTATGCAGTCAAATAAACTGATCACAGTGATTTTCCAGTAATCTTTAGTCATATGACTACAGATTACTAGGAGCTGGAGATCTGTGGATCTTCAGGAATGGTTTTCCTTTTAAGGCAATTCTTTTATTTTAATTTCTGGCAGGAAATCTGGTAGAACTGCTGTAACAGTTGACCTTGCCCACAGTAGAATGGATTTTTCTTATTTTATTTGCTTTTACATTGATTGATATTGAAGGATTCCCTATTGCAGCAGCTTGAAATACATTGTTGTGGCTTTGCTTTTACCACATTTGTCAGTTACAGATGCAAAACAGGACTGGATATCTGTAGGCAGTTGGTGGATAACAACAAAGGAAATCATTATTGCTGTGTCTTGGTCAAGAGGTTGGGACAGAGTATAGTGTCTGAAAGGTCTAAGTTGAAATACATTTGCTTCAATCATTTTTTTTCTGCTAGGAAACCAGAGAGATTTGTGGACAGTAGTGGTGATAGTGCACACTGCTCACAGCACCATTCAATTATATTTGTATTTTATTATTCGGTTTATATGACTATCTTCTCCTCTTTCTAAGATCCTGGAAAAGTATATTCATAGGCAACTCCTTCAGTACCTCTTGCAAAGGTCAGCAAAATGATCTCCTAACCCCAACACAATATGGTTTTTGACCAGGCCATAGCACCACTAATGCTCTCCTTAACCTTTCTGACACCATTAACAAGGCTAGAGACCAAGGAAAGTTTATCTCTTCTATTTTTCTAGATTTCTCAAAAGCCTTTTGACACACTGTCACATAAGTAACTTCTGACTTAAATGTCATCTCTGGGCCTTTCTAAACCAAGTCTTCTATGGTTCTCTAATTACCTACCTGAAAGATATCAGTCTGATAAATGTCTCTGTTCTTTCTCTCCTTTTCTACTAGTTAAAATGGATATTCCTCAAAGTTCTGTTCTTGGTTCACTGCTCTAAAATTTTCATCAATAATCTATATACCTCCTGTCAGGAAGCTTGCCTTATTCAGTATGCAGATGGCCTAATGGCCTAACTCTCATCCCCTCATCTGACAGCCCACTACAGCTACAATCCATGATGTAAAATGCCTTCAACTCAGTTGACCTATGATTACATCAAAACTAAGTTTTACCTAATCCCAAAAAGAGTAAAGTACTACTCTGTTTTCCAAAGTCCCATGCCAATGCTAATTGTAAATTCCACATTACATCTTTAAATAATACAGCCATTGAAATAGTTACTCATATCAAATTGTTGGAGTCACCACAGATGACAACTTAAGGTTTGATCTTCACATACAAAACTGTATAAATATAACTCATCAAAAGCTAGGTCTGCTATATAGAGCAAAAACCTCCTAACTCCCTCTAGTAGAATCACCTTAGCTAACACTTGTATTTTATCTGCTCTTCTCTATGGCTCACCTAGTTTGGCTAACATCTAGAGCTCTCTTAAATTACAAATGGAGTAATGAGATAAGTAAATTTGCAGATCACCTGCCACATAAAGCTCTTCATCACTCTGTATTATGTGCCATCAACTGGTTAGAACTCCCACATCAGCTAGCTCATATGCAATTTCTTCTAAACCATAAAACAATATATAACCCCTCTGCCTCCCCTTTTGTCTCCTCAGTACTTCATCACTAGCTCCCAAATCATCCTCTGGCAAGACAAAAAACTGCTTGAAATGTATAAACCAAAAAAATATGGAGCAAAGTTTATACTCACACTGCATATCCAAACGATGAAACTGTATCCCAGATTCAATCAGAATTATATCTAGCCTTCATGTATTTAAGTCCTCTCTCAAAGAATTTCTCACAGATGAGAGCATGGGCATGGCTATGCCCATGCCCATGCACCTTATTTGTATGATCTATGTTAACAAATACTTCACATTTTACTAACCTAATCTATCATCATACTATCTATCTATCTATCTATCTATCTATCTATCTATCTATCTATCTATATATCTATCTATCTATCTAGCCCTTACAACAACTGCCCTCTCCATCTTAGGATGGAGTTGTACCGTTTTATTTCCTAGCATAGTAGACTATACTTCTAGTATTTTTGCATATACTGATTGCCAAATTGAATTGTGATTTCTTTATTCATTTTTATTTTACATCACTGGTGTCTCCACATGCTTTACTGTATCCTACGCATTCCACTATCAAACTGTATGTATGTCTGTTTTTTAATTACATTTGTACTAGTGCTTTATTTGATGTTATTTAACTCTCTGGGGTTTTCTCCTTGGGTCCCTACTGAAAATGAATATTTATTACCCAGTCTAACTTCCCCAGTAAATGTCAAATTAATTAATTAATATGGCAACTGACCTGCAGTGGGGTACCCTATTCCAGCAAATAGAAGTAAAGTACATTACTGTTGTTATTACTTCACCACTTTTGACAATCACACATGAGAAGTAATTGTCCAAAGTGGCTGTCTGTCTGTGTACATGTATAGGGCATGCTGAGAATGAAAGCAAACAACAATTCAATCAGTGATGTGGCTAGTTTGGAGGGAAAGGGTGTGTGCATATTTGTCAAAGAGCAAGAAGTTGAAATAAATTACTGTTTTCTTTGTTTCTTTAATTTCTTTTTTTCACAATCAAACATCAGGGGTATATACAAAAAGTGGATATCTTTTTTTTTTTAAGAAAGGCAGTGAAGGGACATGCTGTATGTGAAAGCACATGGCTGTTACATGATCACTGTAAAATAAAAAGGATGTGTCCTGTTGAAGGGCAGTGCATGTGTATAACATTAGAAAGATAAAATATGGTACTGTGACCATTATTTTTTTTTAATTTTATCTTCAATGAGACATTAAAAATATATAGACTATAGGTATTGTTTTGGGTGGGGAGATGGGTGATGTACAAATGCAAATAACAGTTACAGAGTCACTTCTAAATTATATGATATGGATGGTTGTGGGAGACAGTATCTGTCAAATAGCAACATAGCTATTACATTTATGTGATTTCTTTATAGTCAAAGGTGGTGAACCATCAGAGAAGAAACACATTCTACTGGGATGGTATGTGTATGTTTCATATAAAATTATCTCATTAGAAGTCCCCGGGCATTATACTTCCTTTGGGGAGCTAACATTTGGCGTCTTATATTCTGCTAATAAATCCAGCATTTTTACTGTTAACTACCTTCAGGGAGCTAACATTTGACCTCTTATATTCTGCTAATAAATCTAGCATTTCAGAGGGCTTTTGTTTTTATAGTCATTCCCTATGCTTAGTTTCCACCTGGTGGCTACTTGACCTCTGCACGAAGGCTTGGTAAAATTAATGTCCAGAATATCATCATGATCATCATCCCCCTTTTCCCATTTTCCTCATGGGGTCTGAGTGCTGTGCCCACTGTTACTATCTATTTTGATTCAATGCCACTCTCCTACCTTCTTCTACCATTATGCCTGACTGTCGCAGGTCTTCTCTCATACAATCCATCCATTCCTTTTCTGGAAACCCTTGCGTCCTCTTCTGTACTTGCTGTCTATCCCTGATCTTCTTCACCAGAATGTCTTCTGCTTGTCTAAACATGTGCCTGAATCACCGTAATCTGTTCTCTGTAACCTTCTCTGCAATTGTAGTTACTTTGGTTTTGGGTCTGATATCCTCATTTCTTCATCTGTCCCATAGTGTACATCCTACCACCTGTCTCAGGCACTTCATTTGTATTACATTTAGTTTCCTCAACTGTTCTGTCTTTTCTGCCCAGGTTTCTGTACCATAGAGTAGTACTAGTCACACCACTGTTTTTTACACCTTACTTTTCAGCTTCTTTGGCATTTTTCTGTCAAACACTACCCTGGACACTCTGTACAAGTTGACTCCAGCCCATTTGATTCCAGTTTTGACCTCCTCATTCAAACTCCCGTCTCCTCAACAACCCCTCCTGTATACATGAAGTTGTTAACCTGTTCCACTATCTTCCTTCTATCTCAGTTCTCAGCTTCTTCTGATTTCCTCCATTTGCTGCCATTATATCTGTCTTTTCAGTTTTATCTCATGTCCCTTCAGTTTTGCACTCCATTCTTCCATCCTCTGCTCAAGTTCTTATTCAGAGTATACCTGTAGTGCCACATCATTTGCATACCAAATCTTCATTGATTTGACCCCTGCAGTCTGTTTGCTAATGTAGTTCATCACCAGTATGAACAGCAGTGGGCCCTGATACACACCCTCTTCCACTAGGAACTGTTCTGTGAGACTGAATACTGTTCATACTTGAGTCATTAGTATATAACCTGCACTAATTCTGCCAATGCTTCTGGGACTTCAAACCACCATGGGACTGCCCAAATAAGCTTTCTTGGCTCCTTGTCATGTACTTTTGCTAAATCTAGGAGTGTCTAGTTGTACTCTTTCCTCATTTCTACCTTCTTCTCAACTATCCTTTTCACTGCAAACATCAGGTTGGTTGTGCTGCATCCTGACCTGAATCCTAACTGCTCATCATCTATCTTACTTTCCACTGCTCTGCATTTTTGTTTATCAATCATCCTCTCCCAAACTTTCATGCAGTGTGACAGGAGTTAGATACCTTCATATTGCCTGCAGTTGTAGATATACCTCTTAGCTGTCCTTGATTTTCAGGGGCATCCCTGTTTTTGGCCAGATTTTAGCTCTTTCCCTCTTAATCACCCCTAAAACTGACAACATTTAGAAAAAAGTGTGAATTATACTTATTAAATAATAAGAATGATCAGAGCTGTAGATTTTTTACTTCAGAAAATGTGCATTAATTCACATTCTCTTATTCTGCCATGATGATGATGATGATGATGATTATGGAGTACTAATATTTTAAAGCTTTCCTGACTTCCTTTTCCATAGTGCTGCTCTTACTTCTTCTAGGGTGAGTGCCTCCTCTTCTTTCATGGTATACTGCGTCTGGGGTAGTACATCTTCTGTACAGTTTTCTTCATTTAGAAGCAGGTGGAAGTACTTCTTCCATCTGCCTTTGACGTCCTGTGGACTGGTGAGTAGGTTGTTGCTGGCATCCCTTATGAAGGGGTTCTGACTATCTTCTTTATCTTTCTGTCTTTGTCTTGCAACCTGATATAGTTTTTTGTGCCATCTAGAGAGTCACTTTTCAGAAGCTGGTAGAATGCCTAAAATGCCTTGTGTTTTGCCATTGCAACTCCTTTTTTAGCCTCTTTGTTAGTCAACCAGCATTCTTCCTTAGCCTGGTCTGTCTTTTCTATCTCCAACTTTTTCTTGCACTTCTTTGTTTTGATGACTTTTTGGACTTCTGCATTCCATCACCAGCTTTCCTTACATATTCTTATTGCCCCACCTGGTTCAGCCACATATCTGTTTTGCTGTTTTGAGACACTGCCATGCTGCCTCAGCTCCACCTATTTCCTCTTCTTCCTGAGGTGCTAGAGCCCTGACTATTTCCTTAGACCCCTGTGCTTTCTTCTAGTCAACTTACAGGTCATCAGCCTAAACTTTGTTGACCCTAGAGCCTTCTCTGATCACCGCTTACAGCTGAATGTGGCAACCAGTGTTTTATGCTGTGGGCCAACTGTTTCACTGGGGATGACTTTGCAACCACTGATTTTACCTCACTGCTCCTTTCTTACTAGGAGGAAGTCTACCTCAAATGCATGTTGGCCACTCTTGTATGTGATCTTGTGACTCTCTCTCTTTCTGTTGTCTCAAATGGCTTCTCCTTCTTTATTTCTGTTGCTTCACCCATGTGGGCCCAGGCAGTCCTCATATCCTCTTCACTCCATTCCATGTATGCATTCAGGTAACCCATTATCAACACCAGTTCCTGTTGTACTGCTTTATCATAGGTGCTACAACTGCTGTCTGAATATACTCTTTCCCTCATTATCACAACCTTGTGAGGCATAGGCTAATTTTATCAATGCTACCTTACACCGGAGTCTGAGTACCATGAATCTGTCACTAATTCTGATGACATCTCTCACTGTCCCTGAAGGCTCTCCAATCATCAGAATTCCAACACCATTTCCAGTCAGTCCTCCTCCTGAGTATTACACTACGGATCCCAAGGAAAATGGCTTTACTGCACTGCCCTTCCATCTTGTCTGCTGGAAACACAGGATATCCAGCCTCCTCCATACTGTTAACTCATCCACTTCCAAGCTGCACCCTGTCAGAGAACCTACACTTAGTGTAGCAATTCTTAGTTCATGTTTGGCAGGTTGATTGGTTTTACATCCAGCTGTCACTCAACAGAGCTATTCCAGGTAACCAAGATGGGCAACTTGACACCATATAGCCAGTAACTTATTGACCCAGGACTGCTGGGCTTTATAGCGGGAACTCTCTAGCCAATAGTACATATACCCTCCCACTATAAGCATGGGTCAAAAGGTGTAGGATGGCTCCTCAACCCCTGGCATATACCCATGCTGATTTTTGGCAACATTAGTCAGTAACACCAAATCTCCTAGAGTAAATTTTTAAACTGGCAAGTGGCCAGGCCTAACATAGTGCACAGTCTGTGATCAGTGTTCTCATATCTTGAGGATACTGCTCATCACAGTTAAAGTCCAAAATGTTTGAACTATATAACTTTTCCTCCTATAGGCACCATCTAAACTCCATGCTGCTGCCCACAACTCCATTCTTGGGTGAGTTTGAAGTAGAAACACTCAGTATGTATTTGAGAGGAACCCCACAGATAGACAAAGAGAACATACAAACTCCATACAGTCATTGGCCTGAGGTCATCATTGAACATTGTACCTTGTGCATGGGTGGCAAAGATCTTAACCATTATGCCAACTTATCTTACTCAAGCTAGAATATATGTCTATTAAATTCTCATTATGTTGGAAGGACAAATCCTTTATATTTCATGTAATATGCCTTGTTTTTAAGTGGCTAAAGCTGTGGGGTCAAATGCAGAGTTGTGTTGCATTGGAAGTGCTAATATTAGAATTGCAATCTGAGTTGTGTTTGTAGATTACTATCTTTTGCTATTACATGAATGTTTTATAATGTAATCCCAAAGGAGGCAAGATGTAGCCTTTGAAAGATATGTCCCAGTGGCTTTAGATCATGTGCTTTTATTAACATTTAACATTTTGCCATATGCTTGGCTTTTATTGTGGGTGCTGTAGTAAAATTCCTTTTCAGTACACAGAGCAAATTAATGACCTAATTACTTCTTTATTGAGTTACTACTGCATCAGAAGTAAACCCTTCTATATTTCACCTAGAAAAATATATTAATGTTTCATTTGCAACATGCTGTGGCTACAATACCATGCCTTCATGCAGCAAATGTTTTGCAGTTAAATTCAAAGGTGTGCTATACAGAAATCTCTGAGGATAGAATGTCAGTATCAGGTGTGTTTTGCAGCTGCATACTCAACTGTTATTACCTGAAAGTTTCACAATGTAATCTCAAAAGTGGACAGAGATATAGAAGTAAATTCATAATGGCTACCACAGCACAGATACCTATCATGTATGCACTACTGTAAACATTTTGAATTCAGAGACAGCACTAACATGGTGCTTCAGAATGAAAACATACAGAACCATGTAGGGCTGCCGCCACGGCCATGCTGTATGCTACTGAGGGAATCTGGAGAAGAGGCACACGCTAATTAGCCATGTTGTCCGTCCCCCACAAGAAGCCCTCCAGGAATGCATCTGTATAATGAGCAATTCATGAAATGCCTCAGAAATGTATATCAGCGTGACCATCCCTACCATGTTACAGTGGTGAACACAATCCACTGTGTTACAGATAAGTACTGGGAAGTTTAGTGGTAAGGTAGGGGAGGAAGGTATGTGTGAGAGCAAGTGTAAGTGAACTGTGTGTGTGTGTGTGTGTGTGTGTGTGTGTGTGTGTGTGTGTGTGTGTGTGTGTGTGTGTGTGTGTGTGTGTGTGTGTGTGTGTGTTTGGTATGCATAATTCTGGGAATGTGGGTTGGGGTGGCTTTAATACCTCTATACACCCCTAGACTAATGATAATAATCAACAACACTGGGTGGGGAGACTACTAGCCACCAAAGATACTACATTTATGTTGTAATGGTACCTAAACCAATATGGCATTGGAGAAGTAGGGGGTACCACCAGACATGAGGGAGTACTCTAAAATTGTAATGAGATCAAGGGGTGGGTGGGAGAAACCACTGAACATCAGCGATGTAATTTGCAACATAAAACTGCAACTTTTCATGATGGCCAAGAGCAGTGAAAGGAGATGTTGGGAAAAGGCAGATAACACAGGGGCAGGTGCTGTGTGTTTGAATTTGTAATTGTTTGTGTGTGGGAAAGTGATTGAGGGAGAAGGAATGCCTATGCCAACACAGTGCACCCACAGCAGTTAACTAGTTAACTACAGTGAAGTACAGATCAGAACTAATCTTCACTTCACTGTAATTTGCTGCAGTTCAGAGACATGCAAATGAGCCAATAAGAAGGTCTTTTATTGTTGTGGTTTACATATCTCTGATTCACAAAATATCACATTGTGTGTGAGCAGAGTCTTTGTAGTGCAAGCCGTATGGTACATGGTAGGCCTTTCAATGAACCCCTGGGATAGTTTTTCAAAGAAAAGCCTCAGCTGCTTTAGTTTGTGTAAATTTGCTGCCACAATCTGACATTCTGCATTATACTCGGTTTTCATTGTGGATACTATAGTGAACTTTTTCTCAGAATACTTTGCACAATAATTATGTAAAAAATGTCTTTATTGGGTTATCAGTTCATAAAAAGTACAAATCATTTTTCCTGAATACAGAAGTTTCTGGGTGGGGGGAGGGCTTTGGAATCAAGAGGGAATGATGCTGAAACCCCCCCTCCCCCAATTTAGACTGCTGTGCAGTAAAACTCATTACAAGAAGTTAAAGCTGTGTATTTGTATTTAGAACTTAAACCACCAGCTAAGAGCATGTTGCAGTTGAGGAACATATGTTGTTATGACAAATTTGCTCTAATACATGTTATGGTTACAGAGAATGATACATTGTTGCTAGGTACCACCAGCACTCTTCTGTAACTATTTGGATGCTCTAGTTTTGCCATTTGCTTCAGAAAAATAGTATATTTTGCATTTTTTTAAATCTGACTCACTATATATCTGAATCATATCGTACATATTTTTCTGAAATAAGAACTAAGATTAATACTATATTTTCTGTTTTTCAACAGTTACAACAGAAAATATTTGCATTTACATGCTGTGAGAGATGTGCCCATGTTTGAAATTCTGTTGTCTATTTCCCTAAAACCGCTAAAAGTTGTTAGGTTTTATAAAACAAAATGAAAGTGAAAATATCAAGAGGTCTTGTCCTAAAAATTTCCTAAGGATATCTTGAAACTGTAGACTAAGACTGGTCTGGATTTGGACAAATTGCTTATTTGGCCACGTACGAAGTAGGACAATGTGGTCCAATAGTGATTTACTGTGTTGCAGGGGCTACACTGCATAAAGAGGTCTAAATATGTAAGCAATTTGCTGGTAAAAACAAAATGACCAACACAGCATCTCTGCATCCACATGATCTTAGCATGCTCATTAACCCGCCAATATGACCACAACTGATATTTCATCTAAAGGCTATACAGCAAGCTCCCCTATATTTTATATTACAAATGGGAAGTAAATGGGCATATACCACAGGCAGAAAGGGAGAACAGCAAGTAAAAGAACACAAAGGACAAGGGAAAGAAAAGAATGAATGAGGTTGGGGAAGCAAGGATATATTTTTTGTGGGACAGGTGTTCATATTTATATTGTCAAGAAAGGTAGAAAGGGAAGATAGCTTGGGGAAGGTATGGTCAAGAAAGAGAATATAGGAATGGTTGTAGGGGCAGACAAATACAAAAGGCAGTCAAAATGCCAACGGGGAGGTGATGCTACAAATAGGTTGGGAACACAAAGGAGAGCCACAAACAGACAGAAAGATAGACAGAGAGAGGACAACTGGCAATGGAGAGGGTATTGTAATGTATTATGGATGAATTTGACAAACAAGGTAAGGTAACATCAAGATGCAGGATAGGATAGGTGATGGCTTACTGCCATGCTATACTGTGCTGCACTCTACCCAAGGTAAGTCTCATTCATGACCACCCTCATGGCTGGGTCAAGCCACTGTCAGTCTGTTGGTTAGGGACAGGCAGCTGTGTAACTTTGCCAGTAATACAGTGATGTGCTCCAGGCTGCTAATGTGGGCACCCAGCTGTCAGACCACTAGGCAATCACAAAGCCTTTTGATAGATGAAACACTGGAACCTCAAGTGATGCATCCCAATGGAGAGCCTACACTTCTCAGTGGATAAGGCCACCAGACGGCACTAGACAGCCCTCTCCAGGTCATCTCCAGTAGGATGACCTAAATTACCCCACAGAGATGCATACCTGTAAACTGCAGGTGATCCAACAAGTGAAGACAAGATAGATGCATGGTGTGAAGACTGCTGCCACACTACGTCTACTATTGTTGCTGACACTGCAAAAATATGAGTGTAAATGGAAAGAAATAAAATAATTAATTAAAAAATGCTGATAAAGGGATAAACACAAAACAAAAGTAGGTATCACTAGTGTGTACTACACTGGATGGCAGTATAGTCCTTGAAAGAATAAAATGCTATTAAGTATGTAATTGCAAAAAAAAAAAAATAGAGAAGCCCGGCAGAAATTACTATAGTAGTATGTGTGCCACAGAGACAAGATTACATAGCACCTAACCAGACCCCCTTTTGTAGGCTATGGGGATAGTGCATGAGTTAACAGTGTGACCACAAAGAGAAATGACATTAGGCTGAATAAGCTCCTAAGCCTGAAGTGTCCTGCCCATAGACACTTACTATCAGGTGGCAGGTACAGCCTACTAAACGATGACCTACATGATGCCATGAGATCATGCTATGTGTACACTGTCACAAATATCCATACATATGGGACATATTGTGTCAGGGCTAGCCTCTCAGTGGTGTAAACAATGGCTGTAGGTGATTTAGTCATAAACTGACTAATGCTGATGTGACACCACAACTCCATGCAAAAATGTGATAAAGGGGACTTATTATGACAACAGTAACAAAATCCTATAGCAATAACATACCAAGTCTAACTGGCATGTGCAGAGGAGGTGGAATGGTGAGTGTACAGTGGTGCAGTGTGACCACTGCACCATGTATTAAGGGTGTTGGTATGGTCATGGACATATCACTAAATGATGCCAGCAACCCATGTCCAAATTAGCCAATGATACCCAAAAGGGAGCTGGAACACCTGCTGTTAACCCATCCTGCATTGCAATGCCAGTGGAAGGAATTCTTTGTGAAGGAGTGGTAGTAAAGCAGTTCAGCATGCAGTGGCAAGGTATGTGATGCTTAGATCAAAACAAAGTGATAATCAATGGTTAGAAAAATTAGCAGCAAAGCAACCATGGACATTGAAGTAGGTGTCTAACAAATATGTAACTATGACATCAAAAGCCTATATGTATCCTGATACAGGGACAGTCTTGTTTGCTGTCTTTGACAAATATATCCACTTGTCCTCTATCTCATTAGGTGATGAAACACAAAATTTAAAAAGAAACATGACCATAAAACCAAAGAACCAGATGTAGCTGAACAACACTGTCTACCTTTATACAAGCAACAACCAGTAACTGCTACTTACTGTAGAACCATGGCTGCCTCCATCTAACCCAAGATGATCATGGTGGTGCCAGTTCAAGTAACTGTATCACTGTCAGCACTGGTTACCAAAGTATCTGATGCCAGTGGCATTGAACACTATCCTGGTAAGGTAGTGTCAGGCATCCATCTTATACTGGGGAACCTCACAAGAGTCCCTTCATAGGCAGTCTCAGTGATGTTGATATAGGAATTCAGAAAGAGCTTCTCAATTTCCTGCATCATTTAGGAGCCCTCCTAGACTCAGCAGCTTCTGTAAAATGGTCACTTCACAGATTGCAATCGAGAGAAAATGATAACAGATCTGTGTCGATGCACATTGTTTGCCACATGATGAACTCTGATAGGCAGCAGGGTAGTGTAATGATATCTAATGCCACCATACAGTTGTGCATCACCAGCCCTTGAGCCAAAGGGGGAGAATATACACCATACTAAAGATATCATCCCTGAACAAATGATATTGTTGGCCATAGTTGTGGCAAAACACCTCTATGGCCCATGATGTGCTTTAAGGAGCTCACAGCCCCATAAACGTCACAAACCTGCCTAAGCATGCATAGACTGCATTACAGTCATCAATGCATACACACAGAAGGCACACACCTCTTCACACTGTCTAGGATTGTAACGTTTTCTGTTAAATTTGTGATTCAGAAACGTTTACCCTAAATTCACTCAGTAGTATAACTGCTATGCTACACTCCTCCAAACTGCAAGAAAAAAATCATAGGCATTGTGAATAGCATGTGAAACAAAATTATGATATCTATGCTGATCTGCAATAGAAAGGACTGCTCTACAACTGCTGTAATAAGGTTACATAGAGCAGTGACTGGGGCAGAGATTGACTACATAACTGTAGTTAACTTTTGTTGTTGAGAAAGGGGTTGCTAAACAGCAAACCATCTGATGAGGGTGGGGCACAAAGGCATGGTTATGATGGATCTCTTCAGTAAAGTATTACATTTGCTCTACAGATTAGAGGAGTGTGGAACATCTGCTAGAGTAAGGGTACACAGACCATGGGGGGGGGATTGACTGAATAACTGTAACACTCTTTATTTTTGTTTTGGGTGGTTTCTCAAGAGCAATCAGCTGACAGGTGGAGGAGAACACAGCAAAGGTCAAATGATGGATGAAAGAGGTCAGATCAAAAGGTACAGTGAGCAGCAGCCCACCTACAGTATTAGCTGTGGGCTATGTGAGGTGTGGTATAGCCCGTGGTATGTGGCTCTGACAGGCAGAAATTTGTTGCAATGCACAGCATCTACATCGGCAGCTCAGTTATGGAACACAGTGGACAAGGTTAAGTGGCAAAGGCACACAGAATAACCAATACTGGGTTGGGATGAATATGTAGAGTACATGATGGCTGCACTTTCTTGGATATAGGTAGGTATAGGCTGCTGACAGGGTGCATGTCACAATAATGTCTCCATGCTACCTTACTTGAATGTTAAGTGGAGTAATACTGGAGTATCGCAGACATGGCACCTTATGGTTCAACAGCCACAAAATTGATGTGTGACCACTACAGATGGTGCTACATATATTATGAGTCCACGCTCTGACCACAGATGTATATCCACTTTTTCAAGTAGATACATGGCACCTAAGGTGAGGAAATGCCTTGATAAATTTTCCCAGGCAGGAGACTGATATGCCACTTTAGGCCTTTCATAAGAATAGATGAAGGACCCTGGACTAGAGTTACCAACCATCCAGGACTCAACTGGACAGTCCAGGAATTGACAATTGCTATCCAGTGTCCAGGTTAGGATGAGATTTGTCCAGGAATTTGGTCCTATATTGCCAAAATTAATGTTACCATACTGGTGATGTTGGTAAATAATGTTTATTTATAATCTTTGTACAGTATAAGTTGGCAGCTCATAGTTTCCAACCTTCCATCTCCAAAATGACGTATGCTACCTCTCACAATGTGGAACAAATGGGTAGAATGAATGTGAAACATTTACCAACAGCTTCCTAATGACTTAAACTGTGAAGCTCACACACTGAGAAAAGGCATTATATTATGCGTATAAAAAGTGTTTTTATTAATTAATATGATTTAGTATTAAAATTATCAGGGAACTAATTTTAAAAAAGTCCTAACATTGAATATGTGAGCCTTTCATTGTGGAACTGAGAGAAATGTGAACTTTTAAAGACTCAAAATGAGGAAAGTCCTTCATAGTATGACAGGTACAAGTTCAATTACCAATATGAACCATGCAGAAGTAAGACACAGCAATACAATCTCTCTTAAACACAGAACTGCAAAGAAAATATTTGATGTTACAGCATCAGAGAGCCCAGTTATGAAAGGATGTCACTAGTTTCTTTCCGGACCTAAGTGATCACCAGATAATGTTTTTGGTAAGCATAGCTGAGAGCTGCTGGACACGTGGGCTGCTGAGTACTGGTTAACTGGATGCAGGTGTAATAGAAAGGGATTGTCTCTCCATCAGTGAACATATTTTTGGTGATTATTAAGACCCCGCATTGGACATTATGTTGACAGCTATAAAGTGAAACATTAACATGAGGCAATGTCAGGTAACTGAATCCTATAAATTAAATGTTACACCTGTTTACCTTCCATGGTCGAGTCTATGGTATAAATAGTGCTTGTTATATTTTAAAATACTAGAGAAAAAATTGCATTATTGTACATTTCAGTGGGATAGTTGAGAGTTACTAACACTCTTGATCCACAGTTTACAAATTAATACATAAACCACTATGTTTGGATGGACTTTAGGAGCTACTCTACCTGTTATTGTAATGCATACAATGTTGGTCTTGAAATGTAATTCAAGAATGGTCCAATACTCTAAAACACTTGGTTATATTTTACTCTGATGTTGTACTTGCATTGTTTGATATCATCATCATACTAGAAGTTGCAAAAATATACATTTGACTAAAATGCTTAAAGTACATTCAGTAACTTTAAACCATCATAATGTGACATGTATGTGTGGCACAGTTTGCTTGGAATCATGAAACACCCTTTGACATGTGCACATATAAGAGATACAACAGGTGCTAATATAGTGTCCCTTCCTGGTATTTGCATACCTGCTGTTCTGTATACTTTCCCACTTGTCCGTGAAACGTATGTGAATACTGAGACTTGTTGTTAATTACGCGAGTTGAAATTCAGTGTGTGTGTGTGTGTGTGTGTGTGTGTGTGTGTGTGTGTAATTTAAAAAGACTTTGTTGCCTTTAATTGCCTTATCTTAGCCCATTTTCCCATTTTATTACAGGACCAGGACATTGTCATATCTAGTCTACTTGCTTTATGACTACGAGGATTTATATGCTTACTTAGCCTGTAAGGACTTTGGTGGTAAAAACGTTAATTTGTCTACTCGTCACTAGATGCTAGTACCTGTTAATTATGGCACCGTGTTTGAAATTTAGTGAACACTTTAGTAATAGTAACAAATCCGAATCTTCGAATTTAGATAATTCTGATTCACATAAAACAAACACTCCTAAGAGAAAGAAGAAAAGGCTGTGTGTTTTCAAGGAAGAGTGGATCACTGAGGATTTTTCATGGTTATCGAAAATTGATGATCACACGGAAAACTACACGCTCTGTCAACAGTCCTATGCTGTCACTTACAAGGGCAATTACAACACATGCTAGGTCATCTAAACACAAGAATGCGGTAATGACACAAAATCAGTCTCATGCGATTTCTGTGTTTTTTGTTGGAAAAATATGCTGGAAGAAGACGGTGTTATTACAGCAGAACTAATCACTATGTATCATGGTGTTACGCATCACCATAGCTACAATAGTCAGATGGCTGTACAAAAGCAACAAGTTATGTTGAAAACATACTGAGTCCGACAACACAGGAATTTTGCATCAATGCTGTTAAATCTGCTCATTCTGGAATTGGATCAGATGCTTTGAACAAAGGCAATAAGAAGTTATCTCCATTGACCATTCACTACTTCTCAAGAAATCAAGTTGTGAGGAATGGACTCATGGATTTTTATCAAGATAATGATGAAAGCAGTACAGCAATTGGCGGCAAAATTAAAGATACCTTTGCAGCTAATAGCATGTGTTTACATTCAGTCATCTCATACAGTGCAGACAATGCATCCGTAAACTTCAGAAAACATGTCAGTATTTCAGAAGTTGCATGTTGCGAACAAAAATTTGATACAAGCAAATTGCAAATGTCATATCTTCAACAACTGTGTGAAGTTTGAATTAAAGGCATTCAGTTTTGATGTTGAATCATTTGTTATCAAAACTTACAATTCATTCTCAACGTTGGCCAAAAAATCTGATGAACTTAAGGAATTTTTTTTTGCAAATGGAATACTGCAAACTGCTACACAGTGTGCCCACACATTGGTTAAGCCTGCTACCTCCTATTGACAGATTGTTGTTATGTTGGCCAGCAGTGAAGTCATACTTTACATTTCAAGGTCAAGACGAAGTTGCAGCATTGCTATGGGATGGGTTTTCTTGTGACAGTGATAATATTCTACCTCAGTGTTTGCTCTAGCTGATTCATGATATTATGAATGTTTTTGATTATGCCGTCTGATGCTTGGAGTTGAATGCAACTACAGATGCTGAATTGCACGCCATTATGGAAAGTGTGAAGTGCAAGCTGCAACATCACTGTGATAAATTCTATGGTTCTTCAGCCTTTCAGCTACTACATTCTGCTGCTGTGACTGCAGAAATGAAATGAGAATTTGAACAGGAAGCAACTCTTTTTTTGATTGTATAAATGGTATAACTATGATGAATCCATTTTCAAGCATTTTGCTGTTCTCGTGTTAGACAGTAACATCCAGTGTCAGGATATATTGAGAATACTTGAACATATTAAAGGCATAACTGTTGACACTGACAAGTTGTATGAAGAATTTAGCATTCTTTGAAAAGTTAGAATTGACATTTTACAGTTAATGACAAGGGTCAGTGACAGGTGGGTAAAGTTTTTTAGTGTATTGTCTCCAAATGGCATTCAACTCCTTTATATCGTTTCATATGTTCTGTCAATCCTGGTCTCAAATGCTTTCTGCAAGAGAGTTTTCAGAATATTGAATAAACTCTGGTCTGACAGCAGAAACAGACAAAACACAGACTTGGTGAAAGCAGAGTTAATGGTGAATATAAATTTCAGCATGTTTGAGTTTATTTGCAGTGATTGTCAGCTACTGAAAACCGCCTCTTCTCAGCAAAACTACACATTTAAAGAATTCCACCCAAAAATCAAGTTTTTCTTTCCAAAAAGTGTTTTCTTTCCATGTAATTTAACACTAAGCACTTCATGTGCAGAAAAACATCATTTAATAATTGTGTTTGACTTTCTTTCCTGCATTTATCTCATCTGTTGCATCACAACAGCTACTATGAGTAGCACAGTAATTAGGTTATGTCACATATCCCCAACTACAGAGCCATTAATAAAACAATGCCTCTTAAAACAATGACATTTAAATGCATCTTACCAGCTACAGATTGCCAGCATCATACCCCAGATAAACAGTGTAACCTGGACTATTAACAAAGGCAGGGCTTTTAAGCTTAGTTTTTCTGATGCAAATGTCCTTCCCTTTAATAAAACTCAGGTCCACAAAAAAAGAAAGCAAACAAATATGTTCCTCTAACTCTTCTTACGTTCTGTCACTATTTAATTTTGCATTTTGTTCTACACTGTAATTTCTGTAAACGTGCATGTTTCTTCTGGAGTTTGGGAAAGAAGATTAAAATCAAAGGCCAGGATTCAATAAACTCCGTGTAAGAATAGTGTCATTCCTACATGGAATGAATGGTGTCTATGTCCACATCCCCCTCTCAGCAGCACGCCTTACATATTAATGAAGGTGTGCTACTGAGATGGATCTGTGGACATGGATACTGAATGCGTGCAGGGGGCATGTTGCAGTATTGCTCGCAGATCTGTAACACGCCCCCTGCACTCTCAAAGTGCCGTACAGCACTTTACAATGCTTTCAGTGTCCGCAGACACTGAAAGCAGGATTGTGAATAAGAAGCAATGCAGGGGGTGTGTGACAGGAACTGTGACACACTCCCTGCATTGTCAAAGTGTCATATGGCACTTTACAGTACAGTTGTGTGTTGGGACACACAGCCATATCTGTCAACCTCTTAGTGCCAAAAATCTGGACAAAGGCGAACAAAATGGGGGGACAAAGGTCCAAAAATAGGGACATATTTTATGTACTGCTCTTATAAACTTAGAAAGTTGATAGAGTAACAGGGTTTGTTTTAACATACATTTTCTGAAGGATTAGAAGTCTGAAACTCAAATGTATGCCATTATTTAGTTACTTCAATCCTGAGATCATCCCATTGATTTGCAGAAAACCACAAATTGTATGAGGAACAAAACAAAAATATGAGCCAAACAGCTGGACAGTCTGCAGAAATCTAGACATTTGAGAGGTATGCGCACACCTCAACCTCTTCCACCAAGGAATTTGGATAAAGCCATGAAACGTGGGACAAAGGTCCCAAAATAGGATAAATTTAAAAAAATATTGCTCATACAGACTTAAAAAGTTGCTAGAATGACAGGTAGTGCATTACCAAATATGAATCAGCAATAGTATTAATATATGTAATTAAAGTGGATGTATTAATTTTTTTTCCATTATAAGTGAAGTTTAAGCGTAGCTGAGTGGGTCTGCATGTCACAATGCTTTGCTCAGCATTGCTTAAACATCTTATAGGAGCCAAATACAAATGTATAGCTAAAATCCTCAATGGTGAGATTGCGTAGTGGTTAGAATTCTGGCTTTGCATGCAACAGTTCATGGTTCAAGTATCAAAACAGGTCTTTCATTTTTACATGGAAAAGCATTGTTAAAATTAATTTTTTAAATGATGTAGTAATTGATATTTGTTAACCAGAGTAGTGTAGCTGGTCCAAAATTGAAGTGTCAGTGGATATAACATGTGATATCACCCAGGTAAACACAAGTGTCCCATGTAGTATAGTCAGACCTCAAGGTAATGTAATGAAAGCACATAGGGGGATGTCATGTAAAGTAAATTATGTAAACTTAATAATATGTCAGTAATGATTAATTAATTTGCAATTCTGAAATATTTTTTAAAATGAAAACTGAGCAATGCTTAGCAGTGCTTAGCTGGTATGAGCATAGGTTCATAGATGTGTACTAGGCTAATGGCCCTGGAGCCTTTACAAGCCTAGCCCATAGGATTACCCTGGCATTGTGCCACCCAAACTTAGTTCACAGTGCTTCTGTCGAATAGAGCCACTGGAGTGATACCCCAGGGTGAATTTTCTATTTTCCATCCACTCATCAAGATTTATCTTGAAGAGGGCCTGTGAGGTGCTCTGTTTGACATGTATGGGAAGTCTATTCCATAGTGTGGGCAGTCTCTGAATTATGAACCTGTCCCTCCAGCTTGTTCTGTTGAATGTGGTAATGAGGTTGAGGTCTCTGGTGTATGCAGTGTGGAGGGATTGGGATTTCTTTAGATGTAGCATTTCTAATAGAGCTGGGTCAGACATGGCTTTGTAAGTCAAGCAGAGATCACCTCTAAGTAGGTGATATGAGACAGAGAATAGTTGGAGTTTTTTGAGTCTGTCCATATAGGCCTAGAATCCTCTTTGTGAGGTACTTTTGTGGCCTCTCCAGTTGTTGCAAGTGTCTAGTGCAGTGCATGCCAAATGGGGCATTGTACTCGATGACTGGCCTAATGAGGGAAGAGTAGAGGGAGACAATGACTTCTTTCTTCCTGGATGCAAAACCCTTAGTAATGAGATGTGCCACATAAAGGGACTTTCTGACCACAGTGGCAATGTGGTGGTCAAAAGAGAGGTTGCTGTCAACCTGTGTTCCCAGATCTCTTATAACACCTTCTGTGTTCAGTGGACTATCATCGATGTGGTAATTCATGGGAACCGGGCATTGAGCTTAAAGCCATGGTTCTGACACCAGCTGTTGGTCTCAGTGAGGCCTTTCTGTAGGATGTCAACATCACTTGGGGAGTTAATAATAGCTCCCAACTTACAATGGTCTGCAAACTTTGTCAGCCAGAGGTCCTTCATGTTGGCCTGGACTTCAGAGAAGTAGATACCAAACAGGAGAGGACCCAGGACCAAACCCTGTGGGACTCCACTTGTGACTGGTCGGCATTCTGACTTGGAGTCAGCTACTTTCACACTGTGGGTTCTATCTGTGAACCAGTTTGCAATCCCTCTAGTAATATAGGGGTTGATGCTTAGCTTAGTGAGTTTTTCTATGATTCCTGAGTGGGGAATAGTATCAAAGGCCTTGGCCAGATCAAGGTAGGCTGTATGAACCACCTTGACTTCATCCACAGCTCTGGTGACTGACCCAAAGAAGTTGACCAGGTTGAGCAGGCATAATCTACCCTTCACAAAACCAAACTGTGTGGGATCCAGAGTTTGGAGATTCCATATGTATCCTTGTTTATTAGGCCCATGATGATGCATTCCATAGATTTGCATATCTGACTCATCAGGCTACTGGGGTGATAGTTCCCAGGGTCTGTAGTCGGTCCTCCTTTGTGGAGAGGGTTGACTGTAGCAGTGCGCCATTTGGTAGGGACAAAGCCTGAGTGAGGCTGTGATTGAACAGGGCACACAAATGAGGTGCCAGTTCACTCTATAGTTCATGTAGAACACAACCAAGGCTATTATCAGGTCCCATCGAAGCTGTATTCATGGCCTTGGACAGTGCTGTTTTAACCTGTTCAGCAGTAATACTGGGTACCTGGCAATCTACAACCATTGTGATTGGTCTTTTGTTGGGGAAGAAAGGGATAAAGTTGGCACTGAATCTGTCGGCCAGTATATTGGCAATTTCTGTTGGCTCTGTATAGGAGGTACCATTGTGCAGTAGCTTTGGGTATTGCCGTGGAGATTCTTTACATAACTATAGAAAGCCTTGTGGTTGTCTTTACTATCTGCTGCAATTCTGTTTTCATAGCTAGCTTTATAGGATTTGAGGGATCTCAACTTTTTGTTGAAGTTGATAAGAGAGTTTTTCCAGTCTTGAGACTTCACCTTGTCTGCATCAGTTTCTTCCTTCTGTTGTAGAGTTTGTTTATGGCAGGGGACCACCAGATTGGCTTTCTTTTGTTGGAGGAGAGCGTCTTGGTTCTACTGGATATGGCGAGATGCATGCATTTGTGTACATGTTCATACATTGCATTGGTGTATGATTCAGCGGTCATGCAACTATTCTCCATTTGCATGGGTGCCGTGAAGTTAGCCACCTCTGTTTTTAGGAGCCCAAAGTTAGCTTTGGAGAATTTTTTTATGGTGGTTACCTTTGTGGGGGGGTGGGGGTGGGAGGGATGTGGATTTCCAAGGTGATTTCTTTGTGGTCGGATCTAACCAGGGAGGGGTTGACTATTAGTGTAGAGCAACGGTCGCCCATTTTAGTAATGACCAGGTCAAGGATGTTGCTACCACTAGTGGGGGTAAGAACGAGCTGGTCCAGGGCATTGAAATTAATGAATTCCAGGAAACATTGAGCAAATGTATTGGTACATGAGTAGTTTTCCCAGTTAATGGAGGAGTAGTTGAAGCTGCCCAGTATGAGAGTGTTAGGTTGGACCCTAATATTCTCCAGGGTGTTTAGGAACATGGAGTGTGAGTCTTGGGACATGATTGGGGATCTATAGCAGGCTATGACCCGAATTCCTGTCTTGCCCAATGTTAGCCGCTTCTGAAGTATCTCTGATGCGTTATGTTAAGCTGCTAATCTGGAGGTGTGTGTATCCTTTATGAATATGGAAACACCACCTCATTTGGAGCTTTGGTCCAAATTCTGGGGCCAAAAGATGTGGAATGAGTTATAGCCTGGTAGTGCAGGGGTGCTTTTTGCTGCCTTCAACCAGGTCTCTGTTACAGCACAAATGTCGATGCTCTCCATTGTAAGGATTACTTCGAGCGAGTGAACTTTTGAGATTCGAGTGATGTCTAAAGACATGCAGGTAGGTGCGTGTATTAATGGGTGTGCCTTCTTTGAAGGTTGGGCATTGGGCTGGCAACTCGTCACTGTAAAAATCCACTGCCAGTCATTAGCGGACCAGAGTTCCACTGTCACGACCCCTAAACGGGAAAAGCCGAAAGAAGACACACACACACACACACACACACACACACACACACACACACACACACACACACACACACAAACCTGCGTTGAGCAGCATGACCTTCAGATTGCATTTGTTTGTAGCTCTTATGGTAGTAATTTGGTCTTTGAAACAGTGCCTAAAAAAGGAACTATAGGGGTGGCAAGAACCTTGGCCAGTATCCAGAAGCCCAGGGGTGACAGATGCAGGCCATCTCTGGCAAAGCATTGAGGTCTATCAATCATTTCTTCCCAGGCAGACAGATACTGGATCTCCTTAGAATGACACCAGAAACTTAGCCAATTGTTGAAATCAGTCATTTTCTGCTTGTACTGTGGTATCACTCTGGGTGATGGTAGGAGGCTGCTCAGGGCTAGGGTCATACCCGGCTGAGCTACATAATCCAAGAGCTCCTCTATGTCTCTTTTCATGTAGTCCAGGGAGGTACATCTCACACCCTCATGTACAATGACAGAGTCATATTTGTACCTGTTATTGAGGGAACTGAGTGCGTGCATTATGTGGTGGATCCTGGCACCTGACAGGCAGCTGACTGCTACTTTCTCCTTATTCAACCTAGGGATTGAGACATCAGTATGCCTCACTATCAAGTCACCTATGACTAGTGTGTTGGGCATGCTGCTTTGCCTTAGGTTGAGTGGCACACTGTTTAGGAGAGTTGTATGTCTCATGATTAGTGTTGTGTTGTGGTGGTCGAGTGTGTTTCTGCCTTGGAGGTCTCTGCTGTTTGGGTAGATTTTTATTGAGAGCCTCCGTGAAGGTGGGTGTATGGTTTGTGTTTTTATGTGAAGGCAGTGCTGTTGTTTGTTTTGGAGGGCTATGTGGTCCATGTGGTGTGGTGCAAGTGTTGATCATCTCCTCTTGACCAGCTATTCCGGTCTTGGCTAAAGAGTGCATGTCTTCCAATTTGGATATATAAGTGCATCTCTCACAAGTCTGAGTGTTGGGAGGTAAGAGGAGAGGATTGTCAGTGTACATGAGGCAGTTTCTACATTGCCTCAGGATGCCCAAGTTCACCAGGTTAATAGGAGAAAGCACAGGGAACTGACCTTTAGACATGCCTGGAGGGGTGGGCATTAATAAAAAAGTACTGGAGCTGTTTTCTTGTAGAATGTTTAGTGCTGGTAGCACTTTTGTGTGCTACAATAATTGCTACAAGAAGTCTGGTAAAGTGCTAGACTAATAAGCTAGTAAAAGTGCAGTAGAGGAGAGAACTAGCAGACCTAAGGGAAAAATTGAAGAGCAGACTTTTTGATACCACTCAGAAGCTTACAAACAGTCCTGGATACAGCAAATCTGTAGGCTAGATAGGGTAACTAGTGTTTACCACTCCCACTGATAAGATAGAAGGCTTCTCTCTGACACAGAAAGCCTTGGGGACTCAGAAGCTTGCAAACAGTCTTGGATACACCAAATCTGTGTCTGGACTTGACTAGTTATAGGAAAGGTGGGAAACAAGCTCAATTGCAGGCTTTTAAACCAGAAAGGTGAAAGATAACGGACAATAAACTACAATTTCTGGCCCAGAAACCACTCCTCTTTTGGTAGATAGGCTATCTAGTGCTTACCACTCCCACCGATAAGCTAGAAGGCTTCCCTCAAGCACGGAAAGGTCTGGGATGGCTCAGAAGCTTACAAACAGTCCTGGATACAACAAATCTGTATCTGGATTAGACTAGTTACAGGAAAGGCAGGAAACAAGTGCAAATGTGGGCTTTTAAACCAGAAAGTTGAAAGGGATGGAAAAACTGCCCAAATGGACAATAAACAACAACTTTCTGGGCCAGAAACCACTCCTCTTGTTGCTTAGAAGTCTCACTCTAAGCAGTATTCAGCCCAGCTGAGTGGACTTGCACACCGCTAAGTACTGCTAAGAAATTGCCCCTTTAAGCACTGCTCAACTCAGCTTAGTGGGTTTGTGCTGCACTGAGCTGTGCTCAGCATTTTCAGAAATGGTCCAATGATGGCAAAGGGCAGAATATGGCCTTATTTAAACTACACAGGAGGGAATACAGCCAGAAGCTGTTATAGTTTGATCACTGCAGGAGCTATGTATGGAATCGGAGAGGGAGTGCACTTTTGGGTGCAGCGTTGAGGCATCTTGGAGTCCGGGGTCATGGCTGGGCTCCTTGTTAAAGACCATGACCACAGACTGCTGCAGTGCCAGTACCAGGGCTCACAGTACAAAGCCGAGGCCTGGGGCCATCTAGCACATGATCTCACCAGTGCTAGTGAAATCCCTCGAAAAGGTTTGCAGGTATGGCATCATTATTCCGACCTAAGGCATAGGAAGGAGGTGCTCTTGGTCCAATGGATCCAAGAAGCTCAAGATGGGGATGCCCCAGTAGTGAGTAAGTATCTCATCCATATCAGTATCACAATTTAGCCTAAGTATGTGATAGACTTGCATGCTTAATTTTTCCCCCTACAGCTGCAGAGGAGAGAGCTAGCAATCTACAGGCCCATGCTGACAGATTGGCGAGGTTGTGAAGAGAGTCTGGTGAGTACAGATTTATCTTGCAGTATATAGTGTAGTAAATAAGAAGGAGCACATTGTTTATTGCCAGTAGGTATAGTGTGTTCTGAGTATAATGAATAAATAAAAAGTTTGTCAGACCAATATTGATCTACAGGATATGCAGTAGTACTGAATGTAGACTATCAACTGTAAGAGAGCAGTGTCATGCTACTCAACGATTTATACAACAAACTGTTGTGTTTAATCTGGTTTGTTGTTGAAGAAATAGAATGTGAAAAACAAGATATAAATGAAATATGTCCTGCAATAACATCTGAACCTTGATTAATAATGTGTAATGGATTACAGTGTGTCCCCTGCAACATTGCCTTGTGTTAACCTTTCCATTTTAGATCAATGTAGTCTTGAATTTGGGTATGCTGATGCAGGCAAGTATGAGAGAGTAATAGGTGGAGACTGCAAGTGTATGACATCCAAATGTATACGGGTTGGGTATGTAACCCAGCACCCTGTTATACTCTGTACAGATCACACATTTTCACATCTACTAGGAGTTAAATATGTACACCTGCTTTCATAGGATTAATACACAGTACAATAACTATCTGTCAGGCATGTATGTTCAACTGTCACTACAGTCTTTGGTGACACTCCACTTAGATTACAAGGTCAGACTGTCTAGCCAAGTGCGTATTAGGCAGAAATCAGTCAAACAAGAGACAGCAGTTACCCAGTAGCTCAGTGTGTTGAGAAATATATATGTTGTTCATTTTTGCACACAGACCACAGTTTGAATCCAGTTAGTGGTACTAAGACGTGAATATTTACAGAGAAGTAATCCTGAATATTACAAATAGGTAGTATTAACAGATATTGTCTCCACAGGTTTTACAGGTAAAGAAATGATTGTAGTAGCTGTATGCTGGGTATACTAATAAACTTTGTGTCCAAATGTTCCAGTGTCCAACCCCATGCCTGCAAAATACAGCAGGATAGGTACATACACCATGCACTCTTCCCGATACATGCTGTCACGGCTAGTGATCACTGTTGCCAGTAACCTTGGACACAGATATGAATCTAGTTGAAGAATGCCAGTAGCACACTCACATAGCATCAGTGCAGGCTACACCTTGTTAGTCATATATGTAACTCTGACATGTATGAGTCCCCTCCAGTCATGTACCCAGAGTACTCACACTTTGCCCCATACCATTCCAGCTTGACAGTTTAACAGTTATGTATGTGCTACAGAAGCTATGTGCCACAGATAGATGTAAAGTGAGGGCAGACCTCTAGAGTATTGAGTAGTATTGTTGTGAAAAACAGAAGCCTATACAGTTGTTAATGGACTTTTTTTTCTAACCCCCACCCCTTATCTGCATCAATAATTATTATCCATATACTACGGGTATGTTGTTCTCAAAATCTAATGTTGGGACTTGTGTTCTACATATATTTAATTGTTTACATATTAACATACCTTGTTCCAATACTGTAGGTGGTGGCCTGTTGCCACACATTTAGCTGGCATGCGGCTAAAATTCTGTTATTCCATATATTCATGTGTTCTGTTTGCTATACAATTGTGTGAATTCCACTGTTCTGGGTTAATTGGAACATCCATGCATGCTGTTATATCTAATTTTGAAATGTTTTGTTCATGACTAACCAATACATTTTGTAAAACCTCAACACCACAACACGTTTGGGAAGGTCGATCCTGGTGGATCCACCTGTCTCACCTCATCTGACCATGGCACAGGGCCCCAGCACATTTGAGACCCAACCCAGAACTGCCCCCTCAGCTGGTCCTGCACCACCCTTGGGTGTAACCGCCTCAGGGGACAGGGCCCATCCCCCTGATCATGAGCACGGAGAAGTAGGGGGAACCTGACACTTGCAGACAGTTCTGTGGAATGGTGCACAGGGTCATCCAGTGAGACTTGGATGTATGCCTGTGCCAGATCAAGGGCAGACTGGAGCACCTCAAGGGGCAGGCTACTCCTGTTGTCCAGCCCCCAGCACAGCCACCTTTGGGGCTGTGAAGGTGCAGTGGTGATTGCCCATGGGTGGGAATCTTATTCCCACTGTATCCATTTGTGGGCTCATGGGCTTCTGATTTCGAACCACCCTCCCCGTCCAAGGTGTTTACTCCCCTCATGTGTCATATACCACCCCTGTCTGCTGTTTTCTGTGTCTTGTCTGTTTGTGAATGCCACCTAACCTACCCAACTTACCTCCCCAAACATACCTACAGCCCTTCCCCAACATCCCACTCTCACCTTAAAAAAAAAACAAAGGCATCTGTCCCACAAAAATCATTGTCCCATACATAGCTCTACATTTTGCCCCCATGTACAGATGTAAATCAATCTACCCTCAAATTACTCTACAAATGTATGATGCCAACACCCCTCCCTGTTGGGTGTGAGGCTGTAAATTCCAAATTTTCCACATCATTCACAACTGTTGCTGCAGAAGAAATATAGAGCTATGGTCATTTGCTACACCCATCCTGCACATCCCTAGCTGCTTTTCCTAATGTTATACTCCCTGCTTCTCCCCATTTCACCACCTTCCTATCACCCTTTTTTCTTTTCTTTTTTTGAAATTAGCATGGGTTTAAGTATTAATAAACAATGCTAAGCGATGCCAAGCAGGACTAAGCGCATTTTGGCAACGCTTAGCTTCATGCAAACCTGCTCAAACCCACTTAAAATTGCTTTATCACTCTATCCCATTCAGCCACTATTCTGCCTAGCAAGAAATAATCAGCCCTGCCAAGTCTTGGCCCCAGGACCCTGAGTACTGCAGTCAGTGCAACTACCACTACACCATATGAGCTGTGAGAATTATTAGTGCTTCAGTAAATATGTCATGCATTATGGTCATCTAATATTAGGGAAGAAACTATGCAGAATTGGTATTCCTTACATATATATATATATATATATATATATATATATATATATATATATATATATATATATATATATAATGAAGTGCAGTCATACCTCTCAACCTCTTAGTGCAAGAAATTTGGACAAAGCATGACAAAGTGGAGGGAACAAAGGCCCAAAAATAGAGACATATTTTAAATATGGATTTTATAAGCTTAGAAAGTTGCTACAGTAACACTGTTTTAACATATATTTTCTGAAATATTTCAAGTCTGAGACCCAAATGCTTCTCATTATTTACTGACTTCAATCCTCACATCATCCCAGTGAATTTTCAGGAATCCACAACAGTTGTAGGGAACAGACCAAATATATGAGCCAAACATCTGGACATTCCATGAAAATCTGGATTGAGGGGGTATGAGTGCAGTCATGTAACATTAGAGAAAAAATGCTGAGCTGCCAAGCATTTCACCCAGCACCTTCTGAACTACAGTCAGAGGAACACAACACTACACCAAATCAGCTCTGGGGAATTGCTGATGCATTTCCAAATATATCATGTACTACAGGGATGTAACTGTAGGGAAAAACAGACATTGTTGAGAAATTAGCTACCCAGAACCATTTGCACTACAGTCCGAGCAACATACCAGTAAGCCAATTGACCTCTACAGTATAACAACTGTTATAACAAGCATATCCTGATTGCCAGTCACACACGTCTCCTATATATACTGCCCCAAATCACAGTGTACTTGGAATCATGAGGTTTTAAGGGACATGTCTCAGTCTGCCCAACAAACATTTACAGCTGATAGACTACCAGCAACTGTAGCAGCATGCAAAGTCAGATATAAAAAGGATCTATAACACTGACCTCTGCCCCTCTCCCTACTCAGCCCAGCAAACATTTACACACTACACTGCTACAGAATCTTGAAAGTCTGTTAACAATTGCCAGACATACATAACTCTCAACTGTACAGATTTCCAAAGAATGTCCAGGGTTTGGGCCCATATTTATGGCCTCTTCTTCATAATATTTCTGGGATTCTGTTAAATCACTTTGATGATATCAGGAGTGAAGTCACTGAATAATGATATGCCATACCTCTCAACCTCTTAGTACAAGAAATCTAGACAAAACCTGACATACTTGGAGGACAGAGGCCCTAAAATAGAGACATATTTTAAATATTGGTGTTATAAACTGAAAAAGTTGCTGGAGTGACAGGGTTTGTTTTAATATGAATTGTCTGAAGGATATGAAGTCTGAAACACAAATGGATGTCAGCATTTAGTGACCTCAATCCTCAGATCCTCCTAGTGATTTGTCAAAAAAAAAAAACAATTGTATGAGGAACAGACCAAACATAAGAGGCAAATCTCTGGACATTCTGCGAAAATCAGGACAGTTGAAAGGTACGTCATAGACATATCAGTGTCAGACTTCAAATCACATAGAAACTGTATGTCCAGACAAACCATGTTAATCTAGCAAGTTTCTAACTGTATAACAGTACTACTTACAATCTGTCCTTAATTCTGGAACTTTGCCCCCCATTTTGTTGGGCTTTCTCCACATTTCTTGAGCTAAGAGGTTGACAGGTATGCAGACACAGCATTGAAAACTGTGGACATAGCACATCAATCCAAACAATGGACAGTATTTCCACCTAACCTCTGTGATGCTGTAGCTCCCACACCTCCAAAATTTCCTCCTCACAGGCAAGGAAAAGGGGCAAGGCCCACATGAAGGATAACTTAATTATAGCACTGTGTTGCTATGCCATTGGCTAATGGAAAGACAACACAGCTGTTCTTGGTGCAATTAACAAGTGGGAGACACCAATTTCTGCACAAGCCATCACATGCTCATGAGCATTATGTACAAAAGGCAAGCTGCTGCCTGTGCAAAACAGGTCTGAACCTTTCTATGCAAAGACAGACTGCGAACAGAGAAAGTTACACTTCTGGATTACTCTGAGAAAACACTACAGCACTATAACAGGTATGTCAAACAATTAAGCATGTAATGGAATGCAGAAGGGGGGTGCAGTAATGGGAAATAGACTGTGACACTGCCAGGCCAGCTACCTAGGATGTTGTAAATATTCATGTCACTTGTGAATACTACTATGATATATATGCTTGTCTTACAAATGTAAGAGACTTATATAGGGTGTGTACATAGTAAACAACTGGCGCAGAAGTGTTTGTTGAACTGTATGTTATATACTGAGCTTATACCTTTCAACTGTCCAGAGTTTTGCAGACTGACCATGTTTGCCGCATATTTGTAGTCATTTTCTCATACAGTTGTGTTTTGTCTGGCAAATCAGTAAAGAGTGAAATCATAACATAATAGCATACATTTGAATGTCAGATGTCATATCCTTCAGAGTATTCCTCTGAATGCAAAACCTACTTTGCTATCAACTGTCTAAGTGTGTTACAGCAATATTTATAAAGTGTCACTATTTGTCGGACTTTGCCCCCCATTTATGTCTGCCTTTGTCCAGATGTCTTGCTCTAACAGGTTGAGAGGTATGACTAAGCTGCAAGAGTGTAAACACAGTGTGCCATACTGACAAAGAACAGAAATGTATATCAAGTATTACCTGTGCACATGTATGTATTAATAGTAGTAGCTGGAAGCCTCAAACATATAGACATGAGTTGCAATACGTCAGGTAAATAAGCTGTACTTGTTTTGCAAATGTGTAATCTTAGTTTCACTGCATCAAACAGACATACATATCTACATCTACATGTTGTTGTATTGCCTTGAAACAGAAATAATTACCAGTTTGATTATAATTACTAGGTTGAAATTGGAAAAGTTTTTAACTGTGTTATGACTTTGTGTCCAAGCCTACACCAAACATCTATATGAGCACCTACATAGCTGTATGGACTCAGCAATACCTGACTGGACAAAATCATCTCCCCTAAGGTAGAGTAAACCTCTGTGGTGGACAGCAGCAATACACAAACTCCATAAAAGGTGGAAATATTGGCCGTACAGAGCGAAGAAGGAGCAGGTGCCAAATTGGAAGCAATCTCACCTTTGTCCGAACAAGCAAATCATGTCACAGGTGAATTACTCTAAGGCTAACTTTGAGTGCAAATTGGACACATCCACCAAGGCCAATCACAAGGCCTTCTTCACATATGTCTGCAATCTCAGGGGCAACACTCAAATCTGCTCTGTACTGGTGGTCAATAACACCACATACACATACGCCATAGATATAGCCAACCTGATGCAGACAGGTTAAGTGAAAACCTTACCCCCTGTCCCCCCATCAGTAAAGGAGGACATGCACAGCACCTGCCCACCTCCCCTCATCATCAGGGAGCAGGTCCGTAATGCCCTCTCAAAGGCAACAAACTGAAGTCTCCATGGGACCTGATAACATCCCTGGCTGCATCCTACATGAACTCAGGCATGAGCTCTCAGCTCCATTACACACTGTAGTCAACCAAAGCCTGAGCACCAGTGTTATCCCATCTGCACGGAGGACAGCCACTGTCATCCCTCTACACAAAGGTGGAGCATTCACTGACCCAGCCAATCATATGCACATCAGCTTAACTAGCCTAATCTGCAAGACCATGGACGTCATTATCAAGGACCTTATAAACAGGGAGATCAGCAGCCTCAAAATGCTTGAGCTCACACAGTTTGGTATTGTCAAAGGGAGATCAGGTCTGTTAAACCTGGTCGACTTCTTTGAAGCAGTCAACAAACACATGGATGTGGGGAAGACAGTGCACACTGCCTACCTTCACCTAACCAAAGCCTCTGACAATAATCCCCAGTTGGCCATAATACATTAGCCTACACAGCTAGGCATCAACCTCTATGTTACTAGATGGGTAGCTAACTGGATCAATGATAGTACCCACTCAGTCAAAGTAGTGGAAGCCACCTCTAGTAGTAGACCCTTAAAGAGTGGTGTACCCAAGGATCTGTCTGGTGGCCTCTGCTGTTTGGGATGTACTGTTCTGAGGTGCAAGACAAAACCAGTGGTCTGTTTACAGCTGACTGCAAGCTGGCCACTGTCTTACATTGTGCATCCTCCAAGAGGCCCTTACCCAAATTACCAACTGGTGCCAGAAACATTGCCTCAAACTGAATGCCAGGGAATGCATCATTGTCCTTGTTGCGGTAGATGTCATCCACACTAGTTATGACAGTAATAACAATGTACTGAGAATGCAATCAGGCATGAGGTGACTTGTGCACCAAGGTTGATTGCAACCTGACAGTTTCCCACCAAGTTGGCACCATTGTACAGAAGGCTGCCTACATGGCCCACTTCACAGATAAAGGTATATTATCCAGGAACTAGGAGGCCATAGCATCCCTGTACTCCTCCCTTATTAGACCCATTACTGAGTACAGTGGATCATTTGGCATGTACCTTACCAACCACATGCAGCAATTGCAGAGACCACAGAGGTTCCTGACCAGGAAAATCCAGGGTTTGCAACACCTATCCTATACAGATAGGCTGAAAGCCCTGTCTCTCTACTCAGTCTCATACAAACTGATCATAGGTGACAGGTGTCTGGTATACAAGGCCATTCCCAAACCAGCCTTGATGAAGTTTCTGCATATCTGTAAGACAAACCCCACTCACGCAACCCACACGCAAGGCCCTCACTTAGTCTGTGACATGAATGATACTTGGTGGGATAGATTTGTGTCTCAAACAATACACTGTCTGTAAAATACACTCGCTCTCCATGTCTAGCATTGTACCTCTCTAGCTTTCTCTAAGAAGAAGCTGGATGACTGCATGGGAAACACAAAAGACACCTCTGGGATCCCACCTGTGTCCCATCTGGACAGGGGAAACAAGTGCTGCCTTTGAAGGAACATGGGCAAAAATCTGGGATAGGCTTATGAGGACATCTGGGCCAATAGCCTAGTATCATCCTATGAACCTGTGCACCTAGTACTTTACGCATTTCCTGTATGTATTGCAGACTGTCCTGCAATGTTGTCATAAATTAATCCCTGTGGGTCTGAACTGTGTAGTTACTGCATTGATAGAGTATTCTCTTGTTCCTTTATTAGTTATTATCACATATCGTTGCACCTTGTCATTGTGTCTGGTCTGTATAGCACTAAGTTAGCTCTTAGGAAACTTGCATATGCAAGTGATGACACTGTATAGCTCACTGCAATAGCCTTGGTCTTGGTCACACTTACCATTTTGCTAATAGGCTCATCATACAGTAGGATTTGTCACCCTTTGTTGAAGACCTTACAGTAGCTGTTAAAGAGATAGTTTGTGCCAGTCAGAATTACATTAAAGTCTGGGCTGAAGGACCCATAGGTAGAAAAGTTGTGCCAGACTTTAACAGGAGTGTGCGTGTTTGTGTGTATGTGTGATTCAAAACTCAGACAAAGTGTGTGTGTCAGCTACTTGGCCAGGGACCTGAAGTATTGGTTGGACAGAGAGACTGACAAATGTTTTGGATTGACTGCTCTACTGAGATGTTAACCTCATAGGTGTGCCAGTGTAGAGAGGTTATTGGGGATTTGGAGAGAGAGGGAGATACGATCCCCATACTGACTGTCACCTCTGTGTGCTCTGAAGGGTAATTGTACTTTAATGTGCATGTGCTTGTCATCCTGCCATTGTATACATCCCTCACTGGTGGTAATGATGAGTATTTAGGCTCCCTGATGATTGGGCCAGTGCAGGGGTGACACACTGACAGTACGTACTGGTGGATACAGATGGCATATCACATCATGTACCATCTTTGTGCCCCTCTCAGCCTGGCAATACCATACAGGGTTATTTCACAGATTGTCCAGGTCTCCTTGACCATTCCTGACATACTCTGCCTAGGTGAGTGTGTACTCCACACCTGTATCTGATTGCCTACACCTATGGCTAGCATACCTGGTAACCCCTGCAGCAGGACAGCAAGTTATAGGTAGTAGTGGGTGGATGCTGGCACTGGGTCAGTCGCAGTGCATACATACTGACCATACAATGTAAGGGAATGGATACAGTACCAGATACCCAGGTACCATCACTGTGCCCCCAGGGGTCTGGCATGCCACAGACACATTCCTCAAACTATGTCGGCAAACATCATGTACTGTTCAACTGGTGTGTGGAAATACACATTTGTCTGGCAAGGGGGTCTACATCTTTCTGGCACTTGTACGCATTCCACAAACATCTGGATGCTGAAGATGTCAGACACCTATGAGGTCGTCACCCTACAACACATATCCACTGATCTCAGTTATTGTGTAGCTCAGATGTTCCTGGAATGTCCACATGCACCTGTAGGAGCACTCACCTATTTGTGGGATGTAGGCTTGAATACATGGTACTGTAATGCTGCCCATAGGGGATACCCACCAGTCGATGGCACTGATGTGAGTGGACACATAACAACACAGTTTGTCACAGTAGACAGGCCACTTATGGTATTCCACGTACCATACCAGGTTACTAGGCTGTGGGCCTTGAGTGGACATATCCCTAGGTCACATGTTAGCCCATGTGTATGCAAGACAGCAACTGATGTCCCCATCCAACAGGTACACAGGTGGTATCCCAAGAGTTTATGTGCCATTAACTATCCAGTTGACCATGTTAAGCCTGCAAAGGTGTAGGTAGCTACTCTGCCTGATGTGGACAGGGTGCCCATTCCCCTGCAGGGTGATTGTGTGTGACACACATCCAAGCTCCCAACAAGGCCAGTCCAGGTCACTCACCAGGTAGAGGTTGTGTGCATGTGTGTGTGTGTGTGTGTGTGTGTGTGTGTTAACTCATTCATTTCAATGGAGCTCAGGAAGTTTGCACTGTTAACTTCCAATGGGTGGAGCCTAAGCCTTTTGACAGAACTGTGTCCTCACATTTGAAACAAATATTCATATCTCTAAAGCCATAGGAGTTATGAAAGAAGTATAAAGAGCAAACTCTTCAGCACAAACTATTTTTATGGTAGTAGTAGTATTTAGTTTCTAGGTCTTAAGCCAAGTTGTATAAGTCACAGTAAGCACAGTAACTATTTAATATTTTGTAAACAACTTACAATATCTCAGCAACCACTCAAGTTGCTCACATATTGTCAGCAACATTTTATTCGTCTAGCCAATAGCTTTCACATAAGGATAAGGACTTCTGTCTGTGTTACTTGGTTGTTGAGATATTTAGAAAAATGTGAAAATTATATCTATATAAATTAATATCATAAAAACAGTTATCTATTTATCTGTACTAGACAGAAGTCAATATTAATGTAGTTGAGTTTGCCACTGTGTAAACTTTAAGATGAACTCTTTAAAACCTTGTACACAGCATGGTTTTGGAATTATTGTTACAAATATGAGCAAACAATATTTGATGCCTAGAGGCATCAGTAGGAGTTAACTGCAGATGCACCTGGCGGCGTCACTCGGATGTAAGAGCATGACCTGCACTCATGCAACAGTCCCAGCAATGTGTAGTGTGTGATTGCCTGGCATGCCAGAGTGAAGTAACTCTTGAGGGGTATGTATGACACCAGGTAGAGGGTTGGTCTCGTAGCCTATAGGTGTACAGTAGATGTCTGATGGGCTGGTATGGTGTCCCTTCCTGGTATTTGCATACCTGCTGTTCTGTATACTTTCCCACTTGTCCGTGAAACGTATGTGAATACTGAGACTTGTTGTTAATTACGCGAGTTGAAATTCAGTGTGTGTGTGTGTGTGTGTGTGTGTGTGTGTGTGTGTGTGTGTGTGTGTGTAATTTAAAAATACTTTGTTGCCTTTAATTGCCTTATCTTAGCCCATTTTCCCATTTTATTACAGGACCAGGACATTGTCATATCTAGTCTACTTGCTTTATGACTACGAGGATTTATATGCTTACTTAGCCTGTAAGGACTTTGGTGGTAAAAACGTTAATTCGTCTACTCGTCACTAGATGCTAGTACCTGTTAATTATGGCACCGTGTTTGAAATTTAGTGAACACTTTAGTAATAGTAACAAATCCGAATCTTCGAATTTGGATAATTCTGATTCACATAAAACAAACACTCCTAAGAGAAAGAAGAAAAGGCTGTGTGTTTTCAAGGAAGAGTGGATCACTGAGGATTTTTCATGGTTATCGAAAATTGATGATCACACGGAAAACTACACGCTCTGTCAACAGTCCTATGCTGTCACTTACAAGGGGAATTACAACACATGCTAGGTCATCTAAACACAAGAATGCAGTAATGACACAAAATCAGTCTCATGCGATTTCTGTGTTTTTTGTTGGAAAAATATGCTGGAAGAAGACAGTGTTATTACAGCAGAACTAAT
The DNA here is from genome assembly GCF_019279795.1 of Protopterus annectens. Classification (NCBI taxonomy): domain Eukaryota; kingdom Metazoa; phylum Chordata; order Ceratodontiformes; family Protopteridae; genus Protopterus; species Protopterus annectens. The sequence goes on from NC_056744.1 coordinate 1,595,485,198, forward strand.
CGCTATGTATCATGGTGTTACGCATCACCATAGCTACAATAGTCCGATGGCTGTACAAAAGCAACAAGTTATGTTGAAAACATACTGAGTCCGACAACACAGGAATTTTGCATCAATGCTGTTAAATCTGCTCATTCTGGAATTGGATCAGATGCTTTGAACAAAGGCAATAAAAACTTATCTCCATTGACCATTCACTACTTCTCAAGAAATCAAGTTGTGAGGAATGGACTCATGGATTTTTATCAAGATAATGATGAAAGCAGTACAGCAACTGGCGGCAAAATTAAAGATATCTTTGCAGCTAATAGCATGTGTTTACATTCAGTCATCTCATACAGTGCAGACAATGCATCCGTAAACTTCAGAAAACATGTCAGTATTTCAGAAGTTGCATGTTGCGAACAAAAATTTGATACAAGCAAATTGCAAATGTCATATCTTCAACAACTGTGTGAAGTTTGAATTAAAGGCATTCAGTTTTGATGTTGAATCATTTGTTATCAAAACTTGCAATTCATTCTCAACATTGGCCAAAAAATCTGATGAACTTAAGGAATTTTTTTTTTTGCAAATGGAATACTGCAAACTGCTACACCGTGTGCCCACACATTGGTTAAGCCTGCTGCCTCCTATTGACTGATTGTTGTTATGTTGGCCAGCAGTGAAGTCATACTTTACATCTCAAGGTCAAGACGAAGTTGCAGCATTGCTATGGGATGGGTTTTCTTGTGACAGTGATAATATTCTACCTCAGTGTTTGCTCTAGCTGATTCATGATATTATGAATGTTTTTGATTATGCCGTCTGATGCTTGGAGTTGAATGCAACTACAGATGCTGAATTGCACGCCATTATGGAAAGTGTGAAGTGCAAGCTGCAACATCACTGTGATAAATTCTATGGTTCTTCAGCCTTTCAGCTACTACATTCTGCTGCTGTGACTGCAGAAATGAAATGAGAATTTGAACAGGAAGCAACTCTTTTTTTGATTGTATAAATGGTATAACTATGATGAATCCATTTTCAAGCATTTTGCTGTTCTCGTGTTAGACAGTGACATCCAGTGTCAGGATATATTGAGAATACTTGAACATATTAAAGGCATAACTGTTGACACTGACAAGTTGTATGAAGAATTTTGCATTCTTTGAAAAGTTAGAATTGACATTTTACAGTCAATGACAAAGGTCAGTGACAGGTGGGTAAAGTTTTTTAGTGTATTGTCTCCAAATGGCATTCAACTCCTTTATATCGTTTCATATGTTCTGTCAATCCTGGTCTCAAATGCTTTCTGCAAGAGAGTTTTCAGAATAATGAATGAACTCTGGTCTGACAGCAGAAACAGAAAAAACACAGACTTGGTGAAAGCAGAGTTAATGGTGAATATAAATTTCAGCATGTTTATGTTTATTTGCAGTGATTGTCCGCTACTGAAAACCGCCTCTTCTCAGCAAAACTACACATTTAAAGAATTCCACCCAAAAATCAAGTTTTTCTTTCCAAAAAGTGTTTTCTTTCCATGTAATTTAACACTAAGCACTTCATGTGCAGAAAAACATAATTTAATAATTGTGTTTGACTTTCTTTCCTGCATTTATCTCATCTGTTGCATCACAACAGCTACTATGAGTAGCACAGTAATTAGGTTATGTCACATATCCCCAACTACAGAGCCATTAATAAAACAATGCCTCTTAAAACAATGACATTTAAATGCATCTTACCAGCTACAGATTGCCAGCATCATACCCCAGATAAACAGTGTAACTTGGACTCTTAACAAAGGCAGGGCTTTTAAGCTTAGTTTTTCTGATGCAAATGTCCTTCCCTTTAATAAAACTCAGGTCCACAAAAAAAGAAAGCAAACAAATATGTTCCTCTAACTCTTCTTACGTTCTGTCACTATTTAATTTTGCATTTTGTTCTACACTGTAATTTCTGTAAACGTGCATGTTTCTTCTGGAGTTTGGGAAAGAAGATTAAAATCAAAGGCCAGGATTCAATAAACTCCGTGTAAGAATAGTGTCATTCCTACATGGAGTGAATGGTGTCTATGTCCACATCCCCCTCTCAGCAGCACGCCTTACATATTAATGAAGGTGTGCTACTGAGATGGATCTGTGGACATGGATACTGAATGCGTGCAGGGGGCATGTTGCAGTAGTGCTCGCAGATCTGTAACATGACCCCTGCACTCTCAAAGTGCTGTACGGCACTTTACAATGCTTTCAGTGTCCGCAGACACTGAAAGCAGGATTGTGAATAAGAAGCAATGCAGGGGGTGTGTGACAGGAACTGTGACACACTCCCTGCATTGTCAAAGTGTCATATGGCACTTTAAAGTACAGTTGTGTGTTGGACACACGGCCATATCTGTCAACCTCTTAGTGCCAAAAATCTGGACAAAGGCGAACAAAATGGGGGGACAAAGGTCCAAAAATAGGGACATATTTTATGTACTGCTCTTATAAACTTAGAAAGTTGATAGAGTAACAGGGTTTGTTTTAACATATATTTTCTGAAGGATTAGAAGTCTGAAACTCAAATGTATGCCATTATTTAGTTACTTCAATCCTGAGATCATCCCATTGATTTGCAGAAAACCACAAATTGTATGAGGAACAAAACAAAAATATGAGCCAAACAGCTGGACAGTCTGCAGAAATCTGGACATTTGAGAGGTATGCGCACACCTCAACCTCTTCCACCAAGGAATTTGGATAAAGCCATAAAACGTGGGACAAAGGTCCCAAAATAGGGTACATTTAAAAAATATTGCTCATACAGACTTAAAAAGTTGCTAGAATGACAGGTAGTGCATTACCAAATATGAATCAGCAATAGTATTAATATATGTAATTAAAGTGGATGTATTAATTTTTTTTCCATTATAAGTGAAGTTTAAGCGTAGCTGAGTGGGTCTGCACATCACAATGCTTTGCTCAGCATTGCTTAAACATCTTATAGGAGCCAAATACAAATGTATAGCTAAAATCCTCAATGGTGAGATTGCGTAGTGGTTAGAATTCTGGCTTTGCATGCAACAGTTCATGGTTCAAGTATCAAAACAGGTCTTTCATTTTTACATGGAAAAGCATTGTTAAAATTAATTTTTTAAATGATGTAGTAATTGATATTTGTTAACCAGGGTAGTGTAGCTGGTCCAAAATTGAAGTGTCAGTGGATATAACATGTGATATCACGCAGGTAAACACAAGTGTCCCATGTAGTATAGTCAGACCTCAAGGTAATGTAATGAAAGCACATAGGGGGATGTCATGTAAAGTAAATTATGTAAACTTAATAATATGTAAGTAATGATTAATTAATTTGCAATTCTGAAATATTTTTTAAAATCAAAACTGAGCAATGCTTAGCAGTGCTTAGCTGGTATGAGCATAGGTTCATAGATGTGTACTAGGCTAATGGCCCTGGAGCCTTTACAAGCCTAGCCCATAGGATTACCCTGGCATTGTGCCACCCAAACTTGGTTCACAGTACTTCTGTCGAATAGAGCCACTGGAGTGATTCCCCATGGTGAATTTTCTATTTTCCATCCACTCATCAAGATTTATCTTGAAGAGGGCCTGTGAGGTGCTCTGTTTGACATGGGAAGTCTATTCCATAGTGTGGGCAGTCTCTGAATTATGAACCTGTCCCTCCAGCTTGTTCTGTTGAATGTGGTAATGAGGTTGGGATTTCTTTAGATGTAGCATTTCTAATAGAGCTGGGTCAGACAAGGCTTTGTAAGTCAAGCAGAGATCACCTCTAAGTAGGTGATATGAGACAGAGAATAGTTGGATTTTTTGAGTCTGTCCATATAGGCCTAGAATCCTCTTTGTGAGGTACTTTTGTGGCCTCTCCAGTTGTTGCAAGTGTCTAGTGTGGTGTATGCCAAATGGGGCATTGTACTTGATGACTGGCCTAATGAGGGAAGAGTAGAGGGAGACAATGACTTCTTTCTTCCTGGATGCAAAACCCTTAGTAATGAGATGTGCCACATAAAAGGACTTTCTGACCACAGTGGCAATGTGATGGTCAAAAGAGAGGTTGCTGTCAACCTGTGTTCCCAGATCTCTTATAACACCTTCTGTGTTCAGTGGACTATCATCGATGTGGTAATTCATGGGAACCGGGCATTGAGCTTAAAGCCATGGTTCTGACACCAGTTGTTGGTCTCAGTGAGGCCTTTCTGTAGGATGTCAACATCACTTGGGGAGTTAATAATAGCTCCCAACTTGCAATCGTCTGCAAACTTTGTCAGCCAGAGGTCCTTCATGTTGGCCTGGACTTCAGAGAAGTAGATACCAAACAGGAGAGGACCCAGGACCAAACCCTGTGGGACTCCACTTGTGACTGGTCGGCAGTCTGACTTGGAGTCAGCTACTTTCACACTGTGGGTTCTATCTGTGAACCAGTTTGCAATCCCTCTAGTAATATAGGGGTTGATGCTTAGCTTAGTGAGTTTTTCTATGATTCCTGAGTGGGGAATAGTATCAAAGGCCTTGGCCAGATCAAGGTAGGCTGTATGAACCACCTTGACTTCATCCACAGCTCTGGTGACTGACCCAAAGAAGTTGACCAGGTTGAGCAGGCATAATCTACCCTTCACAAAACCAAACTGTGTGGGATTCAGAGTTTGGAGATTCCATATGTATCCTTGTTTATTAGGCCCATGATGATGCATTCCATAGATTTGCATATCTGACTCATCAGGCTACTGGGGTGATAGTTCCCAGGGTCTGTAGTCGGTCCTCCTTTGTGGAGAGGGCTGACTGTAGCAGTGCGCCATTTGGTAGGGACAAATCCTGAGTGAGGCTGTGATTGAACAGGGCACACAGGTGAGGTGCCAGTTCACTCTATAGTTCATGTAGAACACAACCAAGGCTATTATCAGGTCCCATCGAAGCTGTATTCATGGCCTTGGACAGTGCTGTTTTAACCTGTTCAGCAGTAATACTGGGTGCCTGGCAATCTACAACTATTGTGATTGGTCTTTTGTTGGGGAAGAAAGGGATAAAGTTGGCACTGAATCTGTCGGCCAGTATATTGGCAATATCTGTTGGCTCTGTATAGGAGGTACCATTGTGCAGTAGCTTTGGGTATTGCCGTGGAGATTCTTTACATAACTATAGAAAGCCTTGTGGTTGTCTTTACTATCTGCTGCAATTCTGTTTTCATAGCTAGCTTTATAGGATTTGAGGGATCTCAACTTTTTGTTGAAGTTGATAAGGGAGTTTTTCCAGTCTTGAGACTTCACCTTGTCTGCATCAGTTTCTTCCTTCTGTTGTAGAGTTTGTTTATGGCAGGGGACCACCAGAATGGCTTTCTTTTGTTGGAGGAGAGCATCTTGGTTCTACTGGATATGGCGAGATGCATGCATTTGTGTACATGTTCGTACATTGCATTGGTGTATGATTCAGCGGTCATGCAACTATTCTCCATTTGCATGGGTGCCGTGAAGTTAGCCACCTCTGTTTTTAGGAGCCCAAAGTTAGCTTTGGAGAATTTTTTTATGGTGGTTACCTTTGTGGGGGGGTGGGGGTGGGAGGGATGTGGATTTCCAAGGTGATTTCTTTTTGGTCGGATCTAACCAGGGAGGGGTTGACTATTAGTGTAGAGCAACGGTCGCCCATTTTAGTAATGACCAGGTCAAGGATGTTGCTACCACTAATGGGGGTAAGATCGAGCTGGTCCAGGGCATTGAAATTAATGAATTCCAGGAAACATTGAGCAAATGTATTGGTACATGAGTAGTTTTCCCAGTTAATGGAGGAGTAGTTGAAGCTGCCCAGTATGAGAGTGTTAGGTTGGACCCTAATATTCTCCAGGGTGTTTAGGAACATGGAGTGTGAGTCTTGGGACATGATTGGGGATCTATAGCAGGCTATGACCTGAGTTCCTGTCTTGTCCAATGTTAGCTGCTTCCGAAGTATCTCTGATGCGTTATGTTAAGCTACCAATCTGGAGGTGTGTGTATCCTTTATGAATATGGAAACACCACCTCATTTGGAGCTTTGGTCCAAATTCTGTGGCCAAAAGATGTGGAATGAGTTATAGCCTGGTAGTGCAGGGGTGCTTTTTGCTGCCTTCAACCAGGTCTCTGTTACAGCACAAATGTCGATGCTCCCCATTGTATGGATTACTTCGAGCGAGTGAACATTTGAGATTCGAATGATGTCTAAAGACATGCAGGTAGGTGCGTGCATTAATGGGTGTGCCTTCTTTGAAGGTTGGGCATTGGGCTGGCAACTCGTCACTGTAAAAATCCACTGCCAGTCATTAGCGGACCAGAGTTCCGCTGTTGCGACCCCTAAACGGGAAAAGCCGAAAGAAGACACACACACACACACACACACACACACACACACACACACACACACACACACACCTGCGTTGAGCAGCATGACCTTCAGATTGCATTTGTTTGTAGCTCTTATGGTAGTAATTTGGTCTTTGAAACAGTGCCTAAAAAAGGAACTATAGGGGTGGCAGGAACCTTGGCCAGTATCCGGAAGCCCAGGGGTGACAGATGCAGGCCATCTCTGGCAAAGCATCGAGGTCTATCAATCATTTCTTCCCAGGCAGACAGATACTGGATCTCCTTAGAATGACACCAGAAACTTAGCCAATTGTTGAAATCAGTCATTTTCTGCTTGTACTGTGGTATCACTCTGGGTAATGGTAGGAGGCTGCTCAGGGCTAGGGTCATACCTGGCTGAGCTACATAATCCAAGAGCTCCTCTATGTCTCTTTTCATGTAGTCCAGGGAGGTACATCTCACACCCACATGTACAATGACAGAGTCATATTTGTACCTGTTATTGAGGGACCTGAGTGCGTGCATTATGTGGTGGATCCTGGCACCTGACAGGCAGCTGACTGCTACTTTCTCCTTATTCAACCTAGTGATTGAGACATCAGTATGCCTCACTATCAAGTCACCTATGACTAGTGTGTTGGTCATGCTGCTTTGCCTTAATTTGAGTGGCACACTGTTTAGGAGAGTTGTATGTCTCATGATTAGTGTTGTGTTGTGGTGGTCGAGTGTGTTTCTGCCTTGGAGGTCTCTGCTGTTTGGGTAGATTTTTATTGAGAGCCTCCGTGAAGGTGGGTGTATGGTTTGTGTTTTTATGTGAAGGCAGTGCTGTTGTTTGTTTTGGAGGGCTATGTGGTCCATGTGGTGTGGTGCAAGTGTTGATCATCTCCTCTTGACCAGCTATTCCGTTCTTGTCTAAAGAGTGCATGTCTTCCAATTTGGATATATAAGTGCATCTCTCACAAGTCTGAGTGTTGGGAGGTAAGAGGAGAGGGTTGTCAGTGTACATGAGGCATTTTCTACATTGCCTCAGGATGCCCAAGTTCACAAGGTTAATAGGAGAAAGCACAGGGAACTGACCTTTAGACATGCCTGGAGGGGTAGGCATTAATAAAAAGTACTGGAGCTGTTTTCTTGTAGAATGTTTAGTGCTGGTAGCACTTTTGTGTGCTACAATAATTGATACAAGAAGTCTGGTAAAGTGCTAGACTAATAAGCTAGTAAAAGTGCAGTAGAGGAGAGAACTAGCAGACCTAAGGGAAAAATTGAAGAGCATACTTTTTGATACCACTCAGAAGCTTACAAACAGTCCTGGATACAGCAAATCTGTAGGCTAGATAGGATACCTAGTGTTTACCACTCCCACTGATAAGATAGAAGGCTTCTCTCTGACACAGAAAGCCTTGGGGACTCAGAAGCTTACAAACAGTCTTGGATACACCAAATCTGTGTCTGGACTTGACTAGTTATAGGAAAGGTGGGAAACAAGCTCAATTGCAGGCTTTTAAACCAGAAAGTTGAAAGATATGGAAAAAAAACTGCCCAAATGGACAATAAACTACAATTTCTGGCCCAGAAACCACTCCTCTTTTGGTAGATAGGCTATCTAGTGCTTACCACTCCCACTGATAAGCTAGATGGCTTCCCTCAAACACAGAAAGGTCTGGGAGGGCTCAGAAGCTTACAAACAGTCCTGGATACAACAAATCTGTATCTGGATTAGACTAGTTACAGGAAAGGCAGGAAACAAGTGCAAATGTGGGCTTTTAAACCAGAAAGTTGAAAGGGATGGAAAAACTGCCCAAATGGACAATAAACTACAACTTTCTGGGCCAGAAACCACTCCTCTTGTTGCTTAGAAGTCTCACTCTAAGCAGTATTCAGCCCAGCTGAGTGGATTTGCACACCGCTAAGTACTGCTAAGAAATTGCCCCTTTAAGCACTGCTCAACTCACCTTAGTGGGTTTGTGCTGCACTGAGCTGTGCTCAGCATTTTCAGAAATGGTCCAATGATGGCAAAGGGCAGAAATATGGCCTTATTTAAACTACACAGGAGGGAATACAGCCAGAAGCTGTTATAGTTTGATCGCTGCAGGAGCTATGTATGGAATCAGAGAGGGAGCGCACTTTTGGGTGCAGTGTTGAAGCATCTTGGAGTCCGGGGTCATGGCTGGGCTCCTTGTTAAAGACCATGACCACAGACTGCTGCAGTGCCAGTACCAGGGCTCACAGTACAAAGCCGAGGCCTGGGGCCATCTAGCACATGATCTCACGAGTGCTAGTGAAATCCCTCGAAAAGGTTTGCAGGTATGGCATCATTATTCCGACCTAAGGCATAGGAAGGGGGTGCTCTTGGTCCAATGGATCCAAGAAGCTCAAGATGGGGATGCCCCAGTAGTGAGTAAGTATCTCATCCATATCAGTATCACAATTTAGCCTAAGTATGTGATAGACTTGCATGCTTAATTTTTCCCCCTACAGCTGCAGAGGAGAGAGCTAGCAATCTACAGGCCCATGCTGACAGATTGGCGAGGTTGTGAAGAGAGTCTGGTGAGTACAGATTTATCTTGCAGTATATAGTGTAGTAAATAAGAAGGAATACATTGTTTATTGCCAGTAGGTATAGTGTGTTCTGAGAGTACTGAATAAATAAAAAGTTTGTCAGACCAATATTGATCTACAGGATATGCAGTAGTACTGAATGTAGACTATCAACTGTAAGAGAGCAGTGTCATGCTACTCAACGATTTATACAACAAACTGTTGTGTTTAATCTGGTTTGTTGTTGAAGAAATAGAATGTGTAAAACAAGATATAAATGAAATATGTCCTGCAATAACATCTGAACCTTGATTAGTAATGTGTAATGGATTACAGTGTGTCCCCTGCAACATTGCCTTGTGTTAACCTTTCCATTTCAGATCAATGTAGTCTTGAATTTGGGTATGCTGATGCAGGCAAGTATGAGAGAGTAATAGGTGGAGACTGCAAGTGTATGACATCCAAATGTATACGGGTTGGGTATGTAACCCAGCACCCTGTTATACTCTGTACAGATCACACATTTTCACATCTACTAGGAGTTAAATATGTACACCTGCTTTCAAAGGATTAATACACAGTACAATAACTATCTGTCAGGCATGTATGTTCAACTGTCACTACAGTCTTTGGTGACACTCCACTTAGATTACAAGGTCAGACTGTCTAGCCAAGTGCGTATTAGGCAGAAATCAGTCAAACAAGAGACAGCAGTTACCCAGTAGCTCAGTGTGTTGAGAAATATATATGTTGTTCATTTTTGCACACAGACCACAGTTTGAATCCAGGGAGTGGCACTAAGACGTGAATATTTACAGAGAAGTAATCCTGAATATTACAAATAGTTAGGTAGTATTAACAGATATTGTCTCCACAGGTTTTACAGGTAAAGAAATGATTGTAGTAGCTGTATGCTGGGTATACTAATAAACTTTGTGTCCAAATGCTCCAGTGTCCAACCCCATGCCTGCAAAATACAGCAGGATAGGTACATACACCATACACTCTTCCCGATACATGCTGTCATGGCTAGTGATCACTGTTGCCAGTAACCTTGGACACAGATATGAATCTAGTTGAAGAATGCCAGTAGCACACTCACATAGCATCAGTGCAGGCTACACCTTGTTAGTCATATATGTAACTCTGACATGTATAAATCCCCTCCAGTCATGTACCCATATACTACGGGTATGTTGTTCTCAAAATCTAATGTTGGGACTTGTGTTCTACATATATTTAATTGTTTACATATTAACATACCTTGTTCCAATACCGTAGGTGGTGGCCTGTTGCCACACATTTAGCTGGCATGTGGTTAAAATTCTGTTATTCCATATATTCATGTGTTCTGTTTGCTATACAATTGTGTGAATTCCACTGTTCTGGGTTAATTGGAACATCCATGCATGCTGTTATATCTAATTTTGAAATGTTTTGTTCATGACTAACCAATACATTTTGTAAAACCTCAACACCACAACATGTTTGGGAAGGTCGATCCTGGTGGATCCACCTGTCCCACCTCATCTGACCATGGCATAGGGCCCCAGCACATCTGGGATCCAACCCAGAACTGCCCCCTCAGCTGGTCCTACACCACCCTTGGGTGTAACCGCCTCAGGGGACAGGGCCCATCCCCCTGGTCATGAGCATGGAGAAGAAGGGGGAACCTGTCACTTGCAGACAGTTCCGTGGAATGGTGCACAGGGTCATCCAGTGAGACTTGGATGTATGCCTGTGCCAGATCAAGGGCAGACTGGAGCACCTCAAGGGGCAGGCTACTCCTGTTGTCCAGCCCCCAGCACAGCCACCTTTGGGGCTGTGAAGGTGCAGTGGTGATTGCCCATGGGTGGGAATCTTATTCCCACTGTATCCATTTGTGGGCTCATGGGCTTCTGATTTCGAACCACCCTCCCCGTCCAAGGTGTTTACCCCCCTCATGTGTCATATACCACCCCTGTCTGCTGTTTTGTGTGTCTTGTCTGTTTGTGAATGCCACCTAACCTACCCATCTTACCTCCCGAAACATACCTACAGCCCTTTCCCAACATCCCACTCTCACCTTAAAAAAAAAACAAAGGCATCTGTCCCACAAAAAATCATTGTCCCATACATAGCTCTACAGTTTGCCCCCATGTACAGATGTAAATCAATCTACCCTCAAATTACTCTACAAATGTATGATGCCAACACCCCTCCCTGTTGGGTGTGTGGCTGTAAATTCCAAATTTTCCACATCATTCACAGCTGTTGCTGCAGAAGAAATATAGAGCTATGGTCGTTTGCTACACCCATCCTGCACATCCCTAGCTGCTTTTCCTAATGTTATACTCCCTGCTTCTCCCCATTTCGCCACCTTCCTATCACCCTTTTTTCTTTTCTTTTTTTGAAATTAGCATGGGTTTAAGTATTAATAAACAACGCTAAGCGAAGCCAAGCAGGACTAAGCGCATTTTGGCAACGCTTAGCTTCATGCAAACCTGCTCAAACCCACTCAAAATTGCTTTATCACTCTATCCCATTCAGCCACTATTCTGCCTAGCAAGAAAATAATCAGCCCTGCCAAGTCTTGACCCCAGGACCCTGAGTACTGCAGTCAGTGCAACTACCACTACACCATATGAACTGTGAGAATTACCAGTGCTTCAGTAAATATGTCATGCATTATGGTCATCTAATATTAGGGAAGAAACTATGTAGAATTGGTATTCCTTAGATATATATATATATATATATATATATATATATATATATATATATATATATATATATATATATATATATATATATATATATATATATATAGATAATGAAGTGCAGTCATACCTCTCAACCTCTTAGTGCAAGAAATCTGGACAAAGCATGACAAAGTGGAGGGAACAAAGGCCCAAAAATAGAGACATATTTTAAATATGGATTTTATAAGCTTAGAAAGTTGCTAAAGTAACACTGTTTGTTTTAACATATATTTTCTGAAATATTTCAAGTCTGAGACCCAAATGCTTCTCATTATTTACTGACTTCAATCCTCACATCATCCCAGTGAATTTTCAGGAATCCACAACAGTTGTAGGGAACAGACCAAATATATGAGCCAAACATCTGGACATTCTATGAAAATCTGGATTGAGGGGGTATGAGTGCAGTCATGTAACATTAGAGAAAAAATGCTGAGCTGCCAAGCATTTCACCCAGCACCTTCTGAACTACAGTCAGAGGAACACAACACTACACCAAATCAGCTCTGGGGAATTGCTGATGCATTTCCAAATATATCATGTACTACAGGGATGTAACTGTAGGGAAAAACAGACATTGTTGAGAAATTAGCTACCCAGAACCATTTGCACTACAGTCCGAGCAACATACCAGTAAGCCAATTGACCTCTACAGTATAACAACTGTTATAACAAGCATATCCTGATTGCCAGTCACACACGTCTCCTATATATACTGCCCCAAATCACAGTGTACTTGGAATCATGAGGATTTAAGGGACATGTCTCAGTCTGCCCAACAAACATTTACAGCTGATAGACTACCAGCAACTGTAGCAGCATGCAAAGTCAGATAGAAAAGGATCTATAACACTGACCGCTGCCCCTCTCCCTACTCAGCCCAGCAAACATTTACACACTACACTGCTACAGAATCTTGAAAGTCTGTTAACAATGGCCAGACATACATAACTCTCAACTGTACAGATTTCCAAAGAATGTCCAGGGTTTGGGCCCATATTTATGGCCTCTTCTTCATAATATTTCTGGGATTCTGTTAAATCACTTTGATGATATCAGGAGTGAAGTCACTGAATAATGATATACCATACCTCTCAACCTCTTAGTACAAGAAATCTAGACAAAACCTGACATACTTGGAGGACAGAGGCCCTAAAATAGAGACATATTTTAAATATTGGTGTTATAAACTGAAAAAGTTGCTGGAGTGACAGGGTTTGTTTTAATATGAATTGTCTGAAGGATATGAAGTCTGAAACACAAATGGATGTCAGCATTTAGTGACCTCAATCCTCAGATCCTCCTAGTGATTTGTCAAAAAAAAAAAACAATTGTATGAGGAACAGACCAAACATAAGAGGCAAACCTCTGGACATTCTGCGAAAATCAGGACAGTTGAAAGGTGCGTCATAGACATATCAGTGTCAGACTTCAAATCACATAGAAACTGTATGTCCAGGCAAACCATGTTAATCCAGCAAGTTTCTAATTGTATAACAGTACTACTTACAATCTGTCCTTAATTCTGGAACTTTGCCGCCCATTTTGTTGGGCTTTCTCCACATTTCTTGTGCTAAGAGGTTGACAGGTATGCAGACACAGCATTGAAAACTGTGGACATAGCACATCAATCCAAACAATGGACAGTATTTCCACCTACCCTCTGTGATGCTGTAGCTCCCACACCTCCAAAATTTCCTCCTCACAGGCAAGGAAAAGGGGCAAGGCCCACATGAAGGATAACTTAATTATAGCACTGTGTTGCTATGCCATTGGCTAATGGAAAGACAACACAGCTGTTCTTGGTGCAATTAACAAGTGGGAGACACCAATTGCTGCACAAGCCATCACATGCTCATGAGCATTATGTACAAAAGGCAAGCTGCTGCCTATGCAAAACAGGTCTGAACCTTTCTATGCAAAGACAGACTGTGAACAGAGAAAGTTACACTTCTGAAAAAACACTACAGCACTATAACAGGTATGTCAAACAATTAAGCATGTAATGGAATGCAGAAGGGGGGTGCAGTAATGGGAAATATACTGTGACACTGCCAGGCCAGCTACCTAGGATGTTGTAAATATTCATGTCACTTGTGAATACTACTATGATACATATGCTTGTCTTACAAATGTAAGAGACTTATATAGGGTATGTACATAGTAAACAACTGGCGCAGAAGTGTTTGTTGAACTGTATGTTATATACTGAGCTTATACCTTTCAACTGTCCAGAGTTTTGCAGACTGACCACGTTTGCACATATTTGTAGTCATTTTCTCATACAGTTGTGTTTTGTCTGGCAAATCAGTAAAGACTGAAGTCAAAACATAATAGCATACCTTTGAATGTCAGATGTCATATCCTTCAGAGTATTCCTGTGAATGCAAAACCTACTTTGCTATCAAGTGTCTAAGTGTGTTAAAGCAATATTTATAAATTGTCACTATTTTTGGGCCTTTCACACCCATTTATGTGTGCCTTTGTCCAGATGTCTTGCTCTAACAGGTTGAGAGGTATGACTAAGCTGCAAGAGTGTACACACAGTGTGCCATACTGACAAAGAAAAGAAATATATATCAGGTATTACCTGTGCACATGTATTTATTAATAGTAGTAGCTGGAAGCCTCAAACATACAGACAAGTTGTAAAATGCCAGGTAAATAAGCTGTACTTGTTTTGCAAATGTGTAATCTTAGTTTCACTGCATCAAACAGACATACATATCTACATCTACATGTTGTTGCATTGCCTTGAAACAGAAATAATTACCAGTTTGATTATAATTACTAGGTTGAAATTGGAAAAGTGTTTAACTGTGTTATGACTTTGTGTCCAAGCCTACACCAAACATCTATATGAGCACCTACATAGCTGTATGGACTCAGCAATACCTGACTGGACAAAATCATCTCCCCTAAGGTAGAGTAAACCTCTGTGGTGGACAGCAGCAATACACAAACTCCATAAAAGGTGGAAATATTGGCCGTACAGAGCGAAGAAGGAGCAGGTGCCAAATTGGAAGCAATCTCACCTTTGTCTGAACAAGCAAATCATGTCACAGGTGAATTACTCTAAGGCTAACTTTGAGTGCAAATTGGACACATCCACCAAGGCCAATCAAAAGGCCTTCTTCACATATGTCTGCAATCTCAGGGGCAAAACTCAAATCTGCTCTGTACTGGTGGTCAATAACACCACATACACATACGCCATAGATATAGCCAACCTGATGCAGACAGGTTAAGTGAAAACCTCACCCCCCTGTCCCCCCATCAGTAAAGGAGGACATGCACAGCACCTGCCCACCTCCCCTCATCAACAGGGAGCAGGTCCGTAATGCCCTCTCAAAGGCAACAAACTGAAGTCTCCATGGGACCTGATAACATCCCTGGCTGCATCCTACATGAACTCAGGCATGAGCTCTCAGCTCCATTACACACTGTAGTCAACCAAAGCCTGAGCACCAGTGTTATCCCATCTGCACGGAGGACAGCCACTGTCATCCTTCTACACAAAGGTGGAGCATTCACTGACCCAGCCAATCATATGCACATCAGCTTAACTAGCCTAATCTGCAAGACCATGGACGTCATTATCAAGGACCTTATAAACAGGGAGATCGGCAGCCTCAAAATGCTTGAGCTCACACAGTTTGGTATTGTCAAAGGGAGATCAGGTCTGTTAAATATGGTCGACTTCTTTGAAGCAGTCAACAAACACATGGATGTGGGGAAGACAGTGCATACTGCCTACCTTCACCTAACCAAAGCCTCTGACAATAAACCCCAGTTGGCCATAATACATTAGCCTACACAGCTAGGCATCAACCTCTATGTTACCAGATGGGTAGCTAACTGGATCAATGATAGTACCCACTCAGTCAAAGTAGTGGAAGCCACCTCTAGTAGTAGACCCTTAAAGAGTGGTGTACCCAAGGATCTGTCTGGTGACCTCTGCTGTTTGGGATGTACTGTTCTGAGGTGCAAGACAAAACCAGTGGTCTGTTTACAGCTGACTGCAAGCTGGCCACTGTCTTACATTGTGCATCCTCCAAGAGGCCCTTACCCAAATTACCAACTGGTGCCAGAAAAATTGCCTCAAACTGAATGCCAGGGAATGCATCATTGTCCTTGTTGTGGTAGATGTCATCCGCACTAGTTATGACAGTAATAACAATGTACTGAGAATGCAATCAGGCATGAGGCGACTTGTGCACCAAGGTTGATTGCAACCCGACAGTTTCCCACCAAGTTGGCACCATTGTACAGAAGGCTGCCTACATGGCCCACTTCACAGATAAAGGTATATTATCCAGGAACTAGGAGGCCATAGCATCCCTGTACTCCTCCCTTATTAGACCCATTACTGAGTACAGTGGATCATTTGGCATGTACCTTACCAACCACATGCAGCAATTGCAGAGACCACAGAGGTCCTGACCAGGAAAATCCAGGGTTTGCAACACCTATCCTATACAGATAGGCTGAAAGCCCTGTCTCTCTACTCAGTCTCATACAAACTGATCATAGGTGACAGGTGTCTGGTATACAAGGCCATTCCCAAACCAGCCTTGATGGAGTTTCTGCATATCTGTAAGACAAACCCCACTCACGCAACCCACACGCAAGGCCCTCACTTAGTCTGTGACATGAATGATACTTGGTGGGATAGATTTGTGTCTCAAACAATACACTGTCTGTAAAATACACTCGCTCTCCATGTCTAGCATTGTACCTCTCTAGCTTTCTCTAAGAAGAAGCTGGATGACTGCATGGGAAACACAAAAGACACCTCTGGGATCCCACCTGTGTCCCAGCTGGACAGGGGAAACAAGTGCTGACTTTGAAGGAACATGGGCAAAAATCTGGGATAGGCTTATGAGGACATCTGGGCCAATAGCCTAGTATCATCCTATGAACCTGTGCACCTTGTACTTTACACATTTCCTGTATGTATTGCAGACTGTCCTGCAATGTTGTCATAAATTAATCCCTGTGGGTCTGAACTGTGTAGTTACTGCATTGATAGAGTATTCTCTTGTTCCTTTATTAGTTATTATCACATATCGTTGCACCTTGTCATTGTGTCTAGTCTGTATAGCACTAAGTTAGCTCTTAGGAAACATGCATATGCAAGTGATGACACTGTATAGCTCACTGCAATAGCCTTGGTCTTGGTCACACTTACCATTTTGCTAATAGGCTCATCATACAGTAGGATTTGTCACCCTTTGTTGAAGACCTTACAGTAGCTGTTAAAGAGATAGTTTGTGCCAGTCAGAATTACATTAAAGTCTGGGCTGAAGGACCCATAGGTAGAAAAGTTGTGCCAGACTTTAACAGGAGTGTGCGTGTTTGTGTGTATGTGTGATTCAAAACTCAGATAGCAAAGTGTGTGTGTCAGCTACTTGGCCAGGGACCTGAAGTATTGGTTGGACAGAGAGGCTGACAAATGTTTTGGATTGACTGCTCTACTGAGATGTTAACTTCATAGGTGTGCCAGTGTAGAGAGGTTATTGGGGATTTGGAGAGAGAGGGAGATATGATCCCTATACTGACTGTCACCTCTGTGTGCTCTGAAGGGTAATTGTACTTTAATGTGCATGTGCTTGTCATCCTGCCATTGCATACATCCCTCACTGGTGGTAATGATGAGTATTTAGGCTCCCTGATGATTGGGCCAGTGCAGGGTGTGACACACTGACAGTATGTACTGGTGGATACAGTTGGCCATAATACATGAGCCTACACAGCTAGGCATCAACCTCTATGTTACCAGATGGGTAGCTAACTGGATCAATGATAGTACCCACTCAGTCAAAGTAGTGGAAGCCACCTCTAGTAGTAGACCCTTAAAGAGTGGTGTACCCAAGGATCTGTCTGGTGGCCTCTGCTGTTTGGGATGTACTGTTCTGAGGTGCAAGACAAAACCAGTGGTCTGTTTACAGCTGACTGCAAGCTGGCCACTGTCTTACATTGTGCATCCTCCAAGAGGCCCTTACCCAAATTACCAACTGGTGCCAGAAAAATTGCCTCAAACTGAATGCCAGGGAATGCATCATTGTCCTTGTTGCGATAGATGTCATCCACACTAGTTATGACAGTAATAACAATGTACTGAGAATGCAATCAGGCATGAGGCGACTTGTACACCAAGGTTGATTGCAACCTGACAGTTTCCCACCAAGTTGGCACCATTGTACAGAAGGCTGCCTACATGGCCCACTTCACAGATAAAGGTATATTATCCAGGAACTAGGAGGCCATAGCATCCCTGTACTCCTCCCTTATTAGACCCATTACTGAGTACAGTGGATCATTTGGCATATACTTTACCAACCACATGCAGCAATTGCAGAGACCACAGAGGTTCCTGACCAGGAAAATCCAGGGTTTGCTACACCTATCCTATACAGATAGGCTGAAAGCCCTGTCTCTCTACTCAGTCTCATACAAACTGATCATAGGTGACAGGTGTCTGGTATACAAGGCCATTCCCAAACCAGCCTTGATGGAGTTTCTGCATATCTGTAAGACAAACCCCACTCACGCAACCCACACGCAAGGCCCTCACTTAGTCTGTGACATGAATGATACTTGGTGGGATAGATTTGTGTCTCAAACAATACACTGTCTGTAAAATACACTCGCACTCCATGTCTAGCATTGTACCTCTCTAGCTTTCTCTAAGAAGAAGCTGGATGACTGCATGGGAAACACAAAAGACACCTCTGGGATCCCACCTGTGTCCCAGCTGGACAGGGGAAACAAGTGCTGACTTTGAAGGAACATGGGCAAAAATCTGGGATAGGCTTATGAGGACATCTGGGCCAATAGCCTAGTATCATCCTATGAACCTGTGCACCTAGTACTTTACACATTTCCTGTATGTATTGCAGACTGTCCTGCAATGTTGTCATAAATTAATCCCTGTGGGTCTGAACTGTGTAGTTACTGCATTGATAGAGTATTCTCTTGTTCCTTTATTAGTTATTATCACATATCGTTGCACCTTGTCATTGTGTCTGGTCTGTATAGCACTAAGTTAGCTCTTAGGAAACTTGCATATGCAAGTGATGACACTGTATAGCTCACTGCAATAGCCTTGGTCTTGGTCACACTTACCATTTTGCTAATAGGCTCATCATACAGTAGGATTTGTCACCCTTTGTTGAAGACCTTACAGTAGCTGTTAAAGAGATAGTTTGTGCCAGTCAGAATTACATTAAAGTCTGGGCTGAAGGACCCATAGGTAGAAAAGTTGTGCCAGACTTTAACAGGAGTGTGCGTGTTTGTGTGTATGTGTGATTCAAAACTCAGATAGCCAAGTGTGTGTGTCAGCTACTTGGCCAAGGACCTGAAGTATTGGTTGGACAGAGAGGCTGACAAATGTTTTGGATTGACTGCTCTACTGAGATGTTAACCTCATAGGTGTGCCAGTGTAGAGAGGTTATTGGGGATTTGGAGAGAGAGGGAGATACGATCCCCATACTGATTGTCACCTCTGTGTGCTCTGAAGGGTAACTGTACTTTAATGTGCATGTGCTTGTCATCCTGCCATTGTATACATCCCTCACTGGTGGTAATGATGAGTATTTAGGCTCCCTGATGATTGGGCCAGTGCAGGGGGTGACACACTGACAGTACGTACTGGTGGATACAGATGGCATATCACATCATGTACCATCTTTGTGCCCCTCTCAGCCTGGCAATACCATACAGGGTTATTTCACAGATTGTCCAGGTCTCCTTGACCATTCCTGACATACTCTGCCTAGGTGAGTGTGTACTCCACACCTGTATCTGATTGCCTACACCTATGGCTAGCATACCTGGTAACCCCTGCAGCAGGACAGCAAGTTATAGGTTGTAGTGGGTGGATGCTGGCACTGGGTCAGTCACAGTGCATACATACTGACCATACAATGTAAGGGAATGGATACAGTACCAGATACCCAGGTACCATCAGTGTACCCCCAGGGGTCTGGCATGCCACAGACACATTCCTCAAACTATGTCGGCAAACATCATGTACTGTTCAACTGGTGTGTGGAAATACACATTTGTCTAGCAAGGGGGTCTACATCTTTCTGGCACATGTACGCATTCCACAAACATCTGGGTGCTGAAGATGTCAGACACCCATGAGGTCACCCTACAACACATATCCACTAATCTCTGTTATTGTGTAGCTCAGATGTTCTTGGAATGTCCACATGCACCTGTAGGAGCACTCACCTATTTGTGGGATGTAAGGTTGAATACATGGTACTGTAATGCTGCCCATAGGGGATACCCACCAGTCGATGGCACTGATGTGAGTGGACACATAACAACACAGTTTGTCACAGTAGATAGGCCACTTATGGTATTCCACGTACCATACCAGGTTACTAGGCTGTGGGCCCTGAGTGGACATATCCCTAGGTCACATGTTAGCCCATGTGTATGCAAGACAGCAACTGATGTCCCCATCCAACAAGTACACAGATGGTATCCCAAGAGTGTATGTGCCATTAACCATCCAGTTGACCATGTTAAGCCTGCAAAGGTGTAGGTAGCTACTCTGCCTGATGTGGACAGGGTGCCCATTCTCCTGCATGGTGATTGTGTGTGACACACATCCAAGCTCCCAACAAGGCCAGTCCAGGTCACTCACCAGGTAGAGGTTGTGTACATGTGTGTGTGTGTGTGTGTGTGTGTGTGTGTGTGTGTGTGTGTGTGTGTGTGTGTGTGCGTGTGTGTGTGTGTGTGTGTGTGTGTGTGTGTGTGTGTGTGTGTGTGTGTGTGTGTGTGTGTGTGTGTGTTAACTCATTCATTTCAATGGAGCTCAGGAAGTTTGCACTGCTAACTTCCAATGGGTGGAGCCTAAGCCTTTTGACAGAACTGTGTCCTCACATTTGAAACAAATATTCATATCTCTAAAGCCATAGGAGTTATGAAAGAAGTATAAAGAGCAAACTCTTCAGCACAAACTATTTTTATGGTAGTAGTAGTATTTAGTTTCTAGGTCTTAAGCCAAGTTGTATAAGTCACAGTAAGCACAGTAACTATTTAATATTTTGTAAACAACTTACAATATCTCAGCAACCACTCAAGTTGCTCACATATTGTCAGCAACATTTTATTCGTCTAGCCAATAGCTTTCACATAAGGATAAGGACTTCTGTCTGTGTTACTTGGTTGTTGAGATATTTAGAAAAATGTGAAAATTATATCTATATAAATTAATATCATAAAAACAGTTATCTATTTATCTGTACTAGACAGAAGTCAATATTAATGTAGTTGAGTTTGCCACTGTGTAAACTTTAAGATGAACTCTTTAAAACCTTGTACACAGCATGGTTTTGGAATTATTGTTACAAATATGAACAAACAATATTTGATGCCTAGAGGCATCAGTAGGAGTTAACTGCAGATGCACCTGGAGGCGTCACTCGGATGTAAGAGCATGACCTGCACTCATGCAACAGTCCCAGCAATGTGTAGTGTGTGATTGCCTGGCATGCCAGAGTGAAGTAACTCTTGAGGGGTATGTATGACACCAGGTAGAGGGTTGGTCTCGTAGCCTATAGGTGTACAGTAGATGTCTGATGGGCTGGTATGGTGTCCCTTCATGGTATTTGCATACCTGCTTGTTCTGTATACTTTCCCACTTGTCCGTGAAACGTATGTGAATACTGAGACTTGTTGTTAATTACGCGAGTTGAAATTCAGTGTGTGTGTGTGTGTGTGTGTGTGTGTGTGTGTGTGTGTGTGTGTGTGTGTGTGTGTGTAATTTAAAAAGACTTTGTTGCCTTTAATTGCCTTATCTTAGCCCATTTTCCCATTTTATTACAGGACCAGGACATTGTCATATCTAGTCTACTTGCTTTATGACTACGAGGCTTTATATGCTTACTTAGCCTGTAAGGACTTTGGTGGTAAAAACGTTAATTTGTCTACTCGTCACTAGATGCTAGTACCTGTTAATTATGGCACCGTGTTTGAAATTTAGTGAACACTTTAGTAATAGTAACAAATCCGAATCTTCGAATTTGGATAATTCTGATTCACATAAAACAAACACTCCTAAGAGAAAGAAGAAAAGGCTGTGTGTTTTCAAGGAAGAGTGGATCACTGAGGATTTTTCATGGTTATCGAAAATTGATGATCACACGGAAAACTACACGCTCTGTCAACAGTCCTATGCTGTCACTTACAAGGGGAATTACAACACATGCTAGGTCATCTAAACACAAGAATGCGGTAATGACACAAAATCAGTCTCATGCGATTTCTGTGTTTTTTGTTGGAAAAATATGCTGGAAGAAGACGGTGTTATTACAGCAGAACTAATCACTATGTATCATGGTGGTACGCATCACCATAGCTACAATAGTCAGATGGCTGTACAAAAGCAACAAGTTATGTTGAAAACATACTGAGTCCGACAATACAGGAATTTTGCATCAATGCTGTTAAATCTGCTCATTCTGGAATTGGATCAGATGCTTTGAACAAAGGCAATAAGAAGTTATCTCCATTGACCATTCACTACTTCTCAAGAAATCAAGTTGTGAGGAATGGACTCATGGATTTTTATCAAGATAATGATGAAAGCAGTACAGCAACTGGCGGCAAAATTAAAGATATCTTTGCAGCTAATAGCATGTGTTTACATTCAGTCATCTCATACAGTGCAGACAATGCATCCGTAAACTTCAGAAAACATGTCAGTATTTCAGAAGTTGCATATTGCGAACAAAAATTTGATACAAGCAAATTGCAAATGTCATATCTTCAACAACTGTGTGAAGTTTAAATTAAAGGCATTCAGTTTTGATGTTGAATCATTTGTTATCAAAACTTACAATTCATTCTCAACGTTGGCCAAAAAATCTGATGAACTTAAGGAATTTTTTTTTTTGCAAATGGAATACTGCAAACTGCTACACCGTGTGCCCACACATTGGTTAAGCCTGCTGCCTCCTATTGACAGATTGTTGTTATGTTGGCCAGCAGTGAAGTCATACTTTACATCTCAAGGTCAAGACGAAGTTGCAGCATTGCTATGGGATGGGTTTTCTTGTGACAGTGATAATATTCTACCTCAGTGTTTGCTCTAGCTGATTCATGATATTATGAATGTTTTTGATTATGCCGTCTGATGCTTGGAGTTGAATGCAACTACAGATGCTGAATTGCACGCCATTATGGAAAGTGTGAAGTGCAAGCTGCAACATCACTGTGATAAATTCTATGGTTCTTCAGCCTTTCAGCTACTACATTCTGCTGCTGTGACTGCAGAAATGAAATGAGAATTTGAACAGGAAGCAACTCTTTTTTTGATTGTATAAGTGGTATAACTATGATGAATCCATTTTCAAGCATTTTGCTGTTCTCGTGTTAGACAGTGACATCCAGTGTCAGGATATATTGAGTATACTTGAACATATTAAAGGCATAACTGTTGACACTGACAAGTTGTATGAAGAATTTTGCATTCTTTGAAAAGTTAGAATTGACATTTTACAGTCAATGACAAAGGTCAGTGACAGGTGGGTAAAGTTTTTTAGTGTATTGTCTCCAAATGGCATTCAACTCCTTTATATCGTTTCATATGTTCTGTCAATCCTGGTCTCAAATGCTTTCTGCAAGAGAGTTTTCAGAATAATGAATGAACTCTGGTCTGACAGCAGAAACAGACAAAACACAGACTTGGTGAAAGCAGAGTTAATGGTGAATATAAATTTCAGCATGTTTGAGTTTATTTGCAGTGATTGTCAGCTACTGAAAACCGCCTCTTCTCAGCAAAACTACACATTTAAAGAATTCCACCCAAAAATCAAGTTTTTCTTTCCAAAAAGTGTTTTCTTTCCATGTAATTTAACACTAAGCACTTCATGTGCAGAAAAACATCATTTAATAACTGTGTTTGACTTTCTTTCCTGCATTTATCTCATCTGTTGCATCACAACAGCTACTATGAGTAGCACAGTAATTAGGTTATGTCACATATCCCCAACTACAGAGCCATTAATAAAGCAATGCCTCTTAAAACAATGACATTTAAATGCATCTTACCAGCTACAGATTGCCAGCATCATACCCCAGATAAACAGTGTAACCTGGACTATTAACAAAGGCAGGGCTTTTAAGCTTAGTTTTTCTGATGCAAATGTCCTTCCCTTTAATAAAACTCAGGTCCACAAAAAAAGAAAGCAAACAAATATGTTCCTCTAACTCTTCTTACGTTCTGTCACTATTTAATTTTGCATTTTGTTCTACACTGTAATTTCTGTAAAAGTGCATGTTTCTTCTGGAGTTTGGGAAAGAAGATTAAAATCAAAGGCCAGGATTCAATAAACTCCGTGTAAGAATAGTGTCATTCCTACATGGAGTGAATGGTGTCTATGTCCACATCCCCCTCTCAGCAGCACGCCTTACATATTAATGAAGGTGTGCTACTGAGATGGATCTGTGGACATGGATACTGAATGCGTGCAGGGGGCATGTTGCAGTAGTGCTCGCAGATCTGTAACACGCCCCCTGCACTCTCAAAGTGCCGTACGGCACTTTACAATGCTTTCAGTGTCCGCAGACACTGAA
Organism: Protopterus annectens; assembly: GCF_019279795.1. Classification (NCBI taxonomy): domain Eukaryota; kingdom Metazoa; phylum Chordata; order Ceratodontiformes; family Protopteridae; genus Protopterus; species Protopterus annectens. The sequence goes on from NC_056744.1 coordinate 1,595,509,399, forward strand.
AGCAGGATTGTGAATAAGAAGCAATGCAGGGGATGTGTGACAGGAACTGTGACACACTCCCTGCATTGTCAAAGTGTCATATGGCACTTTACAGTACAGTTGTGTGTTGGACACACAGCCATATCTGTCAACCTCTTAGTGCCAAAAATCTGGACAAAGGCGAACAAAATGGGGGGACAAAGGTCCAAAAATAGGGACATATTTTATGTACTGCTCTTATAAACTTAGAAAGTTGATAGAGTAACATGGTTTGTTTTAACATACATTTTCTGAAGGATTAGAAGTCTGAAACTCAAATGTATGCCATTATTTAGTTACTTCAATCCTGAGATCATCCCATTGATTTGCAGAAAACCACAAATTGTATGAGGAACAAAACAAAAATATGAGCCAAACAGATGGACAGTCTGCAGAAATCTGGACATTTGAGAGGTATGCGCACACCTCAACCTCTTCCACCAAGGAATTTGGATAAAGCCATGAAACGTGGGACAAAGGTCCCAAAATAGGGTAAATTTAAAAAATATTGCTCATACAGACTTAAAAAGTTGCTAGAATGACAGGTAGTGCATTACCAAATATGAATCAGCAATAGTATTAATATATGTAATTAAAGTGGATGTATTAATTTTTTTTCCATTATAAGTGAAGTTTAAGCGCAGCTGAGTGGGTCTGCACATCACAATGCTTTGCTCAGCATTGCTTAAACATCTTATAGGAGCCAAATACAAATGTATAGCTAAAATCCTCAATGGTGAGATTGCGTAGTGGTTAGAATTCTGGCTTTGCATGCAACAGTTCATGGTTCAAGTATCAAAACAGGTCTTTCATTTTTACATGGAAAAGCATTGTTAAAATTAATTTTTTAAATGATGTACTAATTGATATTTGTTAACCAGGTTAGTGTAGCTGGTCCAAAATTGAAGTGTCAGTGGATATAACATGTGATATCACCCAGGTAAACACAAGTGTCCCATGTAGTATAGTCAGACCTTAAGGTAATGTAATGAAAGCACATAGGGGGGTGTCATGTAAAGTAAATTATGTAAACTTAATAATATGTCAGTAATGATTAATTAATTTGCAATTCTGAAATATTTTTTAAAATGAAAACTGAGCAATGCTTAGCAGTGCTTAGCTGGTATGAGCATAGGTTCACAGATGTGTACTAGGCTAATGGCCCTGGAGCCTTTACAAGCCTAGCCCATAGGATTACCCTGGCATTGTGCCACCCAAACTTAGTTCACAGTACTTCTGTCGAATACAGCCACTGGAGTGATTCCCCAGGGTGAATTTTCTATTTTCCATCCACTCATCAAGATTTATCTTGAAGAGGGTCTGTGAGGTGCTCTGTTTGACATGTATGGGAAGTCTATTCCATAGTGTGGGCAGTCTCTGAATTATGAACCTGTCCCTCCAGCTTGTTCTGTTGAATGTGGTAATGAGGTTGGGATTTCTTTAGATGTAGCATTTCTAATAGAGCTGGGTCAGACATGGCTTTGTAAGTCAAGCAGAGATCACCTCTAAGTAGGTGATATGAGACAGAGAATAGTTGGATTTTTTGAGTCTGTCCATATAGGCCTAGAATCCTCTTTGTGAGGTACTTTTGTGGCCTCTCCAGTTGTTGCAAGTGTCTAGTGCGGTGCATGCCAAATGGGGCATTGTACTCGATGACTGGCCTAATGAGGGAAGAGTAGAGTGAGACAATGACTTCTTTCTTCCTGGATGCAAAACCCTTAGTAATGAGATGTGCCACATAAAAGGACTTTCTGACCACAGTGGCAATGTGGTGGTCAAAAGAGAGGTTGCTGTCAACCTGTGTTCCCAGATCTCTTATAACACCTTCTGTGTTCAGTGGACTATCATCGATGTGGTAATTCATGGGAACCGGGCATTGAGCTTAAAGCCATGGTTCTGACACCAGTTGTTGGTCTCAGTGAGGCCTTTCTGTAGGATGTCAACATCACTTGGGGAGTTAATAATAGCTCCCAACTTGCAGTCGTCTGCAAACTTTGTCAGCCAGAGGTCCTTCATGTTGGCCTGGACTTCAGAGAAGTAGATACCAAACAGGAGAGGACCCAGGACCAAACCCTGTGGGACTCCACTTGTGACTGGTCGGCAGTCTGACTTGGAGTCAGCTACTTTCACACTGTGGGTTCTATCTGTGAACCAGTTTGCAATCCCTCTAGTAATATAGGGGTTGATGCTTAGCTTAGTGAGTTTTTCTATGATTCCTGAGTGGGGAATAGTATCAAAGGCCTTGGCCAGATCAAGGTAGGCTGTATGAACCACCTTGACTTCATCCACAGCTCTGGTGACTGACCCAAAGAAGTTGACCAGGTTGAGCAGGCATAATCTACCCTTCACAAAACCAAACTGTGTGGGATCCAGAGTTTGGAGATTCCATATGTATCCTTGTTTATTAGGCCCATGATGATGCATTCCATAGATTTGCATATCTGACTCATCAGGCTACTGGGGTGATAGTTCCCAGGGTCTGTAGTCGGTCCTCCTTTGTGGAGAGGGTTGACTGTAGCAGTGCGCCATTTGGTAGGGACAAAGCCTGAGTGAGGCTGTGATTGAACAGGGCACACAGGTGAGGTGCCAGTTCACTCTATAGTTCATGTAGAACACAACCAAGGCTATTATCAGGTCCCATCGAAGCTGTATTCATGGCCTTGGACAGTGCTGTTTTAACCTGTTCAGCAGTAATACTGGGTACCTGGCAATCTACAACAATTGTGATTGGTCTTTTGTTGGGGAAGAAAGGGATAAAATTGGCACTGAATCTGTCGGACAGTATATTGGCAATATCTGTTGGCTCTGTATAGGAGGTACCATTGTGCAGTAGCTTTGGGTATTGCCGTGGAGATTCTTTACATAACTATAGAAAGCCTTGTGGTTGTCTTTACTATCTGCTGCAATTCTGTTTTCATAGCTAGCTTTATAGGATTTGAGGGATCTCAACTTTTTGTTGAAGTTGATAAGGGAGTTTTTCCAGTCTTGAGACTTCACCTTGTCCGCATCAGTTTCTTCCTTCTGTTGTAGAGTTTGTTTATGGCAGGGGACCACCAGATTGGCTTTCTTTTGTTGGAGGAGAGCGTCTTGGTTCTACTGGATATGGCGAGATGCATGCATTTGTGTACATGTTCGCACATTGCATTGGTGTATGATTCAGCGGTCATGCAACTATTCTCCATTTGCATGGGTGCCGTGAAGTTAGCCACCTCTGTTTTTAGGAGCCCAAAGTTAGCTTTGGAGAATTTTTATGGTGGTTACCTTTGTGGGGTGGGGTTGGGAGGGATGTGGATTTCCAAGGTGATTTCTTTGTGGTCGGATCTAACCAGGGAGGGGTTGACTATTAGTGTAGAGCAACAGTCGCCCATTTTAGTAATGACCAGGTCAAGGATGTTGCTACCACTAGTGGGGGTAAGAACGAGCTGGTCCAGGGCATTGAAATTAATGAATTCCAGGAAACATTGAGCAAATGTATTGGTACATGAGTAGTTTTCCCAGTTAATGGAGGAGTAGTTGAAGCTTCCCAGTATGAGAGTGTGAGGTTGGACCCTAATATTCTCCAGGGTGTTTAGGAACATGGAGTGTGAGTCTTGGGACATGATTGGGGATCTATAGCAGGCTATGACCCGAGTTCCTGTCTTGCCCAATGTTAGCTGCTTCTGAAGTATCTCTGATGCGTTATGTTAAGCTATCAATCTGGAGGTGTGTGTATCCTTTATGAATATGGAAACACTACCTCATTTGGAGCTTTGGTCCAAATTCTGGGGCCAAAAGATGTGGAATGAGTTATAGCCTGGTAGTGCAGGGGTGCTTTTTGCTGCCTTCAACCAGGTCTCTGTTACAGCACAAATGTCGATGCTCTCCATTGTAAGGATTACTTCGAGCGAGTGAACTTTTGAGATTCGAATGATGTCTAAAGACATGCAGGTAGGTGCGTGCATTAATGGGTGTGCCTTCTTTGAAGGTTGGGCATTGGGCTGGCAACTCGTCACTGTAAAAATCCACTGCCAGTCATTAGCGGACCAGAGTTCCGCTGTCGCGACCCCTAAACGGGAAAAGCCGAAAGAAGACACACACACACACACACACACACACACACACACACACACACACACACACACACACACACACACACACACACACACCTGCGTTGAGCAGCATGACCTTCAGATTGCATTTGTTTGTAGCTCTTATGGTAGTAATTTGGTCTTTGAAACAGTGCCTAAAAAAGGAACTATAGGGGTGGCAAGAACCTTGGCCAGTATCCGGAAGTCCAGGGGTGACAGATGCAGGCCATCTCTGGCAAAGCATCGAGGTCTATCAATCATTTCTTCCCAGGCAGACAGATACTGGATCTCCTTAGAATGACACCAGAAACTTAGCCAATTGTTGAAATCAGTCATTTTCTGCTTGTACTGTGGTATCACTCTGGGTGATGGTAGGAGGCTGCTCAGGGCTAGGGTCATACCCGGCTGAGCTACATAATCCAAGAGCTCTTCTATGTCTCTTTTTATGTAGTCCAGGGAGGTACATCTCACACCCACATGTACAATGACAGAGTCATATTTGTACATGTTATTGAGGGACCTGAGTGCGTGCATTATGTGGTGGATCCTGGCACCTGACAGGCAGCTGACTGCTACTTTCTCCTTATTCAACCTAGTGATTGAGACATCAGTATGCCTCACTATCAAGTCACCTATGACTAGTGTGTTGGGCATGCTGCTTTGCCTTAGGTTGAGTGGCACTCTGTTTAGGAGAGCTGTATGTCTCATGATTAGTGTTGTGTTGTGGTGGTCGAGTGTGTTTCTGCCTTGGAGGTCTCTGCTGTTTGGGTAGATTTTTATTGAGAGCCTCTGTGAAGGTGGGTGTATGGTTTGTGTTTTTATGTGTAGGCAGTGCTGTTGTTTGTTTTGGAGGGCTATGTGGTCCATGTGGTGTGGTGCAAGTGTTGATCATCTCCTCTTGACCAGCTATTCCGGTCTTGGCTAAAGAGTGCATGTCTTCCAATTTGGATATATAAGTGCATCTCTCACAAGTCTGAGTGTTGGGAGGTAAGAGGAGAGGGTTGTCAGTGTACATGAGGCAGTTTCTACATTGCCTCAGGATGCCCAAGTTCACCAGGTTAATAGGAGAAAGCACAGGGAACTGACCTTTAGACATGCCTGGAGGGGTGGGCATTAATAAAAAGTACTGGAGCTGTTTTCTTGTAGAATGTTTAGTTCTGGTAGCACTTTTGTGTGCTACAATAATTGCTACAAGAAGTCTGGTAAAGTGCTAGACTAATAAGCTAGTAAAAGTGCAATAGAGGAGAGAACTAGCAGACCTAAGGGAAAAATTGAAGAGCAGACTTTTTGATACCACTCAGAAGCTTACAAACAGTCCTGGATACAGCAAATCTGTGTCTGGACTTGACTAGTTATAGGAAAGGTTGGAAACAAGCTCAATTGCAGGCTTTTAAACCAGAAAGTTGAAAGATATGGAAAAAAAACTGCCCAAACGGACAATAAACTACAATTTCTGGCCCAGAAACCACTCCTCTTTTGGTAGATAGGCTATCTAGTGCTTACTACTCCCACTGATAAGCTAGAAGGCTTCCCTCAAACACACAAAGGTCTGGGAGGGCTCAGAAGCTTACAAACAGTCCTGGATACAACAAATCTGTATCTGGATTAGACTAGTTACAGGAAAGGCAGGAAACAAGTGCAAATGTGGGCTTTTAAACCAGAAAGTTGAAAGGGATGGAAAAACTGCCCAAATGGACAATAAACTACAACTTTCTGGGCCAGAAACCACTCCTCTTGTTGCTTAGAAGTCTCACTCTAAGCAGTATTCAGCCCAGCTGAGTGGATTTGCACACCGCTAAGTACTGCTAAGAAATTGCCCCTTTAAGCACTGCTCAACTCAGCTTAGTGGGTTTGTGCTGCACTGAGCTGTGCTCAGCATTTTCAGAAATGGTCCAATGATGGCAAAGGGCAGAAATATGGCCTTATTTAAACTACACAGGAGGGAATACAGCCAGAAGCTGTTATAGTTTGATCGCTGCAGGAGCTATGTATGGAATCAGAGAGGGAGTGCACTTTTGGGTGCAGCGTTGAGACATCTTGGAGTCCGGGGTCATGGCTGGGCTCCTTGTTAAAGACCATGACCACAGACTGCTGCAGTGCCAGTACCAGGGCTCACAGTACAAAGCCGAGGCCTAGGGCCATCTAGCACATGATCTCACCAGTGCTAGTGAAATCCCTCGAAAAGGTTTGCAGGTATGGCATCATTATTCCGACCTAAGGCATAGGAAGGGGGTGCTCTTGGTCCAATGGATCCAAGAAGCTCAAGATGGGGATACCCCAGTAGTGAGTAAGTATCTCATCCATATCAGTATCACAATTTAGCCTAAGTATGTGATAGACTTGCATGCTTAATTTTTCCCCCGACAGCTGCAGAGGAGAGAGCTAGCAATCTACAGGCCCATGCTGACAGATTGGCGAGGTTGTGAAGAGAGTCTGGTGAGTACAGATTTATCTTGCAGTATATAGTGTAGTAAATAAGAAGGAGTACATTGTTTATTGCCAGTAGGTATAGTGTGTTCTGAGTGTACTGAATAAATAAAAAGTTTGTCAGACCAATATTGATCTACAGTATATGCAGTAGTACTGAATGTATTCTATCAACTGTAAGAGAGCAGTGTCATGCTACTCAACGATTTATACAACAAACTGTTGTGTTTAATCTGGTTTGTTGTTGAAGAAATAGAATGTGTAAAACAAGATATAAATGAAATATGTCCTGCAATAACATCTGAACCTTGATTAGTAATGTGTAATGGATTACAGTGTGTCCCCTGCAACATTGCCTTGTGTTAACCTTCCCATTTCAGATCAATGTAGTCTTGAATTTGGGTATGCTGATGCAGGCAAGTATGAGAGAGTAATAGGTGGAGACTGCAAGTGTATGACATCCAAATGTATACGGGTTGGGTATGTAACCCAGCACCCTGTTATACTCTGTACAGATCACACATTTTCACATCTACTAGGAGTTAAATATGTACACCTGCTTTCAAAGGATTAATACACAGTACAATAAGTATCTGTCAGGCATGTATGTTCAACTGTCACTACAGTCTTTGGTGACACTCCATTTAGATTACAAGGTCAGACTGTCTAGCCAAGTGCGTATTAGGCAGAAATCAGTCAAACAAGAGACAGCAGTTACCCAGTAGCTCAGTGTGTTGAGAAATAGATATGTTGTTCATTTTTGCACACAGACCACAGTTTGAATCCAGGGAGTGGTACTAAGACGTGAATATTTACAGAGAAGTAATCCTGAATATTACAAATAGTTAGGTAGTATTAACAGATATTGTCTCCACAGGTTTTACAGGTAAAGAAATGATTGTAGTAGCTGTATGCTGGGTATACTAATAAACTTTGTGTCCAAATGCTCCAGTGTCCAACCCCATGCCTGCAAAATACAGCAGGATAGGTACATACACCATGCACTCTTCCCGATACATGCTCTCACGGCTAGTGATCACTGTTGCCAGTAACCTTGGACACAGATATGAATCTAGTTGAAGAATGCCAGTAGCACACTCACATAGCATCAGTGCAGGCTACACCTTGTTAGTCATATATGTAACTCTGACATGTATGAGTCCCCTCCAGTCATGTACCCAGAGTACTCACACTTTGCCCCATACCATTCCAGCTTGACAGTTTAACAGTTATGTATGTGCTACAGAAGCTATGTGCCACAGGTAGATGTAAAGTGAGGGCAGATCTCTAGAGTATTGAGTAGTATTGTTGTGAAAAACAGAAGCCTATACAGTTGTTAATGGACTTTTTTTTCTAACCGCCACCCCTTATCTGCATCAATAATTATTATCCATATACTACGGGTATGTTGTTCTCAAAATCTAATGTTGGGACTTGTGTTCTACATATATTTAATTGTTTGCATATTAACATACCTTGTTCCAATACCGTAGGTGGTGGCCTGTTGCCACACATTTAGCTGGCATGCGGTTAAAATTCTGTTATTCCATATATTCATGTGTTCTGTTTGCTATACAATTGTGTGAATTCCACTGTTCTGGGTTAATTGGAACATCCATGCATGCTGTTATATCTAATTTTGAAATGTTTTGTTCATGACTAACCAGTACATTTTGTAAAACCTCAACACCACAGCACGTTTGGGAAGGTCGATCCTGGTGGATCCACCTGTCCCACCTCATCTGACCATGGCACAGGGCCCCAGCACATCTGGGACCCAACCCAGAACTGCCCCCTCAGCTGGTCCTGCACCACCCTTGGGTTTAACCGCCTCAGGGGACAGGGCCCACCCCCCTGGTCATGAGCATGGAGAAGAAGGGGGAACCTGTCACTTGCAGACAGTTCCGTGGAATGGTGCACAGGGTCATCCAGTGAGACTTGGATATATGCCTGTGCCAGATCAAGGGCAGACTGGAGCACCTCAAGGGGCAGGCTACTCCTGTTGTCCAGCCCCCAGCACAGCCACCTTTGGGGCTGTGAAGGTGCAGTGGTGATTGCCCATGGGTGGGAATCTTATTCCCACTGTATCCATTTGTGGGCTCATGGGCTTCTGATTTCGAACCACCCTCCCCGTCCAAGGTGTTTACCCCCCTCATGTGTCATATACCACCCCTGTCTGCTGTTTTGTGTGTCTTGTCTGTTTGTGAATGCCACCTAACCTACCCAACTTACCTCCCCAAACATACCTACAGCCCTTCCCCAACATCCCACTCTCACCTTAAAAAAAAAAGGCATCTGTCCCTCAAAAAAAGTCATTGTCCCATACATAGCTCTACATTTTGCCCCATGTACAGTAATGTAAATCAATCTACCTCCAAATTACTCTACAAATGTATGTTGCCAACACCCCTCTCTGTTGGGTGTGAGGCTGTAAATTCCAAATTTTCCACATCATTCACAGCTGTTGCTGCAGAAGAAATATAGAGCCATGGTCGTTTGCTACACCCATCCTGCACATCCCTAGCTGCTTTTCCTAATGTTATACTCCCTGCTTCTCCCCATTTCACCACCTTCCTATCACCCTTTTTTCTTTTCTTTTTTTGAAATTAGCATGGGTTTAAGTATTCATAAACAACGCTAAGCGAAGCCAAGCAGGACTAAGCACATTTTGGCAACGCTTAGCTTCATGCAAACCTGCTCAAACCCACTTAAAATTGCTTTATCACTCTATCCCATTCAGCCACTATTCTGCCTAGCAAGAAAATAATCAGCCCTGCCAAGTCTTGACCCCAGGACCCTGAGTACTGCAGTCAGTGCAACTACCACTACACCATATGAGCTGTGAGAATTATTAGTGCTTCAGTAAATATGTCATGCATTATGGTCATCTAATATTAGGGAAGAAACTATGTAGAATTGGTATTCCTTATATATATATATGTGTGTATATATATATATATATATATATATATATATATATATATATATATATATATATATATATATAAAATGAAGTGCAGTCATACCTCTCAACCTCTTAGTGCAAGAAATCTGGACAAAGCATGACAAAGTGGAGGGAACAAAGGCCCAAAAATAGAGACATATTTTAAATATGGATTTTATAAGCTTAGAAAGTTGCTACAGTAACACTGTTTGTTTTAACATATATTTTCTGAAATATTTCAAGTCTGAGACCCAAATGCTTCTCATTATTTACTGACTTCAATCCTCACATCATCCCAGTGAATTTTCAGGAATCCACAACAGTTGTAGGGAACAGACCAAAGATATGAGCCAAACATCTGGACATTCTATGAAAATCTGGATTGAGGGGGTATGAGTGCAGTCATGTAACATTAGAGAAAAAATGCTGAGCTGCCAAGCATTTCACCCAGCACCCTCTGAACTACAGTCAGAAGAACACAACACTACACCAAATCAGCTCTGGTGAATTGCTGATGCATTTCCAAATATATCATGTACTACAGGGATGTAACTGTAGGGAAAAACAGACATTGTTGAGAAATTAGCTACCCAGAACCATTTGCACTATAGTCCGAGCAACATACCAGTAAGCCAATTGACCTCTACAGTATAACAACTGTTATAACAAGCATATCCTGATTGCCAGTCACACACGTCTCCTATATATACTGCCCCAAATCACAGTGTACTTGGAATCATGAGGTTTTAAGGGACATGTCTCAGTCTGCCCAACAAACATTTACAGCTGATAGACTACCAGCAACTGTAGCAGCATGCAAAGTCAGATAGAAAAGGATCTATAACACTGACCTCTGCCCCTCTCCCTACTCAGCCCAGCAAACATTTACACACTACACTGCTACAGAATCTTGAAAGTCTGTTAACAATGGCCAGACATACATAACTCTCAACTGTACAGATTTCCAAAGAATGTCCAGGGTTTGGGCCCATATTTATGGCCTCTTCTTCATAATATTTCTGGGATTCTGTTAAATCACTTTGATTATATCAGGAGTGAAGTCACTGAATAATGATATACCATACCTCTCAACCTCTTAGTACAAGAAATCTAGACAAAACCTGACATACTTGGAGGACAGAGGCCCTAAAATAGAGACATATTTTAAATATTGGTGTTATAAACTGAAAAAGTTGCTGGAGTGACAGGGTTTGTTTTAATATGAATTGTCTGAAGGATATGAAGTCTGAAACACAAATGGATGTCAGCATTTAGTGACCTCAATCCTCAGATCCTCCTAGTGATTTGTCAAAAAAAAAAACAATTGTATGAGGAACAGACCAAACATAAGAGGCAAACCTCTGGACATTCTGCGAAAATCAGGACAGTTGAAAGGTACGTCATAGACATATCAGTGTCAGACTTCAAATCACAGAGAAACTGTATGTCCAGACAAACCATGTTAATCTAGCAAGTTTCTAACTGTATAACAGTACTACTTACAATCTGTCCTTAATTCCGGAACTTTGATGCCCATTTTGTTGGGCTTTCTCCACATTTCTTGTGCTAAGACGTTGACAGATATGCAGACACAGCATTGAAAACTGTGGACATAGCACATCAATCCAAACAATGGACAGTATTTCCACCTACCCTCTGTGATGCTGTAGCTCCCTCACCTCCAAAATTTCTTCCTCACAGGCAAGGAAAAGGGGCAAGGCCCACATGAAGGATAACAATTATAGCACTGTGTTGCTATGCCATTGGCTAATGGAAAGAAAACACAGCTGTTCTTGGTGCAATTAACAAGTGGGAGACACCAATTGCTGCACAAGCCATCACATGCTCACGAGCATTATGTACAAAAGGCAAGCTGCTGCCTGTGCAAAACAGGTCTGAACCTTTCTATGCAAAGACAGACTGTGAACAGAGAAAGTTACACTTCTGGATTACTCTAAGAAAACACTACAGCACTATAACAGGTATGTCAAACAATTAAGCATGTAATGGAATGCAGAAGGGGGGTGCAGTAATGGGAAATAGACTGTGACACTGCCAGGCCAGCTACCTAGGATGTTGTAAATATTCATGTCACTTGTGAATACTACTATGATACATATGCTTGTCTTACAAATGTAAGAGACTTATATAGGGTATGTACATAGTAAACAACTGGCGCAGAAGTGTTTGTTGAACTGTATGTTATATACTGAGCTTATACCTTTCAACTGTCCAGAGTTTTGCAGACTGACCACGTTTGCCGCATATTTGTAGTCATTTTCTCATACAGTTGTGTTTTGTCTGGCAAATCAGTAAAGACTGAAATCATAACATAATAGCATACATTTGAATGTCAGATGTCATATCCTTCAGAGTATTCCTCTGAATGCAAAACCTACTTTGCTATCAACTGTCTAAGTGTGTTACAGCAATATTTATAAAGTGTCACTATTTGTCGGACTTTGCCCCCCATTTATGTCTGCCTTTGTCCAGATGTCTTGCTCTAACAGGTTGAGAGGTATGACTAAGCTGCAAGAGTGTAAACACAGTGTGCCATACTGACAAAGAACAGAAATGTATATCAAGTATTACCTGTGCACATGTATGTATTAATAGTAGTAGCTGGAAGCCTCAAACATATAGACATGAGTTGCAATACGTCAGGTAAATAAGCTGTACTTGTTTTGCAAATGTGTAATCTTAGTTTCAGTGCATCAAACAGACATACATATCTACATCTACATGTTGTTGTATTGCCTTGAAACAGAAATAATTACCAGTTTGATTATAATTACTAGGTTGAAATTGGAAAAGTGTTTAACTGTGTTATGACTTTGTGTCCAAGCCTACACCAAACATCTATATGAGCACCTACGTAGCTGTATGGACTCAGCAATACCTGACTGGACAAAATCATCTCCCCTAAGGTAGAGTAAACCTCTGTGGTGGACAGCAGCAATACACAAATTCCATAAAAGGTGGAAATATTGGCCGTACAGAGCGAAGAAGGAGCAGGTGCCAAATTGGAAGCAATCTCACCTTTGTCTGAACAAGCAAATCATGTCACAGGTGAATTACTCTAAGGCTAACTTTGAGTGCAAATTGGACACATCCACCAAGGCCAATCACAAGGCCTTCTTCACATATGTCTGCAATCTCAGGGGCAACACTCAAATCTGCTCTGTACTGGTGGCCAATAACACCACATACACATACGCCATAGATATAGCCAACCTGATGCAGACAGGTTAAGTGAAAACCTCACCCCCCTGTCCCCCCATCAGTAAAGGAGGACATGCACAGCACCTGCCCACCTCCCCTCATCATCAGGGAGCAGGTCCGTAATGCCCTCTCAAAGGCAACAAACTGAAGTCTCCATGGGACCTGATAACATCCCTGGCTGCATCCTACATGAACTCAGGCATGAGCTCTCAGCTCCATTACACACTGTAGTCAACCAAAGCCTGAGCACCAGTGTTATCCCATCTGCACGGAGGACAGCCACTGTCATCCCTCTACACAAAGGTGGAGCATTCACTGACCCAGCCAATCATATGCACATCAGCTTAACTAGCCTAATCTGCAAGACCATGGATGTCATTATCAAGGACCTTATAAACAGGGAGATCGGCAGCCTCAAAATGCTTGAGCTCACACAGTTTGGTATTGTCAAAGGGAGATCAGGTCTGTTAAACCTGGTTGACTTCTTTGAAGCAGTCAACAAACACATGGATGTGGGGAAGACAGTGCACACTGCCTACCTTCACCTAACCAAAGCCTCTTTGGTCATAATGCATTAGCCTACACAGCTAGGCATCAACCTCTATGTTACCAGATGGGTAGCTAACTGGATCAATGATAGTACCCACTCAGTCAAAGTAGTGGAAGCCACCTCTAGTAGTAGACCCTTAAAGAGTGCTGTACACAAGGATCTGTCTGGTGGCATCTGCTGTTTGGGATGTACTGTTCTGAGGTGCAAGACAAAACCAGTGGTCTGTTTACAGCTGACTGCAAGCTGGCCACTGTCTTACATTGTGCATCCTCCAAGAGGCCCTCACCCAAATTACCAACTGGTGCCAGAAAATTTGCCTCAAACTGAATGCCAGGGAATGCATCATTGTCCTTGTTGTGGTAGATGTCATCCACACTAGTTATGACAGTAATAACAATCTACTGAGAATGCAATCAGGCATGAGGCGACTTGTGCACCAAGGTTGATTGCAACCTGACAGTTTCCCACCAAGTTGGCACCATTGTACAGAAGGCTGCCTACATGGCCCACTTCACAGATAAAGGTATATTATCCAGGAACTAGGAGGCCATAGCATCCCTGTACTCCTCCCTTATTAGACCCATTACTGAGTACAGTGGATCATTTGGCATGTAACTTACCAACCACATGCAGCAATTGCAGAGACCACAGAGGTTCCTGACCAGGAAAATCCAGGGTTTGCAACACCTATCCTATACAGATAGGCTGAAAGCCCTGTCTCTCTACTCAGTCTCATACAAACTGATCATAGGTGACAGGTGTCTGGTATACAAGGCCATTCCCAAACCAGCCTTGATGGAGTTTCTGCATATCTGTAAGACAAACCCCACTCACGCAACCCACACGCAAGGCCCTCACTTAGTCTGTGACATGAATGATACTTGGTGGGATAGATTTGTGTCTCAAACAATACACTGTCTGTAAAATACACTCAGTCTCCATGTCTAGCATTGTACCTCTCTAGCTTTCTCTAAGAAGAAGCTGGATGACTGCATGGGAAACAGAAAAGACACCTCTGGGATCCCACCTGTGTCCCAGCTGGACAGGGGAAACAAGTGCTGACTTTGAAGGAACATGGGCAAAAATCTGGGATAGGCTTATGAGGACATCTGGGCCAATAGCCTAGTATCATCCTATGAACCTGTGCACCTAGTACTTTACACATTTCCTGTATGTATTGCAGACTGTCCTGCAATGTTGTCATAAATTAATCCCTGTGGGTCTGAACTGTGTAGTTACTGCATTGATAGAGTATTCTCTTGTTCCTTTATTAGTTATTATCACATATCGTTGCACCTTGTCATTGTGTCTGGTCTGTATAGCACTAAGTTAGCTCTTAGGAAACTTGCATATGCAAGTGATGACACTGTATAGCTCACTGCAATAGCCTTGGTCTTGGTCACACTTACCATTTTGCTAATAGGCTCATCATACAGTAGGATTTGTTACCCTTTGTTGAAGACCTTACAGTAGCTGTTAAAGAGATAGTTTGTGCCAGTCAGAATTACATTAAAGTCTGGGCTGAAGGACCCATAGGTAGAAAAGTTGTGCCAGACTTTAACAGGAGTGTGCGTGTTTGTGTGTATGTGTGATTCAAAACTCAGATAGCAAAGTGTGTGTGTCAGCTACTTGGCCAGGGACCTGAAGTATTGGTTGGGCAAAGAGGCTGACAAATGTTTTGGATTGACTGCTCTACTGAGATGTTAACCTCATAGGTGTGCCAGTGTAGAGAGGTTATTGGGGATTTGGAGAGAGAGGGAGATACGATCCCCATACTGACTGTCACCTCTGTATGCTCTGAAGGGTAACTGTACTTTAATGTGCATGTGCTTGTCATCCTGCCATTGTATACATCCCTCACTGGTGGTAACGATGAGTATTTAGGCTCCCTGATGATTGGGCCAGTGCAGGGGGTGACACACTGACAGTACGTACTGGTGGATACAGATGGCATATCACATCATGTACCATCTTTGTGCCCCTCTCAGCCTGGTAATACCATACAGGGTTATTTCACAGATTGTCCAGGTCTCCTTGACCATTCCTGACATACTCTGCCTAGGTGAGTGTGTACTCCACACCTGTATCTGATTGCCTACACCTATGGCTAGCATACCTGGTAACCCCTGCAGCAGGACAGCAAGTTATAGGTTGTAGTGGGTGGATGCTGGCACTGGGTCAGTCGCAGTGCATACATACTGACCATACAATGTAAAGGAATGGATACAGTACCAGATACCCAGGTACCATCACTGTGCCCCCAGGGGTCTGGCATGCCACAGACACATTCCTCAAACTATGTCGGCAAACATCATGTACTGTTCAACTGGTGTGTGGAAATACACATTTGTCTGGCAAGGGGGTCTACATCTTTCTGGCACTTGTACGCATTCCACAAATATCTGGGTGCTGAAGATGTCAGACACCTATGAGGTCGTCACCCTACAACACATATCCACTGATCTCAGTTATTGTGTAGCTCAGATGTTCCTGGAATGTCCACATGCACCTGTAGGAGCACTCACCTATTTGTGGGATGTAGACTTGAATACATGGTACTGTAATGCTGCCCATAGGGGATACCCACCAGTCGATGGCACTGATGTGAGTGGACACATAACAACACAGTTTGTCACAGTAGACAGGCCACTTATGGTATTCCATGTACCATACCAGGTTACTAGGCTGTGGGCCCTGAGTGGACATATCCCTAGGTCACATGTTAGCCCATGTGTATGCAAGACAGCAACTGATGTCCCCATCGAACAGGTACACAGGTGGTATCCCAAGAGTGTATGTGCCATTAACCATCCAGTTGACCATGTTAAGCCTGCAAAGGTGTAGGTAGCTACTCTGCCTGATGTGGACAGGGTGCCCATTCCCCTGCAGGGTGATTGTGTGTGACACACATCCAAGCTCCCAACAAGGCCAGTCCAGGTCACTCACCAGGTAGAGGTTGTGTGCATGTGTGTGTGTGTATGTGTGTGTGTGTGTGTGTGTGTGTGTGTGTGTGTGTGTGTGTGTGTGTGTGTGTGTGTGTGTGTGTGTGTGTTAACTCATTCATTTCAATGGAGCTCAGGAAGTTTGCACTGTTAACTTCCAATGGGTGGAGCCTAAGCCTTTTGACAGAACTGTGTCCTCACATTTGAAACAAATATTCATATCTCTAAAGCCATAGGAGTTATGAAAGAAGTATAAAGAGCAAACTCTTCAGCACAAACTATTTTTATGGTAGTAGTAGTATTTAGTTTCTAGGTCTTAAGCCAAGTTGTATAAGTCACAGTAAGCACAGTAACTATTTAATATTTTGTAAACAACTGACAATATCTCAGCTACCACTCAAGTTGCTCACATATTGTCAGCAACATTTTATTCGTCTAGCCAGTAGCTTTCACATAAGGATAAGGAGTTCTGTCTGTGTTACTTGGTTGTTGAGATATTTAGAAAAATGTGAAAATGATATCTATATAAATTAATATCATAAAAACAGTTATCTATTTATCTGTACTAGACAGAAGTCAATATTAATGTAGTTGAGTTTGCCACTGTGTAAACTTTAAGATGAACTCTTTAAAACCTTGTACACAGCATGGTTTTGGAATTATTGTTACAAATATGAACAAACAATATTTAATGCCTAGAGGCATCAGTAGGAGTTAACTGCAGATGCACCTGGAGGCGTCACTTGGATGTAATGAGTTAACAGAGTAGAACATGACCTGCACTCATGCAACAGTCCCGGCAATGTGTAGTGTGTGATTGCCTGGCATGCCAGAGTGAAGTAACTCTTGAGGGGTATGTATGACACCAGGTAGAGGGTTGGTCTCATAGCCTATAGGTGTACAGTAGATGTCTGATGGGCTGGTATGCCCTGGTAGGGAACTTTTGTGATGTCTCCAGCTGCTGCATGTGCTTTCTGATGTGAATGATGAATGGAAGATTATGCACATTAATGGTCCTCATTGGGGGAACATGAAACATCAGAATCAGGAGTGCAATGCATGCTGTAATGCCAGTATGGTGAAACTACCCACACACATACTGTGCTGATAGATGGCATGGGTATGTTGTGGGTCTTAGTGGTGGATAGTGCTAGCAAACGTGGATGTGCAGGATCTGTACATAATGGTGCTCAATGTATGAGGTCCTGTGATGTGTTTCCCTCTTCATGTCTTTCAGGTGGAATGTCTCGACAGCGACAACCAGCCTTTTCTGTTGCTGAGATGTCAGCAATTCTCAACATTGTAAGACTGCATCACACAGTCCTGTTCGGTAGGACCAGACATCAGCTGCAAGAATGGACTGCCCCATGGACCAAACTAGTGCCAACTGTTAACACTCTGCGTCAACATGGGCGAGCCTATGAACAGATCAGGCACAAGGCCACTGACCTTATCCACCATGCCCTGCAAAGGGCTGCAGCTGTGGCCAGGGACCATACAGCCACAGGTGGGGTCCTGCTATGCAGGCCCCAGTGACAACAACAGAGGAGTTCCTTGCCAAATTTGAGGCAGCCACCGCACCCCAGGAAACCATACACACCTATGTCATGGAGGTGGGTGGCACCCAGACAACAGGTGAGGAGTGTCCAGATAAGGCCCCAGTTGACATCACTTCAATACTGTATCATTCATACTGGCATCCTTGGAATATCTAGCTGCATATGTCAGGTCAAACTGCATTTGTGGGTAGGGTTTTGTAATGCACACAAGTGCACATCTATAGTGAATGACAGCACATTGTGTAGTATCAGAGCTTGTACTGTACACATTCAGAAATGCATCATTTATCCTGTACCAATGCCATATGTAAGTGTGCTGACAATACTTCTCCCCCACAACTACATAGGTCCCTCTGGTCTGGCTGGGGAACAGCAGCCTGAACCCGGTGAGTATGGAAATGTCTTGTTGTGGCTCATCAATACCCTAGGCATGTTAATGGCATGCATTTTTCCATGCACACAACTGTTACTCTTAGCCATATTGCAATATGTGCATGTTCACTTGTGGTGGGGTTAACTGCAGTGCATCACAGTGGTCATCACAGGAGCCTATTCACAGGAGCTGTAACATTTCTGTAGGTGTTGCCATTGTGCTATACAGGGGTACTTCAATATTGTGTACATGGGTGCAGTGTGTGTTAGCTGAAGGTCCATCACCTCCTACCACTCCTCATGTATCTCAGAGGTGTATATTAGTAGCAACATTAAGTGGACATAGCTGCACTGCATGTTGTTGAGGGCCTGTCCAGACTGTGTTTGTTGTGGTCTGATTGTGTGTCATGCATGTCATCATTGAGATATTGTGTGGTCTGTATAATGCCTTTGTGCCACCTCACCTGTATGTGTGTGTGTGCATGAGTGTGTGCGTTTGTGTGTGTGTGTGTGTGTGTGTGTGTGTGTGTGTGTGTGCGCGCGTGTGTGTGCATGCATGTGTGTGCGTGTGTGTGTATGTATCAGCAAACATTATAGTGCAGGTATTCATTTACATATGTTGTCTTCCTCTCACAGATGAACATGGGGGTTAGTGTCTCTCCCCCTCACAACCTGATGTCAATGCCTTTGCGGACTCTGTTGATGATGGTGGTCATATTGAGGCACAGGTGGGGTTGTTGAGGGCTGAATCTGTGCCATTGGTTAGCATCCCACTTTCACCCACAATGTCCCTGCACACAGTCAGTGTGCCCACACACATACCTAGTCCCCAGCAGCCACAGATAATGGGCAGTTGGAGGGTGGTGCATGGAACAGGCTAGTGTGATGACTATAGCAAGTGTGAGTGTAGACACTAGCCATAGCCAGAGAGCAGGTGAAGTCCCACACAGGCAGATGGACAGGGGTGCTTGAAGGAGGACTGCTGCCCATCAAGCCCCTATCGCAAGAGTCACAGCAAGTGTCACCAGACACATGTTTTGGTCCATCATGGAGGCACAGGCATGTTCTGAACACAACAACAGATAGATGCTCAGGGTCATGAATGCAACACTTCCTGCCATGCATGACGACCTCCAGGGCCTTGGTGATGCCATACATTATTATGCTGATGTTGTGGATAGATGGTGGGGTCAGACATTGTCATTGCTCGACCATGCAATGTCTGTGCCTGAGCATGTAGTGGGAGTAGAGCATCGGCCACTTGGATGTAGGTCAGCAACAAGATCAGCTGAGAGTCCATGTGGCCGTGCAGATTCACACTCCCATAGTGGCAGCACTACCAGCACTACCAAAGGGAGGGTGCTGTCCACACCACAATAGAGCAGGCCATGGACACGTGGTCCTGGCCAGTCCTGTCAGGGACATGGATCCAGCTGACAATAGTCATCATTAGGGAGTAGTACTGCATGTGGCCTTGGGCCTGGTGGTGCCAGTGAAACTCCTGGCAGAACCAGTTCTGGCGTCCATGGTTGAGACGGTGAACTGTATATCCTCTAAATATAGACAAACCAAGCCAGTAACATAACAGTTCCAAGGCAGTATGGAAGCAGAACCACGTAGTCAAGATAAATGAATGAATGAATTCCCTTTTAATCCAAATACACAAAATGCAGACAGTATTCTTGCCATGATCACAAACAGTAACAGTTGAGCGTGCTTTCACCTTGTAAAATACAAAGCTTCATCAGAACAAAGAGCCATTGTGTTAATTCATTGAATAATCATTTGTAAAATTGAATAATTGATTCTTAAAGAGACCAGTCATCCCTTCAGTAATCAAGTATTCATAAAACATAAAACCCCTTAAATACCAACAATTCTAATCAAGTAACAGCAAAACTGTTTTAAATTTAACTGTATTAACTTAAAAACATATATTATAACTTGATAAATATGAATAGATAATGTTAAAACATGTAAAAAATGTAAAAAGTGTAAAAGATGTGTTTGAGAATAATTCCTTGTGGGTTTAAGAATAATTGCTTGTAAATGTCAATCTAATAAATAATCCCCCCCACCTTTCTTTTCGTTGTGTACTATTAAAAACTAGTGGGAAATAAAACTTATTGTAATAGTCATGCTTGACAGTGCCATCATAACTTAGCCTGTCTTAACTTCAACACACTGCTAATACTAATACAGTCATTGAGTCCGGGAAGTTTTCCAGCATCTGTTTTTAATTGCCAAAATAACTCCCTGAATTCTACCCTAGATTCCTAGTTTCCTCCACATGGGTCAGTACCAACCTGTTCCACTACTGCAAACTTGATTTTCATATTTGTGCATACCAAAGAGTGTTTGTAGAAGGCGTTAGATTCTTTCCCTTTACTAATTTCATAAAAGTGTTCGTAAATCCTTTTCCTAAGGGTACATGTAGTTTTTCCTATATAAACACTATTACATGCAACACAAATCCCTATATAAATCAATCCTTTGGTACCGCAGTTGTAATGTTTAGAAGCAGTTAACCTTATACCCCTAGAGAGAATGTGTATAACACTACCCTCAAGAATAAGCTCATATTGATGACAAGCTCCACATTTAAAAGTACCTCTTCTTGACCCCCTGGTCCTACACTGATTTTCCTTCTTTTCAAATAAATCTTTCAGATTCGTACCTCTCCTTCTAACAAAGGAAGGGTGTGATGGAACAAAAGCCTCTATGTCATTATTAACTTTCAATATAGGCCAGTATTTCTTAATAGTCTCTTCTACTCTACCAGATGTACCAGAAAAAGTGTGTGTAAAGTCCACTTTGTGTTCTTTTTTATTCTCACTACTAGTAATCTCCTCTGTAAAACCTAACCCAAGTAATGGAAAATACTTACTATCCCTGTTTTTGATAACTTCATCAACCAAATAATTTATCATAGATTCAGGGTATCCCCTTTCCAAAAACAAAGAGCTTATAGTCTCTGTCTCTTCTAAAAATACAGAGAACACACTAGTCATCCTTGATGCCCTTATTAACTGGCCTTTAACGATCCCCTTCTTTTGGAAATATGGATGCCCACTCTCAAAATGCAAATATGTATTAGAGAAAGTGGGTTTCCTATAAAGCCTGGACTGAAATCATTGGTTTGTTGTATCCTTGTATATCATGACATCTAGATAATTTATACTAAAATGATCTGTAGTGTAAGTAAAGGTAAAAAAAATGTGGAATTATTTAAATAATTTATAAATTCCTTAAATTCACTCTCGGACCCCTTCCACAGTATACAAATATCGTCCAGGTAACAAACATAGAAACTTAAGTGCCTACGTCATTCTGAATTCAGGACAAATTTCTGTTTCCAATAATAGAGAACACAGTTGGCATATAAGGGGGGGGCGCATGCAGCCCCCATAGCTACACCCTTCCTTTGTTGAAAGAAATCCCCATTAAAATATACAAAATTATTTTTCAAAATGGTTTCAGTGAAATCCAATATCAAATTAACTGTGTTACTGCCAAGTCCTGTCTCAGTGCACAAAATCTCTCTGAACCACTCCAATCCTGTTTCATGAGGAATACTTGGGAATAACTCAACTACATCAATGGTAGCAAAAAGTATGTCAGCCTCATATTTGTCATTAGTTATTCTTCTTAAATAGTTCCAGGAATCTTTTGTTATGTGAGGTATAGAATTAATTAATTTTTTCAATTGTGAAGCCATAAAAATCGCTAGGGGTTCAGTGATACTACCAGCCCCTGCTACTATAGGCCTACATTTAAGTTCGTTAATCCCTTTATGCACTTTGGGAATCCCAAATATAGCAGGGACCCTGGGATTCTCAACATACAAAAAATTGAATAATTTCTCATTCATACTTCCTTGTAACAAATGGTCTAACAAATAATACTTAATTTTAGAGTAAGCAATATTGATTTCATTCCGTGAGACAACAGTATAATGTTCTACATCTTGTAAAATGTTATGTACGTAAGTGTCGTATTCATCATTGTACATCAAAACCACTCCTCCCCCTTTGTCCAGTTTCATAACTCTACAACTTTCATCTTTAACATGTTCAACAAGGTTGTTTCTTCTTCGGACCAGTTGGTGTTAGTACAATTGTCACTATAATTCATTTGTCTGACATCTTTTTCCACAAACTCGTCAAAAATTTTTAGTATTGAGTTAGTTGGTGGATTGAACAAACTCTTCCAGGACATTTCCCCCGGTTTACATATGTACCTTTGAAATAAATTTGCAATTTCAACTGTCTAATAAATAATTTGAGATCAATCAGTGTGTTAATCAGTGACCCTGGTCTGATGGGAACAAAATGAAATCCCTTGGTAAATAAATTAAAATAGGTATCATTAACAACCAGGTCTGTAAAATTGTAAATAATAAAATTATCTTTTTTTCAGACCCTTGAGTCTGTCTCAGTTAAAGTTATAGTCTGGTTGGGGTCCTGTATAGTGTCAGGGGATAGGAGCAAATGTTCATCGTAAGTCAGATTTTTAGGGAAAGCATGGAATTACTGACAGACATTGAACTTTGCTCCTATCCCCTGACACTATACAGGACCCTAAACAGACTATAACTTTAACTGAGACAGACTCAAGGGTCTGAAAAAAAAGATAATTTTATTATTTACAATTTTACAGACCTGGTTGTTAATGATACCTATTTTAATTTATTTACCAAGGGATTTCATTTTGTTCCCATCAGACCAGGGTCACTGATTAACACACTGATTGATCTCAAATTATTTATTAGAAGGTACATATGTAAACCAGGGGGAAATGTCCCAGAAGAGTTTGCTCAATCCACCAACTAACTCAATACTAAACATTTTTGAAGAGTTTGTGGAAAAAGATGTCAGACAAATGAATTATAGTGACAATTGTACTAACGCCAACTGGTCCGAAGAAGAAACAACCTTGTTGAACATGTTAAAAGATGAAAGTTGTAGGGTTATGAAACCGGACAAAGGGGAAGGAGTGGTTTTGATGTACAATGATGAATACGACACTTACGTACATAACATTTTACAAGATGTAGAACATTATACTGTTGTCTCACGGAATGAAATCAATATTGCTTACTCTAAAATTAAGTATTATTTGTTAGACCATTTGTTACAAGGAAGTATGAATGAGAAATTATTCAATTTTTTGTATGTTGAGAATCCCAAGGTCCCTGCTATATTTGGGATTCCCAAAGTGCACAAAGGGATTAACGAACTTAAATGTAGGCCTATAGTAGCAGGGGCTGGTAGTATCACTGAACCCCTAGCGATTTTTGTGGATTCACAATTGAAAAAATTCATTAATTCTATACCTCACATAACAAAAGATTCCTGGGACTACTTAAGAAGAATAACTAATGACAAATATGAGGCTGACATACTTTTTGCTACCATTGATGTAGTTGAGTTATTCCCCAAGTATTCCTCACGAAACAGGATTGGAGTGGTTCAGAGAGATTTTGTGCACTGAGACAGGACTTGGCAGTAACACAGTTAATTTGATATTGGATTTCACTGAAACCATTTTGAAAAATAATTTTGTATATTTTAACGGGGATTTCTTTCGTCAAAGGAAGAGTGTAGCTATAGGGGCTGCATATATGCTTATATCCTTATATGCCAACTGTGTTCTCTATTATTGAGAACAGAAATTTGTCCTGAATTCAGAATGGCGTAGACACTTAAGTTTCTATGTTCATTACCTGGATGATATTTGTATACTGTGGAAGGGGTCCGAGAGTGAATTTAAGGAATTTATAAATTATTTAAATAATTCCACATTTTTTTACCTTTACTTACACTACAGTTCATTTTAGTATAAATTATCTAGATGTCATGATATACAAGGATACAACAAACCAATGTTTTCAGTCCAGGCTTTATAGGAAACCCACTTTCTCTAATACATATTTGCATTTTGAGAGTGGGCATCCATATTTCCAAAAGAAGGGGATCTTTAAAGGCCAGTTAATAAGGGCATCAAGGATGACTAGTGTGTTCTCTGTATTTTTAGAAGAGACGGAGACTATACGCTCTTTGTTTTTGGAAATGGGATACCCTGAATCTGTGATAAATTATTTGGTTGATGAAGTTATCAAAAACAGGGATAGTAAGTATTTTCCATCACTTGGGTTAGGTTTTTACAGAGGAGATTACTAGTAGTGAGAATAAAAAAGAACACAAAGTGGACTTTACACACACTTTTTCTGGTACATCTGGTAGAGTAGAAGAGACTATTAAGAAATACTGGCCTATATTGAAAGTTAATAATGACATAGGGGCTTTTGTTCCATCACAACCTTCCTTTGTTAGAAGGAGAGGTACAAATCTGAAAGATTTATTTGAAAAGAAGGAAAATCAGTGTAGGACCAGGGGGTCAAGAAGAGGTACTTTTAAATGTGGAGCTTGTCGTCAATATGAGCTTATTCTTGAGGGTAGTGTTATACACATTCCCTCTAGGAGTATAAGGTTAACTGCTTATAAACATTACAACTGTGCTACCAAAGGATTGATTTATGTAGGGATTTGGGTTGCATGTAATAGTTTTTATATAGGAAAAACTACATGTACCCTTAGGAAAAGGATTTACGAACACTTTTATGAAATTAGTAAAGGGAAAGAATCTAACGCCTTCTACAAACACTCTTTGGTATGCACAAATATGAAAATCAAGTTTGCAGTAGTGGAACAGGTTGGTACTGACCCACGTGGAGGAAACTGGGAATCTAGTGTTGAATTCAGGGAGTTATTTTGGCAATTAAAAACAGACGCTGGAAAACTTCCTGGTCTCAATGACTATTAGTATTAGCAGTGTGTTGAAGTTAAGACAGGCTAAGTTATGATGGCACTGTCAAGTATGACTATTACAATAAGTTTTATTTCCCACTAGTTTTTAATAGTACACAACGAAAAGAAAAGGGGGGGGATTATTTATTAGATTGACATTTACAAGCAATTATTCTTAAACCCACAAGGAATTATTCTCAAACACATCTTTTACACTTTTTACATTTTTTACATGTTTTAACATTATCTATTCATATTTATCAAGTTATAATATATGTTTTTAAGTTAATACAGTTAAATTTAAAACAGTTTTGCTGTTACTTGATTAGAATTGTTGGTATTTAAGGGTTTTTTTTGTTTTATGAACATTTGATTACTGAAGGGATGACTGGTCTCTTTAAGAATCAATTATTCAATTTTACAAATGAGTATTTAATGAATTAACACAATGGCTCTTTGTTCTGATGAAGCTTTGTATTTTACAAGGTGAAAGCACGCTCAACTGTTACTGTTTGTGATCATGGCAAGAATACTGTCTGCATTTTGTGTATTTGGATTAAAAGGGAATTCATTCATTCATTTATCTTGACTACGTGGTTCTGCTTCCATACTGCCTTGGAACTGTATATCCTGCCATGTACGGTCACGGCTGTCCAACATACCCCTGTGTAGGGCAACAACATGGCTTGACAGTGTGCATACAAACACTCACACATCTCTATCACATGTAGGTCACCACCAGACACACACAGCTCCTCTGCATGGCCCAGTTGAACAACACCCCTCCAGACACACACACACATGATGTCAACTGTTTTGCCCAGCCTAGGCCTATGGCAAACCCACACCACACCCTGTGCATGTGATGATACCTGTGCCTCATCCCTGTTATCCATACCATTGATGCAGGGACATGCTAATATGAGTCTGATGCACAGGGTGAATATAGTACAGTGTAGTAATGTAATGCTGTGTAAGGTGCTGTCTGCTGGCAATTGTTATGGGTACACATCAAAGTGAATGTACCTTTTTAGCCATGATGCATTATTGCTGGTAGTACTGCTGACTGACTGTAGTCTCACATACTGTATTCTGTTTGTGTTCCAGGTGTCTGTGTGTCTGCAGGCTGTGGGCCTGCTGACATTACCAATGACGAGTATGGCAGAGTGGAAACGCAGTGACCTTTTAATAGCCAAGGTATAGCTGTATATGTACATGTTTACCAGGTGTGTATACATGCAATAGTGTGTGAGGAACACTGGGGGCAGACAGTGTGACCTTGCATACTCCTTGACACAGCCAGCTAGCCTTCATAAATGTCACATGGGTGTTCTGTAGTACAACAGGCTCATACATGCAGAGGAGGTTACTTGAGTAGTGGCACTAGGTCCCTCACAAGCCTAGCCATTACTTTGACCCCAACAGACTCACCTATCTTGTGCACACCAGGTAGTCACAGGGCCTTTACATGTCTACATATTGCACACACATAGGCAACATACAATGTGTGTGTGACATTATCAGATGTGGAATGTGGGACACAACTTGTAATGTGACAGTTGTCAGCACATACCATGCCCACAGCAAGTGCAACACACATGACTTCTTTTGGTTTGCTACTATGACACCTTCTTTGTGTGACATTACCTTAGCTTACAGTATTTCTCACAACATTAAGGTGCTTCTGATGTGCAATAACTGCTCTATGAAATCAGCACAGATCTGTATGACATGTTTCTTGTCCTACAGTCTTGGGATCGCTTTTCACTGTTTCAGTTGTTGTCACAGGTTACACCTCACCAATCATGGACTGCAACCTGCAGGGTGGTACAGGCATACCTCTCAACTGTACATATTTCCACAGACTGTCCAGATTCTTGCCTCATAGTGTTGGTCCATTTCTCATACACTTGTGTTTTTTGGCAAATCGTTCCCAAATCATTGCGGGTTGATGTCAAAAAATAATGGCAGACATTATGAGTTGCAGACTTCATACCTTTCAGACTATCTATGCTACACAAGAGCAATATTTGACAAATGTCCATATTATGTGGCCTTTGTCACCCCATTATTTATGGCTTTGTAAACATTTCTTGTTCTAAGAGCTTGGGAGGTATGGGTACAGATGGTGGCCATACCTCTGACCTCTGCATATGTCTGCAGATTGTCCTGATGTCTGACATACTTTCTTTCCATCTGTCATAAACTTGTGGTTTTCTGGCCAACATTTTGGAAAACCATGACAGACTGACATTGCAGATTAATGACGGGTATTGTCATGTAACAGCACATACCCTTTGGAAGGTGCATTCAAATGCATGACCTGTTCTGCTATCTATTTCCCATGTGTGTCACAGCAATATGTGACGGGTGTGCTCAATGTTTGCTGTTTGCCCCAGCTTCCCATATGGCTTTAACCAGATGTCTTTCTGTGAGTGGTTGAGAGGTATGCTGGCACACACACACACACACACACACACACACACACACACACACACACACACACACACACACACACACACACACACACACACACACACATTCATGGCCTGCCTCTGTTGATAGCCGAACCTCTATCTGCCCAGTTTTACAAACAATACTGCTAGATACATAACAGAAACACCACAGAGGTAATGTAGTGTTGCAGTCTGCCACTACTATTCAAGTGGGTGACAACTGCAGGGGCTGTTAGGATTGCCAGTGGTGGATTCAGAGGCCCTTAATATGGTAGAGCCACCTGAAACACACACACACACACACTGCTGCATCAGGACATGCATTGAAACACACATGCACACAGAGTTGACACATCATATTGTATGACCCACCTATCTATTTATGTACAATACACAGTGATATGAAGATTGCATGCACCACAGTGCCTTTGTGTTAGAAACTGTGTAACTGTGCTTGTAAGGTGGATGACATCTGTAGGGGCTGCAACTAGGTTGGCAATGGGGGAGTTAACAGGGTGGAAGAGGCACAAAATGGTATAACCATTGCATACACACAGTAAAGACAGCCACAGGGGATATGCATACAGAAACACATACACAGTTGCCAATAGATTACTAACCCTACATATCTACTTGTATGTACTATAGTGCTAAGTACACATTACATGCACCGCAGAGATTATATGCTGGGGACATAACTTGCTACCTCTTACAACAAGTAATCTAGGGAATGCCTTCATGGATGGTGGGATAAAACACCCAAAATAGCAACTGGTCTCATATATTGCACTTACATACCTGGACAAGTGATAGAGTAACAGACTTTGTATCAGCATGATGTTTCAGACAGGTACAAAGTCTGCTGCTGACATGTCTGTCACTACTGTACCTGTGACATATTTTGCAATAATTACTCATAAATGCCCATTGTTAGGGGGGCACAGACCACATATAGGTTGCAAACATCTGGATATTCCATATACATCTGTACAGATGACTGGTACGACCTGTATAGTTTAACATAGTGCATGTAAGGCAGATGCCATTAACTGCCTCCTTAAAGTAATGCCATAGGGAGGGAGTCAACAGGCCTTAAAATGGTGTAACCAACACACACAAAAGCCACAGGGGATATGCTTCACACACAAACAGTACTATAGTTGCTAGTATTGAGATTAGAACCCCTACCTATCGAATTATTTGTGCTATAGTATTACACAGTTATCGCATGCACCACAGAGCTTATAGGGCTGAAGAGTGTATACAGGTACTTCTAAGGTGAATGACATCAGCATATCTTGTAAAGTAGGGCAATGGGGAGTGTACTGAGTGGGAAAGGCCTCATAATACTTTAACCTACAAACACACACACAAGCACAGAGGCAGGTGATGTGATATTACAACCCCCTTACCTCAGTACTATTACACAATGGAGCTCACCTTCATGCTGGCACATGAGACTGTTTACAACTGGTATCCAATTGTCTGCAGCAGGACATCACACTATGCCTTTCAGGGCATTTTCTGTCTATGATTCACTCTCTGTGTATGTCTCCCTGTGTCTCTCTCTCTCTATCACTGTTTGTCTCTCTCTTCTCCATGTCTATGTGTGTGTATGGTTGAAATATTGTTATATGTTGCCCATATATATGTCTGTGTGTATCACACGCAACAGATGCAGCTATATTACATATGGGGCACCTACAGCTAGCTGAGGGTAATCCTGTCTGATGGGTGTGGGTAGAGTCAGTTAAGGTGTACATAGCTGTCTGTATGCAAAGACATCTATGCACATCACAGTTATATAGTCTGATATAGGTTTAGACATGGGCTGTAATTCTCTAAGTGTAGGAGCATGCCCAGTATGACCTTCTATAGTAAGAGTGGGACTCCATTCCAGAGATAGTTGTACTACGGTCCAGGGTTTTGTGTGTTACAGCCATATCTCTCAACCTGTTAGTGCAAGGAATCTGGAGATAGCCTGAAAAAATGGGGGGGTCAATGGCCCAAACATAGGGGGATACTGTAACTATTGCTCTTATTAAGGTGGAAAGTTGCTAGTGTAAGAAGATTTGTTTTAGTAGACATTTTCTGACATTTATGATGTCTGACACTGAAATATATTATGTCATTACTTACTGATAGACATCCTCAGATCATCGCAGTGATTTACCTGAGAAATACAAGATGTATGATGCACAGACCGAAATTATGAGCCAAACTATAGACATTCTTGCCCAATCCAATCAGTTGAGAGGTGTGGCTACAGCTGATTGGCTGATGAAGCTGTGTAAACAGTCCAGGACCTCAGTGATATACTGGCTGGGGATCACCTGCTTGTGTGTTATTCTTCTTAACTGAAAAGTCATATCCTGGTTCATACCTTTCAACTGTACCATTTTTTTCAGAATGCTCAGATGTTTGTCTCATAATTTTGGTCTGTTTTTCATAAAATTGTGGTTTTCTGGCAAGTTAGTGGCAAATAATTAAAGACTGAAGTTAGAAAATAATGACAGAACATTTAAGTTTCACACTTCATAACCTTCAGGAAATTCATGCTAATTCAAAACCTGTTACTCCATCAACTTTCTTAGTTTGTGAGAGCAATATTTAAATTTCGTCCCTATTTTGGGCCTTTGTCAAACTTTTATTTATGACCTTGTCCAGATTTCTTGCTCTAAGAGGTTGAGAGGTATGAGTGTGGGTACAGAGTGCATTCTACTGAGCAGAGATGTCAATTATATGTGTGGTATATTCCACATAGCACTGTGATTTCCAGGTCTGTCAGTGGCAGAGCAGTATAGAGTAATGTGGTGAACCACTGACAGACATTTGTTGATAGTTGATATGAGGTTACTATGCTGTTGCCCCAGAAGCCTGTATAACTCTCACAGATGAGAGTGTAGCCCATGTTAAGACATGTCAGCACCCAGAGCCCCTGTACAGCAAGGACAAAGGTGGAATCACAGGACTGTATTTTCTGTTTCCCATGCACTTATAGAGGGAGCATTTCACAAGGGGTATTGATGTTGACAGGGAGTGTATTCCACAGATGGGGAAGTCTGTGGGACATGTATCTGCTCACCAACAAGCCCTATTGATATCACAGACCAGGTTGATGCTGCACCTACAGGTTGGTCAAGTGGGCCTTGACTTCCAGATGTGCAACAGTCCCATCAAGGCATGGTCTGGATTGCTTTGTATGCCAGACAGAGGTCAACACTGAGGAGTTTGTATGGAACTGAGTAGAGTAACAGTGCTGTTAGCCTATCTGTGTAGGGTATGTGTTTGGGCTCCTGGATTCTCCTGGTGAAAAACCTCTGTGGTCTCTCCAGCTGCTGCATGTGCTTTGTGAGGTACATGCTGAAGAGGGTGTTGTACAAAATAATTGACCTTATAAGGTTAGAATTCATGGATCTTATTACCTCTTTGTCCCTGGATGAGATAGCCTTACTTTTGTGTTGGTCCATCTATTAAGCTTTCTGTACAACAAAAGCAACATGGTGCTCAGACTTCAGGTAGCTATCAACCTAGGTGGCCAAATGCCTCACTACTGATTATGTATGTAGGACACTGTTGTTAATGTGATCATATGCGGGGACGTCAGTCTCCCTGAAGGGGGTGATGATACGTCTGCAGGCATTCAACTTGAGGCCATGTTTCTGGCAGCAGTCATTGTTTTGGTGAGACTCTGTTGTAAGATGTCGACATCACTTTGGGTATTGATGACTGTTCCCAGCTTGCAGTCATCTGCCAACTTGTCAGCCATAGGCCAGTGTTTTTGGCCTGCACCTCAGGGAAGTATATCCCATATACCAGAGGCCCCCAGACCAATCCCTGGGTTATGCCAGTCATTACGAGTGTACTGCTTGACTTGGCTAACCCTATTATGAATATGTGGGTTCTATCAATGAACCAGTTTGCTACCCATCTGGTAACATATGGATTGATGCCTAGTTGACATACTTCATGTACTATGGCCAAGTGGGGAATAGCGTGTAAGGCTTTGGCCAAGTCAAGGTGGCCAGAGTGCACCATCTTTCCCTCATCCGTGCCTTTGCTGGCTGTCTCAGGGAAGTCATCCAGAGTTCACTGGCATACTTCCCCTTGAGAAAGGCAGACTGCGTGGGGTCAAGTATTTGGAGTTTGCCAATGTCCCTGTTAATGAGGTCCATGATAATTCATGATGATCCATAATGATAATACCTCAGATGGTTTGTGTTACTGTGTTATTATAAGGCTACATGTTAGCCCTAGCTGCCAACCTGTCACAGACTGACATCTGTACAGGCCCATATATGACAGTCAGACACAGGCCCACACATGGGGACAGGGTGTTAATAATGCTCTGCCAAACATAGACAGCTGGGAGACTGGTTTGGTATAAGCTTGTTTTTTTTTTTTATGGGTATGATGTCTGCTTCTTCACTGTCTGCCATTAATGTTTTGACATGAACTTTTCTTGTTTGGCACATAGTTTGGCAGGCAAATGCAATGTTAGGGCAAACAGAAGAGATATACAAGGCACACTTGTGATCCTTCTGTGACAGCCTATCATTCTAGGGGTATGGATGGTGGCCAGTGACTTGTTGTCAGTGCTGACACAGTAAGGTGGCAGCCATTTAATACCTGGGAGTACACTGACTTTCAGGTAACTGCTGTCCTACTAGGCACTGTGTAAGTTACTCTGAGCTGTGTACGGTCCATATGTGTGTCTCCCTGTCCATGACTTGTCCAGCTTTCCTGCAGTGACAGATATTGACTTCTGGACAGTGTGTCCAACTCCTACAGAAGGTGTAGCTGCATGCAAAATAGTTGACACAGAAAGTCTTGGCACGTGGACCCTGTCAACCACAGTACTGTACCTAGGCCACAACAGGTAAGAGTAAGTGCTGCCCACTTCCTGACAGTATTAACCACACATATACATGGCTCATTGACCCCTGCATATTGTGGACATGCAACAAGTTATCAAGTTGATTGGAACAGCCCTGGGAATGTGTGCTCTGCTGCTATTACCCTACAAACATACATGTTACTGCATTTCTATGGGAACACGGGTGTGTTCGGTGGGCATACATGTCAACTGTACACATTTGCACAGACTGTGCAGATGTTGGCATTACGTTTTGGTTCCATTTAGTATAGTGTTGTGCCTGTCTTGGAGAATACTGGCATATCACTAAAGACCAAAGGTTAGAATGTAATGGCAGACATTTGCGCCTATCCCTCAGAGATTTCATGCAACTGCAAGACCTGCTGTGATATCACTGTGTAAGTCTGTAAGAGGACTATTTCATCATTGTCCCTATTTGTGGGCCTTTGCCAGACATTTCTTTATGGTTTTCTACAGCTGACTTGCTGAGAGAGGCCGAGGGGTGAGTATGGGACCCCGACATTGACATCCATGCATGTGACCTATGACCCCCCAGTTTATTAGTCCCCCACATATACTGCAGTGAGTTTTGTCACCTAGGGTACTACTGCATATTCTGGGGATGCTAGTATTGGGCGGACATTTCATGTTGTCCCACATAGCTGTCAGTTATCTGCTGCTATCCCGGTAGGTCACCCCATTCCCTTGCATACATGCAGCGATACCTTAGACATGCTATCAAAACATACTACTATATTCATCTATTGTTAGGAAGAGTGACTTACCTCGTGCCTGTGGTAGCTTTGAGGATGGTGCTTGAGGGCTGACTCTGTTAGCTGCATGCAGTACACAGCCTTTACATGGTAAGGTACAGGTAGTGTAATGTGTGTGGCATCCATTTTACTGTGTGTGTGAGTCAAAGAGAGGTGTCAGCCCTTGGACCCTAGGGTGTCAGTGTATGTGTTATGCATTGCCTTTTTGCCAAGGTCAGGGCATACTGGGCGTGCCTACATCTGCCTACAGGGGCGGGCTCAGGGGGTTCCTCCTCCGAGTCCTCCTGTGCCTGTGGAGACCTGTGCAATGGTGATGGGCTGTGTGCCCTTCCCTGTGATGTTCCTGCCACAGCTGTTTCCACAGGATCATATTATGTAGCATGGCATACACTATGAACATGTGTGCACATGTGGCTGGAGAGTACTACAAGGCTCCACCAGATATGTCAAGGCAGCAGAACCATGACTTGAGCATCCCAAACACATGCTCTGTAATGTTCCTAGTTTGTGTGTGAGCCTCATTATGGTGTACTTCAGTGGGTGTGTGTGCATTTCTGATGGGTGTCATCATCCATGGTTCCAGTGCATAGCCAGCATCCACCATGAGATGGCCATAAAGGAAGTCCCCTGGCAAATGCCTGGTACAGCTGTGAGTCATGCCAGATGTAGGGGTCATGATAGCTGCCAGAGCTGCCAGCATACACACTGACGATAATGCCCTGGGCATTGCACATGACCTATGTGTTGATGGACTGATAGCCCTTGTGGTTGAAGTACACTCTACCGTGATCACCGGGTTGTGCTTTGATGTGGACGTGAGTACAGTCTATGGCACCCAGTACCTCTGGGTAATTTGCTACATGGTGGAAGAGATGCACAATGCTGGTCCTCTCCTCAGGAGTGCTGGGGAAATAAATGTGCTCACTAGCATGTGTTAGCATGGCATCCAGGAACTGGTGGAATACCCTGGATGCAGATGCCTGTGAAACCCACAGTAGGTCTTTGGAAAGTACCTGTAGCTAGTATTCGTAAGGCTACAAATACCTTTGTTTCAACTAGGATGGGTTCCCCTCTGTTGGCTCTGGGTCTGAGGTGAGGCAGGCAGAGCTCGGTGAGTTGCTGAAGTATGTCCCTGTCCCTGTTCACCCTGTAGCCCTCTAGTATCTCCAGATCATGTAGCCCCTGGAAGGTTACCCTGGGTCTGAACACTCTTTTCCTCCTTGGTCTGGGCCAGTTGTCAGCATTTTCCTCATCACCACCCTCATTCTGTAGCACATACAGATGTAGCAAAGCAGCAGCAGCCCCTATCATTTTGTCAGTTAAAATTCCCAAGTGTGTACACCAATGGTGCAGAGTTTGTGGGATAAAACAGACTGAAAGGTGTTTGCATACTTTATAATGGTGTGCTGCAGATGCTGCCTGTGTGATTCGCTGACTATGATACATTCCACCTGCCAGCTATATTACTGAGGAGTTTGAATGGGCCACTGTGAGTGGCAGAGTCCGTATTTGTGATTTGTAGTTCATTTCCTTTATTCTGCTATTTCCTTTTTTTGTTCTATTTCTGCTGTGTTTATGCCCCACGGCACGCTGCACAAACTGTTTTAGCTAATGTAAACATTGCTAAGCAGAAAGGGCCCTCCCCTAGACACAAACACGCTCAGCATTTCTGAAATCCACTAAGCACAGCTAAGCCTCAGACACACCCCCTTGCTTAGCTGAGCACAAATCGAAGCAGCGGAGCTCCGATGTGCTTACACCAAGCATGACACACCCCCTTTTCATGTCAACTGCTTCTTCTGCTTACATCACCACATTATACCTCTTACACAGTTAGGTACCTACAGACATGGTCTCCCATGTTGCTATTCAATAAATTTATCTCATTTACATACCCCTACTGGCTTATACCCTAGTTACACCACTACACCGGAGCCTATGTCCTTAGCAACCATTGTTACCTGTCATTGTTATGAGTCTGCATACTGCCCACTATAATGGCAAAATTACTGTTTCACATTTGCCTTTTTACTAATTTTTTAAAAATTTCTGCACAATTGTGTTTGTGTGCCACTGAGCTCTGCTTAAACAGTCCCATATATATATATATATATATATATATATATATATATATATATAAACTTTTGATTTTTACGATTTTGCAACAGTGGCCACAGTTTTGGCCATTGGCATGCCTAATGAACATAATACATGCTTTACTTTAAGATGTCATGCCCTCATTTTTATTTTTGCAGAAATGTACATGGTTACTAACCACATACATTTCTGCTGCTGACACAGCTCCAACACGGATGCCTGTCTGCTTCCTGGATCGAAAATTCACCTCATTTGCATGGTTTATACCAGCAAATGAGGTGATTTGCATTATTCTGTCACATCAGTGCTGGAATAGTGCTGGGAGGCTTGTGCACACCCCAGCCTTGTTTACTGAATCGCACAGACTCCGAACTCCATGTTCAAGCAGTGCCACTATGCCGACATGGAAGATCGGCTTTATTAAATCCCAGTGAAAGGCTTTAATTCTATCTAAAATATTTAAAACTGTGAATGAAACACAAACCATCTCAGCCCAAGTAACATCTATAAATCACAGGAGTCAGATTTCTCGCACTTGAACACTGAACTAAAGTTGTTACTTTGAAAAGAACAATTAACTGAGCTACATTTTCAAGTCTATCATTCAAACATTCCTTAAAATGCTGCAACAGAGATGATCACTTATGAAAATTAAAGGAAGCACAGTAATTAAAATGTGGATTGATGCTGATAGTGAAAAGTAAGTAGTCACAGCAATGTTGTAAACTGATGAGACAGAAAAGTACAGTAAATGATCCCCTCATCATAAGCATAGCCGGCGTTAGGCACCCGCGAACCAGCCGGGAGCCCCGATTACTTACCCAAATAAGGGCCCCGATGGTCCGACCGCATTTACGCTTACTCGGCTCGGCTCGTGGATGTCTAGCTGCTCCATCATCCTCATCCGGGTTACTTACTAGTCCAACCGGCGTGTACTTTGCGGCTCGGCTCCTCATGGACATCTAGCTGCTCCGTCGTCGCGAAACTGCATTTCCGTTTTCCCGTTTTTTTTTTTTTTTTGATTGGCTGGCAAGCTGCACTCAATCAGGTCCGCTCGCTGAAACAGGGGATCTGATTGGTTGCAGCAGCCTGCGAACTAAGTCCCTTTGTGGTTTTTTTTTTTTTTTTTTTTTTTGATTGGCTGGCAAGCTGCACTCAATCAGGTCCGCTCGCTGAAACAAGGGATCTGATTGGCTGCAGCAGCCTGCGAACTAAGTCCTTGTTTTTTTTTTGTTTTTTTAAGTAGGAAGTGATGAAGCAAGGACCTGATTGGTCCTTGCAAATCACTTCCTGCACAAACTGCCTTTAAAAAGGCACCTGCAGCTAATAAGGATCACTTCTCTTGTTTTCAACAGAGGAGTGTTTCTTATCAGCAGCAGAGTGATCGAGCGTGTTTGGACCAGCGTGAGGACGGACAGCAGGAACGGATCAGCGGTGGATCAAGCCTTTGCAGCGGTCGTGGTTTGTGGATTATACTCTTTAAACTGTCCTTTTAAGAGCAGCTTCTGAAAAGGTCTGACAAACTGTCCTTTTAAGGACAACTTTTGAAAAGGTCTGACAAAACTGTCCTTTTAAGGGCAACTTCAAAGGGACTGAGTGGTCTGAGGAAGGTGAACAGAGCAGGTGAGCCTTCAGTCGTGAAGGGGAGCAGAGTATTGGAAGCAGCCTTCTGTTGAAAGCAAAAAAGGTAAGTTTTGGGGTTTAGTTATAACTTTATTTTTTGTGGGGGGTGGGTGATTTTTTATTTTTTTTTTGTTCATATTTCTTGTGTTTGTGCATATTTCGTACTAAGAGGTTTGGGGGAGTGTGGGCTGCAGTTGCATTAGTTTTATTTTAGTTTTGTGTACAGTTTTTGTGCTCGGAGGTTTGGGGGGGGTGAGAACTGTAGTGGTACTAGTTTTATTTTGGGGCTGTGGTTGTATTAGTTTTATTTTGGTACTGTGTAGAGTTTTTGTCCTGAGAGGGTGGGGGTCAGGTTGTGTTATGTCTGTGTGCTGGTGGTAAAAGGATGGGTGGTGAGAGGCTGTGGTTATAGCAGTTTTACTTTACTCATTTTACTATACTCACTTTACATTTGTTTTCTGGACAGTGTAGGATAGAATCCATTTTCAGTGGATGCCCAGGAAGAAATGTTTTTAGTATATGTGCTAGAAATATGTAAAATAATTTGGCTTCTGTTTATATGAGGGACAACATAAGGGAATGTGAAGTGTAATATACATTTAATTTTAATTGCGATTCGTTAGGAAAGTGTATAACTTATTTGGAGCAAGAGGATTTTGTTTTGGCAGTATCTATGCTGTATATGTAAACGGTAGAGAGAATGGGATAGGGGTGATGAAAAGCAGGGAGATAAATAATGGGACAGAGAAGGATATTGTAGTTGGCTAGAGCAGGGGTAGGTGGGCAGTCTTGTGGGCTAGAGCAGGGATAGGTGGGCAGTCTTGTGAGATGCTGCTGTCTAAGTCAATAGTATTGGGTGTATGGGGTAAGTGGCAAGTAAAATATTGGTTGAGAATGAATGCATTCCTCTAGGAGTTTAGGTAGCGGTGGAAGAATTGCTCTTGGCCTATAATTTAAGTTCGCTCAAGCTTCCACCTTTGTGCAAGGGTATAATGTATATTTTCCAGATGGTTGACTGACTGCTCAGTAATGGATCTTTGTATTCGGATAAGAACTGGCTTCAACTGCTACTTTTGAAACTGTTGGTAGATTTGTCAACTGAATTTGTAGTAAGTTTTCAGTTTTTGTAGTAAGTTTTCAGTTTTTTTACATATTTGTTAAACGCTGTTCTGCTATCTAGGTTTATAGTACTGTTTTACACTATCCCTGCTGTTGCACCTTGTTCTGTAGTTTTTTGGCTGTTTGAATTGTGCTGAGAGGTTAGGAGGTTGATGGGGCATGTACGTTGCTTAAAATGCATAATGTTGGGAGGGTGGTTTGCAGCTGTGAGAATGTTGCTGTTGAAGGCATAGATGTTTTGAATGTATACTAATGCAAGCCTTGTGAACTACTATTGCATATAACTTCAATGTTCTAATCACTGATGCAATGACTGCAATGTTTTCGTTGTCCGTACTTAATGTGTTGAAAGTTTGGGAGTGTGGTTAGGACCTGTGAGAATGTTGTAGTGTTCAGTGTTTGACTGGAGCCTTTTAATGGGGTCATGTAATAGGACATTGTTAATGCTATGCCTATGCTTTTTGTTTTCACTTTATCCAGGATTATTGCATCGCGGTGGGGGTTCTGCAGAATGTACTAGTATCTTAATGCATGCTAATGCAAATACTGTTCTGTTAAGGGTTATAGTACTGCTTAAATATCCCTAGTGTTACAGCTTGTTCCGAGTTATTTTTAGCTGTTTGGATTATGTAATTTAGAGTATGCTGGTACCTGTACATTGTTTAAAAAGCCCAATGTTGGGAGAGTAGTTAGTGGCTGTGAGAATGTTGCAGTGTTCAATGTTTGCCTGAAGTTTTTAATGTGGGGCCACACACACTAAAGCACATTGTTAATGCTCGCCTATGTTGCATGCTAATGCAAATACTGTTCTGTCGAGGGAATTAGTACGGCTTAAATATCCCTAGTGTTACAGCTTCTTCTGAGTTATTTTTGGCTGTTTGGATTATGTAATTTGGAGGATGATGGAGCCTGATATCTTAATACATGCTAATGTAAACACTGTTCAGCTGTCTAGGTTTATAGTACTGTTTAACTATCCCTGATGTTACGCCTTGTTCTGCAGTTATTATTGACTGTCTGAATTATGCTCTTTGGAGGTTGAGAGAACTTGTGCATTGTTTACCTTGCCTAATGTCAGGAGGGTAGTTAATAGCTGTGAGAATGTTGTAAAAGGTGTGGATGTTCGAATGTATACAAATGCACACCCTGTTATGCTACTATTGTTTACCAACAATGTACTGATGCAATGGCTTACCTTTTATCATTGTCCGTACTTATTGTGTTGAAAGGTTTGGAGTGTGGTTAGGGCCTGTGAGAATGTTGCAGTGTCCATTGTTTGCTTGGAGTATTTTTAATAGGGGTCACAGACTGTAAGCACATTGTTTATGCTATGACTTTTGTTTTCACTTCATCCAGAATTCTGCCTAGACTTGGGGTTAAGAATTCCGCAGAATGTACTGATATCTTAATGCCTGCTAATGCAAACACTGTTCTGCTATCTGTTTATAGTGCTGTCTAACTGTTCTTCATATGCTTTGTTGCAATGACTTATTTTTATGGTCCATAGCTATTGAAAGTTTGGGAGTGTGGGTAGGGCCTGTGAGAATGTGGCAGTGTCCATTGTTTGGAGTTTTTGTAATGGGGAGTGTCAGACTGTAAGCACATTGGTAATTTTTTCACTTTGTCCAAAATTGTGCCGAGATGGGGTAAGAATTCCACAGAATGTACTGATGTCTCTAATGCATACTACTGCAAACACTGCTCTGCTATCCAAGTTTTTTGGCTGTCTGAATTAAGTTGACAATTTTAGGAGGTTGACGGGCCTGTGAAAATTGTGTCCAGATGTTTGTTTTTAGCCTGTTCTCTCTCAGTGATTGCATAGCACAATGTGGACAGCTGAGGCTACTAACAGAAATGGACTTCTTGTTTCATACCCTCCACGTAATGCATGGTACATTCCTTAGATTTATGCTTTTGTACACTGATCCTGTGCTAAGAGGGGTTGTGGGAATGTCAGTCTCCCAGTCTGTGTGCCACTTCATCCTTCACACATGAGGTTGTCTAGCAAATCCATGATTTCACTCCTTTGTTCAAAAATTATTTTGATTTGTTCAAGTCTGCTAAGAGATTGAGAGGGAGTGGGCATGTGTAGTCTGTATTGTACCGTAACATTTGTCTTGCCTCAATTTGGTGTGTTCTCCTTCAAACTTGTGCCTCTCCTAGTCATTAGTTCTTTCAGACTTTAGTCTAAGAAGCTTGTAATATCAATCTTTTGCATCATCTGTGGCCACTTCACATGTTTAGGTGGATGACAGGAGAAGAATTGTGTAGAAAAAGCTGACATTCACCTCTAGTGATAGATATCTAACATGAAACTGTAACCTGGGCCTCTCATTACTTGTTTGTGCCTACTGGTTAGTCATTTTTCAGTCTTTCTGCCTGCAGTGCAATAGACTGTCAATGAAAGCCATTAAGCATTTTTAATAACAGTATGACCAAAGGACTCTGTATATGTAGTAATTCTGCTTTACTTCCATTCCCAGTTAGAGATGAAGCGCACATATTTGTCAGGAGCAGCAAAAGAAAGCTTCAGCAGCAGAGAAATGAGGATGCAAAGAGACAGGGTTCCATTATGAAATTTTTCTGTGACTCATCAGTGAGGGAGATTCAGGAAAAGTCTGCCTTCAGGACAACACAATGGTTTTGCATTACAGTCTGACCACTGTGAGGCCAGCATCCTTTCACTAGAAAGTAACAACTTTCTTCCGCCACACCACAGGCTACTTCCTGTGGACCTACAGCCATTACCATGGGTGAAAGCACGGCAGCAAATGCAGACTCACCTGAGGTGTTGCCTGGATCACCAGACTTTGATACAGAAGGAGCCCATACTTCCATAGTGACAGATGTGGCCTATGACTTGCAGGGAGTGTCGGGTACATCTTTGGAGGATCTAGGGACTTGGCCAGACTTGATTAGGGATGAGTTTAGGGTAGCTGCCATTCAGCATGGACCTGTGCAAGTGGTGTTAACACAGTTCCCAGTCAATGAGCAGAAAAGAAGATTTACATCTGAGAACTACTTCCATGTGCTGCCTAATGGAGCGAGAGCAAAACGCACTTGGCTGACATATTCGGTCTCAAAGGATGCACTGTTTTGCTTTCCATGCAAATTGTTTGGACATTCTAACCATCTTCTCAGGTCAGGTGGTTACAAAGCATGGAGAGAGATGTCCAAAGCTTTACACAGCCATGACAGAGCGCCAGAGCATATGGCATGCATGATGAAGTGGAAGGAACTGGACAACAGAATAAAGAGTAGGCAGACTATGGATGATAAGAGGCAAGCAGTGGTTGAAAAGGAGATAACTCACTGGCGTGGTGTGTTAGAACGCATTATTGCTGTTGTCCAGTACTTGGCAGAACGGAACATGGCATTCCGTGGTACAACTGATGCCCTGGACACCTATGGCAATGGCAACTTCTTAGGTCAAGTGCAACTTTTATCGCAGTTTGACCCTGTTATGGCTGAACATTTGCGTCAGATCCGTAATAAAGAGATAATGGATCACTATCTTGGGAAGGACATACAGAATGAAGTTATCCAGTTGATTGCAAATGCTATCTTAAGGATCATAGTAGGGAAGGTGAAGGACACTAGGTACTTTTCTGTGATTCTTGATTGCACGCCAGATATCAGCAATCAAGAGCAAATGACTGTAGTAGTTCGGTATGTGGACATTTCACAGACTGTAGCCACAGTTGAGGAACATTTTCTGGGATTTGTGCCTGTGAATGACACAACTGGGGCAGGGCTGACAGAAGCTCTTCTTAAGACTCTTCAAAATCATCAACTGGACATTAATGACTGTCGAGGACAAGGATATGACAATGGCAGCAACATGAAGGGGAAACGCTGGACTGCAGGCCCGGATAAAACAGATGAATTCAAGGGCTTTTATGTGCCATGTGCCTGCCATAATTTAAATCTTATAGTTAGTGATGGAGCACATTCATCAGTACAGGCAGTGTCATTCTTTGGATGTCTGCAGAACATTTACGTACTCTGTTCAGCATCAACAAACAGATGGCAGATCTTAAACGGCACACAAATGTCACTGTGAAGCCACTGTCGGAGACTCGCTGGGAATGCAGGATAGACTCTGTCAAGGCAGTAAGATTTCAGTTGAAGGAGTCATTGAGGCATTACAGGAGATAGGGGAAGCAGTACGCACAAATGATGCTGCAACATATCAACAAGCAAGAGGACTGTGCTCAGAACTTATGTCATACCAGTTCATTGTATGTTTAGTGGTTTGGTATGA
This sequence comes from Protopterus annectens, assembly GCF_019279795.1. Classification (NCBI taxonomy): domain Eukaryota; kingdom Metazoa; phylum Chordata; order Ceratodontiformes; family Protopteridae; genus Protopterus; species Protopterus annectens. Next base: position 1,595,551,517 of record NC_056744.1, read on the forward strand.
TGTGCTGACAGAGGTAAATCGTGCAAGCAAAGTTCTGCAGAGTCCATCTGTTGATATTTCAACATGTGTCAAAGTGCTGGCATCCACTATGGACCTGCTTAAGAATTACAGAGAAACAGGATTTCAACATGCCATGGGAAGCCTCCAAGATAGCGGAAGAACTGGATGTTGGCACCACATTTCAAGAAAAGAGACGAAGGAAAGTAAAACGGTTCTTTGACTATGAAGGAGAAGATGAGACTGTACAGGATCCAGCGATAAAATTACGTGTAGAGTTCTTCAATGTGCTGCTGGACACAACAATCCAATCGTTTACTGACCGGTTTCAGCAGCTTTCCGAGTTTGATAAGGCCTTTGGATTTTTATCAAATATTAAAGCCTTGAGTGATGTTGCAGAAGACACACTGCTGCAACACTGCAAGGCTCTGAAAGAACAACTGACTGACAGAATAAGTGGCCACTGTGATATTGATGACTCTGACCTTGGACACGAACTTAAAAGCCTTTCTCGAATGATTGATAATGAATCGTCACCACTGACTGTGTTAAATTTCCTTATTCGCAACCACTTGCAAGACATATATATAAATACTTATGTTTCAATGCGCATTTATTTGACTGCACCTGTTACAGTGGCTACTGCAGAACGCAGCTTTTCTAAGTTGAAACTCATAAAGACATACCTGCTCACAATGAGTCAGGAGAGACTTTCAGGCTTAGCTGTGCTCTCAATTGAGCATGAAGTGGGCAAGTGTATCACATGGCAGCCTCATTGAAGATTTTGTCCGGAAGAAAATTCGTAAGATCCCAGTAAAACTGTAGATTAGGTATGTGCTCATATTTCCTTTCCAGTAATCTTTTATAATGCTGTCAGGCAGTAATTTCAGGTAGTACCTTAGTCTGGCTTGTATGCTGTGTATTCACTGTTTTGTTTACGTACCTCCAACAGGTAGGACCATGAGGATGGAACTAGCAGGATGTTAGGCAAAGGCAGCTAGGATCAGCTGGACTCGGAGTGGCAGGACTTGTCAGGAGCAGAAGGACTCATGTGGAGTGGCAGGGTAGTGGCAGGACTCATCAGGATGGTATGACAGTTGGGAGCAGCAAGACTCTTCAAGGGCTAGGACAGAAGCAAAGGAAGAACAGACAAGTGGCAGCACAGTTGGGAGCAGCAAGACTCTTCAAGGGCTAGGACAGAAGCGAAGGAAGAACAGACAAGTGGCAGCAGTCAGAAGCTGAGGAGGTAATGCATATGGAAGATGAATGCCACTTTGGTATTCATCTTTTCTTTCTGGGTTTGAGTCTGCCTGTGTCAGACTTACTAATCCCCATTACTCTCATGTGCATGGGTTTGAGTCTGCCTCAGGCTCAGTAATCCCCATGGCTTTCCCTTGTATGTTGTCTGTAATCTTTTCTGTGTCCCATAGCTGTGTTGTGTACATCTGCAGTGTGACTGTTCATGTCAGTAATTGTGTGGGTGTTAATGTTCAGTCTTGCTGTAGTGCTGTCTTTTATCATGTGTGTGGGAGTCTGTGTCTCTGTCTCGGGGTCAGTCTGTGTGTGTGTGGGTCTGTGTCTCTGTCTCTGTGTGTGTGAGTCTCTGTGTGTGTGAGTCTCTGTGTGTGTGAGTCTCTGTGTGTGTGAGTCTCTGTGTGTGTGAGTCTGTGTGTGTGTGGGAGTCTGTGTGTGTGGGAGTCTGTGTGTGTGGGAGTCTGTGTGTGTGGGAGTCTGTGTGTGTGGGAGTCTGTGTGTGTGGGAGTCTCTGTGTGTGGGAGTCTCTGTGTGTGGGAGTCTCTGTGTGTGGGAGTCTCTGTGTGTGGGAGTCTGTGTGTGTGTGGGAGTCTGTGTGTGTGTGGGAGTCTCTGTCTCTGCCTGTGTGTGTGTGTGTGTGTGTGTGTGTGTGTGAGTCTCTGTCTGTCTGTGTGTGTGTGGGAGTCTCTGTCTGTGTGTGTGTGGGAGTCTCTGTCTGTGTGTGTGTGGGAGTCTCTGTCTGTGTGTGTGTGTGGGAGTCTCTGTCTGTGTGTGTGTGTGGGAGTCTCTGTCTCTGTGTGGAGTCTCTGTCTCTGTGTGGAGTCTCTGTCTCTGTGTGGAGTCTCTGTCTCTGTGTGTGTGTGGAGTCTCTGTCTCTGTCTCTGTGTGTGTGTGGAGTCTCTGTCTCTGTCTCTGTGTGTGTGTGGAGTCTCTGTCTCTGTCTCTGTGTGTGTGTGGAGTCTCTGTCTCTGTCTCTGTGTGTGTGGGAGTCTCTGTCTCTGTGTGTGTGTGGAGTCTCTGTCTCTGTCTCTGTGTGTGTGGGAGTCTCTGTCTCTGTGTGTGTGGGAGTCTGTGTCTCTGTCTCTCTCTGTGTGGGAGTCTGTGTCTCTGTCTCTCTCTGTGTGGGAGTCTGTGTCTCTGTCTCTCTCTGTGTGGGAGTCTGTGTCTCTATCTCTCTCTATGTGGGAGTCTGTGTCTCTGTCTCTCTGTGTGGGAGTCTGTGTCTGGGAGTTTGTGTACCTCTGTGGGACTGGCTACCTTGATGCGGTACAGAGGCTTGTCGTAATGTAACAACATTGCTACTAAATGCCAGTCAATGTGGGTGTCTTTGGGGAGTCAGTGTAGGTGTCTGTGTACCTCTTTGGGACTGGATACCTTGATGCAGTACAGAGGCTTGTCATAATGTAACATTGCTACTAAATGCCAGCTGTAGCTCTTTATCTCATGGCACAAAATCTGGACAAAGCCACAGATAATGGGTTTCCAGCCCCAAAGATCTGGGCAAATTTTAAATATTGCTGTTATAAACTGAATGTTGCCATAGATGTTCTGAAGGGTATAAACTGAAATGCCTGTCATTTAATGAATTCAGTCATCAATGATTGCCACAAAACAGACCAAACAAGAGTCACATCTGGACATTCTTTGAAAATCTGGGCAGTTGAGTATCCAGTCAGTGTCTGCATCTGTGAGTGGCAACCTTGCTGTGGTACAGGGATTTCATAATGTCACATTGGTACTCGATACCAGTCAGTGTGTGCACCTGTGAGTTGCTACCTTGTCATGTGCACCTGAGTCACTACCTTGCTGTGGTACAGGGGTTTATCAGGATTGTAACATTGGCACTAAATGCTAGTCAGTGTGTGCACACCTGTGAGTAGCTACCATGCTGTGGTACAGGGGGTTGTCTTAGTGCAACATTGGTATTAAGTGTCAGTCAGTGTGTACCTGTGATTGGCTACCGTACTGTAGTACAGAAGTTTATCATAATGTAACCTTGGTACTAAATGCCAGTCTGGGCTTGGCACAAATTCTTAATGATCTGAATGTAGTGACACTAGTGGTTAAATGGTGCTGGATGAGCTTGACAGGGAAGGAGGTGCAATAGCAATGTGGTCACGCTTCATGTTCTCTTGAGTAGGGCCCCCAACTTGAACCTTGCTGGGGGCCCCCAAAATGCTAGCACCGGCCCTGATCATAAGGATTTCTTTCTGTCCCTCTAACATGACATTAGGAAGGCAAAGGCATTGAGTGTAAAACAAAATACTGCTAGCCATGGCAGCCTCCTTCAGATCATTTTGGGGTATAACAAATTAGAAAATAATAGTAACCATTTACTTTGATACAGAGGCATTAGCAACAGAGAAAAGTTCAATATTGGCTGAAAAAGATGGTTTTTTTTTTCAGTTTTGGGGTGCAGTTTTCCTTTAAATAACAGTGATAAATGATTATCCCCGGGATTCATGAAGCTTGGCGCAAGGATGGCGTTAGCCTTGCGCTGACCGTGCGGTGTAGAGATGGCGCAGCAGCACCATATGCATATTAATGAAGGCATGCTGCGGCAAAGTCCATGTGCACAGGAAATGTGCGCGAGTGCAGGGGGCGTGTTTAAGTGCTGCACGGAGGCATGAACATGTCGGCTACAGATGCACAACCTAAAATGCTGACTAGTACAGCCTGCCTCTAATCGTAATCACTCCTGTCAGTGTCCGTGGATACTGAAATATATGCAAAGCATACACGAGAGTTCCCGAACTCCAAAATAAAAAGTAAACACAAAAGCACATAGCTGAATTTTGAGCCCCCGTCCCTCGGACAATGACATTTAAAACCTCATGCCCGTATTTCATTGCAGTGTTGATTGTTATACCAAGTGGAAGCGAAACGCAATGTGTTTGCGTGCCGCTGCCCTTTGCTAAGCCTAGCCCAATGGGACGGGTGGCAACCGTAAGTGGAGCCAGTTGAACATCTATGTAAAAATTAAGTTTTGACTAGGAAGATATATATGGTGTAGCAACAGATCAGTACCTCAATTAGTCATCAGGTGCTCCCACATCAAATTTTGCAATCACTCATCTAAAACAGCAAATACCCATACAAACCATAATCAAAGTATCTCTCAATACATGAGGCCAATTAATTAATAGTTTACACTGACAAAGCAACTATTCGTCTGCCAGGGTACAGCATAATCCCATATATAGAGAGAGAATTTATATTTACTAAATATAGCAGTGTTTGCTAGAGCAATAAACAATGTAGAAACAAATCATCAAGAATTAAATATAGTCCTTTATATGAAATGTCAGATAAGAAATCGTATATCAGCCGTTGCAGTTAAAACACATTTTAAAAACAGCACCTCTTAGCTCTTCCGGACTTGTCAAATTTGTAGAATAAGTTCTGTGACATGAAAAATACTGGATTTGCTAATGAATTATTAAAGAAACATACAGAAAAAAACACCCAGATCTCCCATCGCTGCCACTGCAGCATTCTAAGCATTCAGCGTGAGTTTAAAGGTTATCGCTGACTTCCTGGTTCCTCAGCTTGCAGCTACACATGACGATAATTCAGGAATGGAGGTCCTGAACCAGCTCATGACTTATGGCACAGTTCTAAGTACATTTTTAAAGTCATTGGGTGGGAAGAGGGTTGAAGTAAACAAAATAAATTGAAAAGGTCTTGAGCCAGTCCATTTGAAGTGACATATCCCAATGGAGCCAACAACAAGCTTCTCAAGTAAAAAGTAGTGCTACTATTTTGTCACAAAGATTATAAATACTGACAATGTTCATATCCAGTCTCTGATATCATATAATTCACCAATGCTGTGACAGCTGTCACTATATAAATGAAAATGCCACACAAAGACAATATATATATATATATATATATATATATATATATATATATATTTATATAAGTAATACCCTCTCTCTCTTTACAAGAAACACCATAATGCACTTAACAACAAATGTACATACCAACTAATAGCCACACCCAAAACCAAGATACAACTATAACTATAATCATATTATTTATAAGTGTGTAAATGGAATATGCTACACCACCATAAATACACAAGCAGGCAACTAACAAACACAGTATAGTAGTTTGTTTCTCCAGTCAAGACCAGAGCACAATTAATAATGATCACCATTCAATAGAGTCACTCAGACATTGATACCAAAAATTAGAAAAGAGAAACATGAAGAATGCATTAAGAGAGAAGAATAGAAAAGAGAGAAAAAGAGAAGAAAAGAAAATGACAGACGCAGAACAGAATGTATTTACCTTATCAATGACTCCCAGTAATAAAAATCTAGTGAATTAGGTATTCAAAATCAAAAGAAATAAAAACTTATGGGTAGTATTTATTTGTCTTTAAGCTTTTTGTTAGCTCCCTCTTTAACAGACCACCATTCTTTGTTGCATCTCTCTCTAAATTTTGTGAAGACCGGTCCATACCTTCAATGTCTGTTAGCAAGTGTTTGTTTTGAACAAAGTCTAAGGCTTAATGTAGAGAGCTGAAGATCTTTTCCCCATCAAATAAATACATTTTTATTCTAGCCGAAAATAGAAGTGCTTTAATGTTAGACTTTTTAAGGGATTTTATTAAAGTAACACATTCTTTTTTTTGGAGATGGCAGAAGAAGTATAATCATTATCAAAACAAATGTTCTTCCCATTTATTTTGACAGGTGGATTTGCCTAGGCAGATTTTAAAACCAAATCTTTGTCTTGAGTGGATAAAAATCTAGCTATTATAAATCTGAGAGGATGATGTTTTAGATAAGGACTGATGAGCTCTTTCAATTCCGAATGAAAGAAATTCAGGTAGATTCAAAGCTTTTGGTAACCAGTTCTTTAAAAATTGCACCATATTATTTCCTTTTTCTTTTTCAGGCACCCCGTAAATTCTTATATTATTCCTCCATGATCTACTTTCCAAATCATCCACTGTCTCCAAGAGTAATGTATTTTGCTTAAGTAAGAATTCCTTATGACTTTCACATTCAGACAGTCTGCCATCAATGTCATTCACAGCTTCTTCAGTAGATGAAATTTGATCAGAATGTTTTTTAATTACCTCATAGAGTAAGTCCAGTTGTTTTGCGCTGTCTTGTTTTATATTATCTATTTTGTTCTCCAGCTTATCCATTTTGATTGAAAGTACCTGCACATTTTTAGTAATGGATTGAAATTTCTGTTTCATCACACTCACCTGATATGAATTATTTGTGGTACTCATCACCGTATCTCTTGTAGAAGAAATTCTGACAGGAAAAAAAACACACCACACTAATATTGATTTTTCTTGAAAAACAACAAAAAGATGATAAACTGTCTTCTTGTAAGTAGAATTAAACTTGTTTCTTCACAAAAAAGTATAATTTCTTGTCAGAATAATAAAGAAAAGGCAGAGCTAAAATTCAGAGCTGTTAGCTGTTTGGCATCTTGACCACCTCCTGGAAGTGGAAAGATCTTGATGGGAACTTGACATGGTGGAACCCATTCCATATAAGCCAGATAAGAATTTAAGACTATACAAGTGCAAGGAATATTGGAGCAAGGGCCCTCTGACTGATTCTTTTGTAAATGCAGCGGCCAATAAAAAAGAGCTGTCCAAAGAAAGGTCCATGGTCCATTCTCTTAACAGGGACTCTAGGACAATAGATCATTTTGGGATGCAAGTATACACCTTGGGAATCTTTTAACTTACAGCATACAAAACTCAAATGACAAGGTTCTAGAAAGATATAGCAGAACAGACTGGATTCCTTTAGGAGACCATCCACAGAAACACTTTGAATCTCAGTTTTCAACCATGTTGTCTATTACTAATCTGTACATGAGGCTGCTTCATAATGCAGCAGATGGAGCAGCTGCAATAGCAGGCACAGACATTTCTATGCACCACTATGTATGGCTGGTCTTGTGTGACTTTGCAGACCACATTAAAGTGTCTTTTATTAATGCTGCTTGTGATGGACTATCTTTGTTTGGTCCCAAAGTTAAAGAAACTTTACTGAAGCATGAACTGTAAGGCAAAACATTGTCTGGCATATGCATTAGAACCCCTTAAAGGTCCTTTTCAAGGAACCAGAAAGGTAACAAAGGTTTCTGGTTAAAAAAAATCTCAATGTCTATCCTTTGATTCCTCTTCAGATACGGCATCATAAGTCAGATGGGGGTCCTTTAAGGGGTGAAAAATAAGGTTAGAGGTTCATTTTCAGGTAAGCCTCCCCAGCACCTATGAAAAGGTTTCCAAATGCTCCCTTCTGAAGGCAGTCAGAGATCGATTGACTTTTTGTCTAGATGCCCTTACTCAAAGCAGATCATCTCTTTGAACTGACCCTTCTGTCAGCTATGGTCATCATGGATGCCTATCATGTAGAGTGGGGGGTGCATTAGAAAGTCAGCAAGGACAGTCCAGAAAATATGGCCAGATTAACAGGCTCACCTTTACACCAATATCCTGTAAATGAGGGTGGTCCTCCTAGCATTGCAGGTCCTCCCAACCGCCTTCTCCAGGGTATGATTTCAGTATATATATATATATATATATATATGGATTCACTTTATAACCTCGAATTACTGAAATGTCGAATTTCAGTATCTCGAGACTATAAAACCGAATCCACAAAACACCGACACAAAAAAATGCGAAAGTCAAAACACCGAAAAAACTGCACGCACAATACTACACATACACCATAACACCCACATCACAACAAAAACAAACAAAACTACATACATACACAACTCATACACACATAAGCAGGGAGGCAAGCCCCTGCACTATGGGGCTGCACCCACACCCCCTACTTATATATACTAACTCCGAGATCGCACAAACACAAAACAGAAGCCGACTCACACACGCACATTCTCCGACCCCCTCACACACACATCAAACACATCAGCACACTCACACACACTCTAACTCCCACTCACAACCCTTAGAAAACACTTACCTGACATAACACCTACATCCACACACGGCACCGCGCACCATCAAAACACAATCCCGGACATTATGCAGAGTAAGGTCATAACCGCAAATTCGACATATATTCGAATTCGCGATTATGAGCTTTTGCTATTTTTAACATTCGGCTTTATAGCCTCGAGATATTGAAATTTGACATTTCAGTAATTTGAGGTTATAAAGTGAATCTATATATATATATATATATATATATATATATATATATATATATATATATATATATATGGATAGTCCCAGGTGGTGTGATATATAAACAAGCATGAGGGAACCTTATCATATCCCTTTTGCTGGGATGCAATAAGTGTGAGGTAATAAATGATGTCTTCACAACATTTTCTGACAGTAATGCACATTTCATGTTGGACCAACCTTTTAGTGGACAGGCTTAGTTATTGCATGTTGATGTGTCTGTCATGAGTGGCCCTTGAATCCCACAGCAGAACAGAAAGTTTTCAGCTACTGGGGTCAAACTTGCTGTGATGTGCTCACCTCCCCAACCAATTCAAAATGCAGCAGCAACATTACCCTCATCCCTTCACAGGGACATTCACCCAGCGATGTTGTGGTCCATCATTGGTCACCTGGTCTATTTATGCCTTTCCCATCTTCCTCTTATGATGGAGTTTCTGCAGAAATTTTCTCTGAGCAAGGCTAAAGTTATTTGGCCTTGTTCAGAGAAGGCCAAAGTTATTTTCAAAGCATCTTCTTGGTTCAGGCAAATTTGGTTCCTAATGCTCTGGTCTCACATAATTCAATCTCTATGGTTGCTGGATTCTCAACTGGATCACCTGTCTCATCCATTTGGTTAGCTCCACCCAGAAAACAATTCCCTCAGACTAACTGCATGGTTTCTCAAATTCTGATGATGGCCAATAATCCTTCTTTTTCCCACAGACTAGTTCAAACTCTGTCTACCTATCAGAAACACTCCACTACAAAGCTATACAGGAGTAAATGGAAACGTTTTGCATATGGGCATTATATCAAGGCCTAGATCCATTTTCAGCAGACTAACCTTCAGTTTTGCAGTTCCTAGCCACTTTGTTTGTTTCCAGTTATTCCACAATTAAAGCTCAACTAACAACTATTTTGAATTTTTAACAAGGTTTCTCAAAAGGTTTGTAAAGTCTTTTTAAAAGACACATTCCTTCTTAGAACAGCTGTCATAAACCTCACTCCCCCATGGGACCTAAATGTTGTGCTTCAGTGTCTTACTCAAACTCCTTTTGAATTTTCTTCTAGCTGTACACTAAATCACTTATCTTGAAAAGCCTTAGTAGCTGCTAACTCAGCAAAGTGAATATCCAAACTTCATGCCTTATCTTTTAAGCTACCATATCTATTCTTGCATAAAGACAGAGTTTTTCTAAGACTGGACCCTTCCTTTCTACTATAGGTGCTGCTGTGTCAGTCTTGAACCAAACAAGTTATCTTCCAATTTTCTTCCCTTATCATACTAATAAAGAAGAATGTACTTTAGATACTCTGGATGCTCACAGACAATTTTGTTTCTACCTTTACAAGACTAAAACATTCTATAAAAACAACTAACTCTTTTTATCCTTTTCTGTAGTGAGATTTGGGAATAAAATTTCCAAAGTAACTCTCTTCAGATGGCTATCCAATTGTATCTCATTCATATTTTCTATAAATAATAATGTTTGGCTCCACACCAAAGGCGCATTCCACAAGATCAATTTTCACTTCCATGGTGTCTTTAAAGAATTTTTCCATCTATGACACTTGTCTGCAGAAATATAGTCAACAATGTCTATCATTGCCAAACACTACAAGCTTGATGTAATATTAAGATCAACTGCTTCCTTCACTTCTGCCATCCTCAGGGGCATCATGTCATGATGCCACCCAGGACAAAAGTAGCTTGGGATTATGTGCTATAAGCTGAAATGGATAGGGGGAACAACACAGAATACAAAAGTTATGTAGTAACCATAATGACGGATCCTTTTTGTCCCACTCCATCTGCTTCCAGAACCCTCCCATCATCCCTCTTCTAGGCCTCCTCAGTACACCTGTATGTGAAAAGCACAGACAGTAGGAACCCAGTGAATTAAGGGAAAGGGGAGGAGCTTGATCACATGAGAAGCTCTAAACAGATCCAGAACAAGGGTAGTTAACCCATCAATTGAGGTGAATGGAGAGGGGCAATAAGGATCTATCCCTATGGTACATACATACATTTTTTGTAGGGTAAATGCTCGATAGAACTTACATTGCATCCAGTTCTGTCACAAAATGATCGACTGGCACTGTAGTCAAACTGTGTAAATACAGTTTAAAAGTACTCCATTATCAGTGTTTTTCGGGGGGGGGGGGTGCAAACCCTGTTGCATTACACACTCCCACAATCTTATATATGCTAACTCTTTAGACTGCACAACAGATGAGAAGTAATGAATATCCTGAACCCATGCTGTTACATGATTCCATTCTACAACCTATACTAATCTAACACACCTGCTCATTGATGAACTGAATTCAGTTCTTATGCACCGGACAAGCAATGCATCATCAAGAAGGAAGGATTCAGATAGTTACATATATCTATACCTGTATCTATGTCTATCTATATCTATATCTATATCTATATCTACATCTACATCTACATCTACATCTACATCTATATCTACATCTATATCTATATCTATATCTATATCTGTGGGCCAGATTCATTAACACCTACAGTAAGTGTACATTAAGTATGCACAATCTGTATTCAAGAATATTCCTACCACATTTGTTGTGCTTTCTAATCACTGAGAAAGATTACACTAAGTGTACATGTAGTCTACAACTTCAACCTTTATGAATACCCCTCGGTATTTAAGGCTGCAAGAAAATCAGTAGGAAAACTAAAATCATGAGGAAGAAGGTCTGTGTTATGCTTGTTCTGTTCACTCAGAATGGTGTACACTTAGTGTAGGTGTTGATGAATTCCAGGGGATATCTAGATCTAAATCTAGATCTATTCATTTTGTCATAGTTGATTTGTTTGACTTTAGCTTTGCACTGCATTATATCAAACTTGTTTGTTTGATGTATGTAGAGCAATATTCAAATATATTGTTTATGTGTATGTTTAAATGTGTTTTCTGTGAGTGTGAATATGTGCATGTGCATGAATGTATGCATCTGTGTGTGTGTGTGTGTGTGTGTGTGTGTGTGTGTGTGTGTATGCATCTGTGTGTGTGTGTGTGTGTGTGTGTGTGTGTGTGTGTGTGTGTGTGTGTGTGTGTGTGTGATTTGGGTTTATTTTTTTGTATTTATTTATTTATTTTTGGCAGTTGAAGTGAGTGGTGCTTATCACTGATGAAATGAGTATGACAATATATACATTTGATAAGTACTCCTTGCTGCTGCTGTTGTGTTTTACTGCTGAAAAAATGCATGCATTTTTACAAATTACCAGCTGGCTTAATTAGTCCCACTGAACATGCTTTTGCCACTGTTAAAACCATGGCAGGTAGTAAAAGTTAGGCTCCAACTAACTCAAAATCGTGTATTATCATTAGTTTTAATAAGGTGGCACTTGCCCAGCCCAAAACATTAAGGGTGTAGATAAGGATTTATGCAGAGTAGCCTCCTATTAACTAGACAATGCCCCAAATATCTCTATATGCCTAAAATCTGTAAGTTGAAATGTCTGCTGCAAGCCCTGTTCTCTTCAGGTAAGCTAGAAGTCACTCTTGGTTTCTTAGTAATATTAAATCAGGACCAGAATCCCTCACAATTTAAGAATACTGAACTGTTGGGTTAGAAAGTGTATAGCATATGTCTCAACTGTCCAGATTTTTGCCTCATATTTTTGGTCTGTTTCTCATAAAGTTTGTGGCTTTCTGGCATATCACTGGGTTGAGCTGTGGATTGAAGCCGCCAAATAATGACATGCGTTTGAATGTTTAGACTTCAAATGTCAAAAAGAAATCAAATCCTTCAGAAAATTTATGTTAATACAAGCCATGTTACTCTAACAACTTTCTAAGTTTATAAGAGCAATATTTAGAATCTGTCCATTTTTTGGTCCTTTGTCTCCCCATTTTGTCAGGCTTTCTGTTTAAATTTCTTGCACTAAGAAGTTGTGAGTTATGATTTTAGATGATTGCTGGCATCCTGTGATCAGCAGCATTGGCTCTTGATCCTGCATTTCTTTTCCCCAGTTCCCTTCCACCAGCTGAGGAAGAACAAAAGTAATTTCCCTTCCCACATAAAATAGGATCACTGTACGGCCTACATGGTAGTTTGCTTTTCCTGACTTCAGTAGGTATTGCTGAAGGAAATTGTTCCACTCTGCCTAAGAGCTAAACTGCTATTGCTTTAAACACCGGTATAATTACCTTTTTCCTTGCAGCTCTCTCTATTTTTTTACCTACCTTAAGTAAAATAAGACACAGTATTTTTTTTTTTTGCTGAAGTTCAGCTGGAGAGGGGCTTAGGGGGTTCACTGCTACACTCGCTGTCCCCTTAAAGAACTACTACGAAGAAGGATTGCCTCTGAGTCATCACATGTGGATGTCCTTTAGTATTTGCTTAAGAAACATAAGCTGCTTAAATAGACTAAGGTTTATGTCATCTGGTTGGACGTCTCTGTTGAGACACATAATGACCCTGTAGACCATTTTACTTCTCTCCTTGCTCCCATTGTTGAAAGCCCTCTGGAGATCAGTAAAGTGCAGATTTTAGGCATATTTTACCCAGCTGAACAGATGGCCACCAAGGCTGAAAAGGGGGAACCCTAACTGTTTATTTCTGAGGGACCAGATGGTATATCACTGGTTCTCATTTGAGAGAAGGTCCCAGATACCCTTACTGAGGTACATTAGGAGTCTGCCCCTCCATGGCTTTTGCTTGCAGATTCCTCTAAAAAGAAGATGCAAAGGACTAACCTTAAAAAAAAGAAAAGAAAAAAAGCAGCGGATCCTTAAGCAGTACTTTATTCCAAAACTCCTAGCACCTCAGCTTCAACCTTCGAAAGAAGTTTCATGCACAAAACAAATCAACCATTTATACAAGTAATCCACACCTCCCTAATTATATCCTTTCACAACAAACCAATTAAAACAGAACAAAAATGAATTAAACTTTAAATAAAAGAATAGAATATCAATTTATTACAAAATTCCAACTTATTTCTTGATTAAGACTAAATGAGGTCAAAGTATTATATTGTAGTATATAACACTTCTTTGTATCTCATAATGTGTTTGACATTATTAACTACACTTTCTTAATAAGGATATTGTGCTGCTTGTGGATCTGTTGAAGTTATTAGGATATTTTTATATAGTTGTTTCTCTAGAAGACTAAATATGTCTCCCTTCATGTTATTCCTTCTGATCAAGAACGAGTGGTACAGTATTTCCCAAGGCCTTTTAAATCCCATATTTTCTGAAATGTCCACAATTTCTCTCTACATCCTCTTCCACCCCTCAGAAAATTAAGAGAGACACCACTTCTGAAGATGAATAATCTTAAGATTCTAATGAACCATTATCCTGTTCCTAACATATTCAATTCCCTGCAGGATATGAACCAGAATATGATGACACCATGTCCCATGGCTTTCTTTTGGAAGAATTGCTTTTTGGTGACACTGTTTTGAAAATGATGCAAACTTCTACTGGGAAGAGACACAGATTTCAGACAATCAAAAACATTATTATGACCTATTAAACAGGGATGTTCCTAACTCATTTATTCCTCTTGTGTTGAATACCTTACAGGATATTTTTGTCTGCATCCCTGACACCTGAGTCACAGATACATGTACCTAAACCACTAATAGGTTTATTAAAATGCCATACTCACATAAATATATGTACAAAAATCCCTCCTCAGACCCTGCCGTGATTTCAATGAAATCTCTTACGGCTTTTAAGCTCCTATGGTCTACTAATGCTCTGCCACATTATAAAGGCTATATGGCTATGGATTGGTATGGAAAGAAGTCATTCCTCTTCAACTCTTTCTTCCTGTACCATAAACTACCCAACCCATATGACTACATATTTGTTGGCTCTTTGTGGTAGTATGAATAAGGACATTTTGTGATATCCCTGATTTTGACAATAAAAAAGGTCTGGCGAAATATGCTTAATTATGTTACACACGTAATAAGACATTCAGCAAAGCATAAGAGCAACTCCTGGATCTGTTTTAAGGAAACACACCTGGCTTCACCTACAGTCTTTGTTAGATGATGTAAATGCTAAACTTTTGGATGCCCATTTAGATAAAGATAACCTTTTCAGACAAGTTTCTGCTGAAATTTTACAGAAATTGTAAGAAAGGGGGAAGTGTGCAAGATTTTCAACATTTTTTTCTTTTCCACATTTGAAAGTTCCAGAAACATCACCCATCTAAAGCTGGATCTAATTTTTACCATAAAAAAGTCCCAACAAAAATGGAATAAATTCACTATGAAAAATGGCAGGAAAAGCCTTAGGCAGATTTCAAAGGATCCAAAGGACTATTCTTTCAGGAAGACTTTCTCAATGTTTTTGCCTCTGGAAAATGATGGACAAATGGATACTAAACATAATCTAAAATGGGTAGACACTTACCTGAAATCTCCTACCAATTCCATCAGGCATTCTACAAGTAGCCGCTCCCAAGCTAACATCACCTGGTTCTTTCAATCCTATGAGAGTTATTCCATAACGGGAACCATAGAAAAATTCTTACTCAACAAAATGGAAAGGGGATTTATTAAAAGCTTTCCTTGGTACCAAGAAAAGACGGTAAATGGAAGCCCATTTTTGACATTATCCACCCTGAACACTTTCCTGAAAATTCCAAAATGCAAGATGTAATCCCTCCAAGTCTTACTTCCTGTGATCTTTTCACAGGATTATTTGATTACATTGGATCTGAAGGATGCTTACCTTCTCATTTATAAGTCACAGAAGGTTTTTAAGATTCTGTTCATTGGAATTTCATTTTCATTTTCTATAGTATGATTTGCCCTTTTATCTTTCTATATCTCCAAGAGGTTTTTTTAGTGAAATGCCTAGTACATGTGGTAGCAATCTCCAGTCTTCAAAGTATCCATACCTAGCCTTATTTTGACAGTCATTTAATCCAGGCTACGTTAATTAAAAAAAAAACTTGCAAGACCTAGAGTTTACAATAAAGCTACTTCTAAGCATAAGTTTTACTCTAAGTCCGAAGAAATATACATTGCATACTCTTCTCAGAACCTAATTTTTTCTTGGATATCAGCTAGGTGTTTCCTGCATGAGGGCCTTTCTTCAACATGAAAAAAAAATCCAATGTCTGATTTCTTACTTCCTATTGCTCTCAAATTTGGAAATGACTTCTGCAAGAGATACTCTGAGACACCTGTTGTTTAAGGCATCAACAATACAATGATTCCCTTTGCCAGACTTCACATGAGGAAGATTCAGTGGTACCTCATATTAATTTGGACACAACAGTACTACGCTCTGACCTTCCCAATTCCTCTTATGCCTTTTGTGAAGAAAGAATTCCATTGATGGATCAACCACATAACCCTCAATCCATGTCTGCCTTTTCTGGTCCCTGGTCCTCTTCAAAAGGTTTCCACAGATGCACCTGACCTGACTTGAAGAACTTTTTCAATGAGCATGAAACCAAAGGAGTCTGGTCCAGACAGGGCCAGTAACATAAACATCAAAGAAATGAAAGCCCTGATCTTTAACCAGCAGACTCTTCACCATCTGCGTTCTCCATTACCTTGCAAGTCATGATAAACAATACTACAGTCATGTAGCATGTCAATAAATAAGGAGAGACAAGTCCTACCATCTCTGTAGGACGGCCGTGATGGCTTGACACATTGCCATTCATCACAATATTTTTCTTTAAGCAACTTCCCATCAGAGATGAATTCAAATGGCAGATTACCTGATCAGATGCAAGACAGACAGTTATAAATGAATGCCAAACAGGGAAGTCCTCCTATAAATTGTCCATCAGTGGGGAACTCCCCAGATAGATCTTTTTGCCGCCACTCTGAATAGGCAGCTCAGACTGTTCTTCTACACAGTTCTATTCAGAGAAACAATAGAAAGCAGATGCACTTATAAATCTCAAGGACAGGGAAATTCATTCATTTTTGACTTCCCTCCCAGGTTTCCCCTCATTTCAAAGATATTTCTGAAAATCTAGAAGGACAATCCAAAAGTGCTTGTGATGACCCCCTTTTGTCCCAGACAACATCTGTTCTCTTCTTTTTTCATCTAGCCAAGGGTAATTACCACAGGTTACCCTTCAGGATGGACCTATTCATGCAACAAAAGAGCTTTTTTCATTCATCTGAACCTACAGACTTTCATTTTGACAGTTTGCCTTTTATTGTGAGGATATGCAAAAGGCCATAAAGGAGGCAAGAAAGATAGCTGAGTGCACAGGGATCAGGATAAAAAAGTGACCAATCCTGGTGAGCACACTGATGCCAGGAGTGGAAAACTGGCAGTGTAGAATCCTCAGGACATGAAAACATTCCTACAACAGGGTTAGGCCAGGCTCAGAGGAGGATAACCCCCACTCCCCCCCCCATGGTAGAAAGAAGTAGTACACACAAAACTCAAAATATGACAAACCAAAAAAGAGCTATAGAAATTACAGAGTGGACTACTGAGGATAATGAAGAAATTATGTATGGTTACCATTAGGCAAGAAGCCCAGAATTTACAAATAGAAGGTATTCATAAAGATTAGGAGTGAAATTAGAGGAAAGAAAAATACTTGCACAATAAAAACTGTCAAAAGCTTCAAAAAAATATTTATATTCATTAATACAATAGATCCATGAAAAACGTTATATAGACAAAGAAAGTTTAGTTAGCCTGGAAAAAGAAGCAATACAGGAAGTGCAAAAATATATAAAAAAACAGAGATTTTTGAACAGTATGAAAAAAGACATGGACATGTGAAATAAATAGATATCTGATATGGTGCAATATTTATGCAAAGGAAAAATCAAAAAAGATCAATACAAAAAAGAAACTCCACAGATATTTCAAGAAAAGTACAGGCAAATGCATCTAGTTGTGGAAATTTCACAATATAAAAAATAAGAAAACAAAGGAGGAAAGCAAAAAATAAGATTAGTAGGGTAGAAGTTGAACAAATAGAAACTGAAGTCATGGATTATCTGTGATATGAAAGATTTAGTTTAGAAAATCTACACAGGTAATGAGTCTCCAGATTAAGGAGCAGCAAGTAGAGAGGAAGCATACCTCTCAACCTGGAAACATCAAAAATCTGGACAGAGGCCCATGAAAAGTAGGTACAACAAGCCAAAAATTGGAGCGCTGATTAACATAAAATATACATACATAATCATATAACCCTGCCTACTGCAGTGGAATTGTGGGATACATGGATATTAAAGTCACAAAATAATAATAAATAATGGCAAACATTTGAATTTCAGACTTCATATCCCTCAGAAAATACATAATAATGCAACACATGTTATTCTAGCAACTGAGTTAACAGGAGCAATAGTAAAAACCTGTCCCTGTTTTTGGGCCTCTATTCCACCATTATGTTTGGCTTTGTCCAAATTTCTTGCTCTGAGAGATTGTGATGTGTGGTGAATCTTTCTGGCATCTCATTTTAACACAGTCCTAATATAAGTGAATGTGTAAAGGAAAAAAAAATATATATATATATATATATATATATATATATATATATATATATATATATATATATATATATATATTCCAGGTAAATAAAATGCAAAAAGGAAACAATTGTCTGTCTAAAGTGAACCACTGGGAAAATTCATTTAACCACTGGGAAAATTATTTTATATAATACTTTACACAGAACCAGCATTTAAGTATTATATCATTTACCCAATACATAAACACATTCACTGGTAAAGTTGATATAATACTTTACACAGAACCAGCATTTAAGTATTATATCATTTACCCAACACATAAACACATTCACTGGTAAAGTTGATATAATACTTTAGACAGAACCAGCATTTAAGTATTATATCATTTACCCAACACATAAACACATTCACTGGTAAAGCTGAAGGATGTTTTTATACATTTTTTTCATATATATATATATATATATATATATATATATATATATATATATATATATGGAACTAAATGCATATGGTGTCTGAAAGTAGCTAACCCAATTTTCACCAGTCCAAGCAGGATACATTCATGTCAACACAATATTATAAGCAGTTGTTGTATGTGATTTTCCATGGATTGATTCCAAAGTATGGGAACCCATCCATTATTTGATTCTATTTGTCAATATGAAAGAGCTTCCATTTATACATGGGTCTGACTTTGGCAGTATGCCAAATGCAAGGAGGTGCAAAGATTGCATCAGCCGCATGTTCAGTGCTGTCAAAAGAAAAATAGATGCTGTCGGAGTGTCTACCTGTCAGGTCCAAAAAAATTTTTGAAAGACATACATGATGCACACTTTAAACGTGAAAGGTATTTTTATAAAAAAAAATGTTTTGTAGTGACAACTCACAGATTACCTTATCTTTCAGATTGTAACTGTTGAACAACCTCTCGTCTGGAATTGGCAGTAGTAGCATGTATGCCAAGACAACATCAAAAGCAAACTGAATTGATATGAACTGGATTGATGGCGTGAAATAAGAGACTTTTTCAATTCAGAGCTGTTATTAATGGTGGCTGTACATGACCTGGGCTTGTAGTTCAATGTTCTTCAAAGCCTTGAGCTAACCTAACTGTCTTTCTTCTCTGTTTAAATGTTAAAACGGTGGTCCCAAAACATCTCATACATGGTACCAGCACTGTGACTTAATGATAGGCGAGGAATTTAGAAAGATAAGACCAACAGCAAATACTTCTTGTTAGGATGAACTTTTGGCATTCTCTGTAGCTTTTAGAAAGTTCACATGACATGACATGTGGGCTGAGTGAGGGTTTGGAGATAAGTAAAAGTTGTTTGTTATGCACCTGTCATTTGTAATGTTACACAGCTTACCAACATGATAGCTCTCACCCTATTCCCCGTAAAATAAAAGTGTAAAGAATCTTAGTCCCTGCAAAACTAATGAATTTTAAAATTGTTTTATTTTGGTGGTAATTGTAAACACATTTTTTAGTTTTTTATTTTTTATTTTACATTTGTTAACCGGGCTAGTCTAGCTGGGTATATTTCCATTTTCAGTAGAAGCCCGAGGAGAAAAGCTCCAATATAAGCACAACAGAATATACAAAACTATATATACACAATATAAAGGATAAAAGATAAAACTGTTAAACAATGTCAGACAAAGTTTGATAAAATTGATAAGTTATACAATACATAGGTAAAAACAGTACAATAGGTAGTATAGGGAATACTATTTACAGCTCTGTCCTTACAGGGATAAGCTACAGTGTCGATGAAGGAAAGTGAAAGAGAGTGGTGAGAAGTATAGAATAAAAGGATTAATCAGGATTGCTGCAGGGGCATAACCAATGGATTTTCACATGGTTTTTGAGGTTTTGTTTAAAAAGAGGCAGAGAGGGAAGTAAGGTAAGTTCTATAGGTAAGTGGTTCCAATGTTTACCTACAGTGTTTGAGAACAAGGAATCACCTGCTTTGTTGTTGGACTTTGTTGTGGTGAGTAGAAGTTTGTTAGAGGAGCATAGTGAATCAAGGTTTTTGTAGGGGATGATAAGGTTAGAGAGTGTAGGAGTATTGTTAGGTTGGTATAATAGCTTGTAGGCAATGGTGAGTTGTGTATATGCCAGGAGATTTTGTGGGTTCTAAAGGGATTACCAGTAGCAAATCAGGCAATACTATTGTAGCAATTATTTAGTTTGCTAAGGTATTTTTTTTTAGGTTAGAGTAAATGGGTGAGGCATAAAGAAGTGTTGAGATTAAGTGAGAGTGAGCAATTTTGGTTCTTGCTGATTGTGTTAGGAAGGGTTTGATTTTGTATAAGGAGCCAAGTTTTTGTTTACAGATTTTATAGTGTTATTTATATGGCTGTCAAAGTTAAGGTTATTATCAATAGTAATTCCTAGCAGTTTAGTAGTGGAGTCTGGGGATATGATGGTACCGCTGTTAGAACTAATTGAGAAGTCTATTGGGGAGGACTTACTGGTAGGGGCAAAGAGTAGGAGCTTTGTTTTCTTAGCATTTAGAAGGAGGCAATGCTTTAAGAACCAGGTCTCAATTATGTTGAATACCTTCTGAGTTGAAGAATGTAGTTCTGAGGGGGAGTTAGCTGAACATATGATTGTTGAATCGTCTGCATATTGTATACAGGTGGCTTGAGGAATTGCTGTGTGCAGGTCATTAATGAATAGTGAAAAAAGGAGAGGGCCTAGAATAGAGCCCTGAGGGACTCCAAGGGTGACTGGTAGGAGGGATGAAAGGTTCTGCTCCCACAGAACTGCTTTTTGTCTATTGCTAAGGTAGGACTTGAACCATTGGATAGCCATAATATCAAGGGAAAGGGACTCTAGAATGTTAATAAGAAGGGTGTGGTTAACCATGTCAAAAGCTTTTGAAAGATCGATAAAAAGTGCAGATGAGAGGATATTACTGTTGCGATTTTTATTAATGGAATCTGTGAAGGATAAGAGGGTGGTAGAGGTGCTATGAAATGGCCTAAAGCCATGTTGGCAATTAGCGAGAATGTTATGTTAGGTTAAGTGGTCTAAAAGCTGATGGTGAATACATTTCTCCATAATTTTTACTAGGGGGGGATAAAAGGGCTATAGGCTGATAGTTAGAATAATCTTTAGAGTTACCACCTTTATGTAGAGGTATGATATGAGAGATTTTCCAGATTTCTGGGATGTACCCCTCTGTAATAGTTCTATTAATGAGGATGGATATTGGGTATGCAATAGCTTTGGCTGCTTTTTGCAGGTATTCAGATGGTAGCTGGTCAGCAGAAGGAGTGCAAGGCTTAAGCTTTTGGATGAATTTGAGGATGAGAACAGTAGGGATGGGTTGCAATTTAAATGATGGAAGTGGGCCAGGAGTGGTGGCATGAGGTTTTGAGTTATCTGGGGTTAGTTGACTGGCAAGTGACTGTATGGTCTCAGTGAAGAAAGTATTGAAAGCATTAGCAATTTGGAGGGAGGTATTATGATCAGACCCTAGTGGGGTTGGAGTACGAGAGTGGCCTGGGAGTAAGAGACGATTGATTCCTGACCAGTATTTCTGTGGGTTATTTTGGTGAATTTCCTGTAAGTTACAGTAGTAGTTCTTTTTGTCAGTAAGTATGGCCTTTTTTGTAATATTTCTAAGCTGCCTAAAGTTTTGTTGGTCAGAGAGAGTTTTGGAAGCTCTCCATTTAGCCCATGATTTGTTTCTAAGTAACATTTTTGTCTGGTTTCTTTAGAGAGCCATGGGGCTGGTTTGGTTTTCATTCTGATGGAGCGTTTAGGAGCATGCCTATCAGGGATACTTACGAATTTGGAGTTGAAGTGTTTAGCAGCCACATCAAGTGGAAGGATTTTTAAAGCCTTCCAGTCACAGGCACTTAGTTCATTTTGAAATGTTACTTGGTTGAAGTGTTTGTTGGTCCGTGATACCCTATAAGTGTGTGTGTGGGGGGGGGTTAGTAATTTCATTTTTTGCCTTATGATGTAGGTCAATGAGTGATCGCTTACATCATCAGGCAGAGTTACAGTCATATAAGTTAGTTTAAGATTATTAGTAAGAATCCAATCTAAGGTGGTTTCTTTTTTATTAGGTTTGTTGATTCTGGTTGTAGAGGTAATTGTTTGACTAAAGCCATGAAGATTAATGTGAGTAGTGGGGTTTTCAGCATTTACAGTTTTCCAGTCTGTGTTGAAGTCACCTAGTATAATAGTTTCTTGTGGATAAGTAGAGGATATCCAGCTAAGGATATCCTCGATAGTATTGGTATTGTTACCTGGGGGAAGATAGATACAGATGATATATATTGATTTGCTGGTGTTGATTTGAAGTTTGGAGATAAGGATTTCAGCATTATTGTCCTGTGGTGGGTTATAAGGTAAAGAGGTGATGTGTAGTCCATCTTTATATGCAAATAGTTAAAACTCTCTTAGGTATACTGCATTTGAATGTAATTCACTATCATGCAGCTACATAGCAAGGATGCTAACTTTACTTTTGTTTTGAACTCTTACCTACTGAATGGTTGAAAACCACTCAGCAGTTGATCATATAGTGTGTGTGTTCTAACAGTTGCTAGATAACTTTGATGACCAAAGTAAGGCAAATAGACAATTTAATTTTTAAAATGGGAATGGCCATCCAGTATGATGACGGATTACAAATGACATCTGGACTTAGCCACCTGCAATTATCCCTCTCCTTGTTACTATTACCTAGCAACCACTGGAACCCATACCTTTGTGCTTAAGGCTTAGCATGTACTCGTGATTGTGTATGTCTTCCCCAACCTCTTCACGTCATCTCTGTGAGTTGTTTGTTGTCAATATTTTACCTCCAGAATTTGGAGCAAAGCAAAAAATAATTGGGGGAGCAGGTCCCATATGAGAGACACATACTTTTAACTTAGAAAATTGCTTGGAAAAGAGATGAGAATTAATTTGGTTCTTCAGAAATAGAAGTATGTAACTCCAGTGAGTGTCATTATATACCACTTGTAAATCACCACCTTTTTCTCAAAGAACTTCCAAGAAAAATTCAGATTTTAGGAATGATGAGGGAATAAATTTTGACTCTGAGCCAAATTATAGATCCCTAAAAGTTATGGTCAGTCTATAGATATTGGCGTGTGGCTTTGAGACATATACATTCTAAATATAGTTTCTGCTCATTCCATTTTTTAAAGGGGGTGTTTCTTTTGATCCCCCCACCTAAAAGGAATTTCAAAACACTATGGCAGCCCCACAATATAAAAATCAACAAAATGTCTCCACAGAAAATATTTCATCAGTTAGTTTACACTGTTTAAAAGTATGTTACAGTCTCAAGACAATCCTTTAAAACACAACACTCCTAGCTTTAAAATAACTTTCCTGAAGAAGAAAGTTATAAAGCATCAGTAAATAAAAGAAAATGTAAGTTTTTCCCCAAAGGGAATGTATCTGCCCAGAAAAAGAAAGCACAAGCTGACCATCAATCCTTGAAGGCCTCAGTGGTGAATATTGTTCAGCAGCAGGAAAACTCTGAAGGGCTTCATGGTCAGACTTGTCTTTTAGTCAGCTCAGCTCAAGCTGCTTGACAGTCTGGGATCGTGGAAGGTACCCTGAAACTTTAGAAGCTGTTTGGCTGTTATAACCTTGGCAGGATATAACCCATATAGCTAAGGCTACTGCAGCATTGACCATTATGAAGAACATCTGACTTTACTTTCTCATTCCAACTTGTTATTATGTCTAACAGATATTACTAAGAAGTTAAATGGCTCGTGAAAAAGTGATTTAATTTTGAATAATAATAATAATAATATATACAGCAGTAATTAAAGATGTTACTCAAGAACTATTAAACCAACTAGTTACTTTTTAACTCTCTCTCTCTGTCTCTGTTTCTCACTGAAAAACTATGTGCTGGTAAAATTGATATGTGGGAACATGGAAAAAAAAAAGCAACTTTACATTACTTCAAAACAAAGAACAAATAGAATTGTCTTAGAAATGCTCAAATTTGGATATGCATTCCAAGAACTATAACTTGTGGTTCAATTGGATTCCAAAGGACAGGATTCATCAAGACAAATCAGGTGTAAGATTCACCGGAAACAGCAACATTAATGAACACTTATATGGAGTAATCACAGTTTCAGGTCCATAATGGTTTGGTGCATAGGTTGACACCTATAATTTACCATCTTATCAGAGGACCAGATCAGGAATAATAAAATGTAAAAGTATGACAGGTAAAAAGACAATCTGATTGCATATTTGAATAATACAAAATTTTCTATTGGGGTACCCCAATATATGATTTATCCTAGCCTGCCCAAGTGTATTTTTTAATAAAAAAGCAGTTTATTAACATTAGAAAATTATTATGAGCAAAACAAAGTAATTGTTTTCTCTTTCCATCTTGTATTTGTTGGTAATGGAAGCAGAATGAATTCTATTCCTTTAGCAGGACAGGCAACTGACTTATTTCTGAATTACATATACTTAAAAAGTATCACTATTTAACCACATGAAAATATAACAGAGTTGGTGTGAGTGTGTGTGTGTGTGCGTGCGTGCATGCGTGTGTGTTTTTGTGTGTGTGTGTGTGTGTGTGTGTGTGTGTGTGTGTGTGTGTGTGTGTGTGTGTGTGATTTTATGAATGATATTGAAGTATAATTGTTGCTCAGTCAGAGGGTGCAAAACTATTTCATTGATACAAACTACTAATTATCCACAATGGAACCATTTTTAAAAGCATTAAAAGTTCTTGATTTTGTCATCTATAACCGTGTGTGTGTGTGTGTGTGTGTGTGTGTGTGTGTGTGTGTGTGTGTGTGTGTGTGTACAAATGGTCTGGTTATTAGATGTTTGTATTTCAGTAAGAAACTCTAAAGAAACAAATTGGCATATGGGTTTAGAGAACTCATACTAAGGCTACCACAATGTATTGCTAACTAAAAGTAAATTAAAAGTTAAAAAGAATAATTCCTCATACTGAATCTTTTAAATAACCTAAAAAACAATAATTTTTGCTCACTGTTTACTAAATGATGGGAGGACATAAAACTTGATTTTTTTTTAATTTGCTTGATATTTTACTGTTTTTCTTTTTTTTTTTATTCTCTTTGGGAAATTATTAAACCAGCCCCAACCCCAGTGCCCCACATCTATGTTGAGTCTAACAGTTTGACACTGACCCCCTGGACTTACTCCAATATTGCTGGGGCTGGTCATGGATCCTAAGAACATCCCGGGGGGCTTGGCCATCTCTACTCTCATCATGGGGGTTATTATATGCGCTGCCCATTCCCTACTCTATCTCTCACACTTGTCAATCTCTGTTCAAGAGCAGCTCTCCTCATTGAGCCATGCCTCCCCTAAGGGAATGTCACTGACTAATACTCTCCCACCCAAGATGGCAACACCTATACCTCTCTTCTGTTCCATCAGTAGACCAAGCCGCTAATCAAACCCGAGTCAACTGGACCATAGTTAGGGCTTTATCCTTCCAAGCCATTTCAATTTCCATCTTATGTGCAACAATGGAAACATAATCACACAATTTAAAGGACCTGGGGAGGCTTAGCTGTATTGTAAAGATAACCTTTGCTGAATAAGTAAGTGCTGAAGAGTCATGCTAGTTCTGTTGTAGTGAGCTGTCTTTCTGCTTTGGATATGTGGTTACCTTTTTTAAACTTATAGGTTCATAGGTTCATAGGTTCATACTAGGCTATCTGCCCAAGGGCATTTATAAGCCTAGCCCATAGTTATGTGGCTTTCACCACCCCTTTAGTTTGAATAAAAACTATGCCTATCATTTTGTTGTGCCTCTGTCAAGCAGTGACACTGAAGTAATCCCTGGGGTATATCTGCGATCTCCCATCCATTGGTCAAGATTCCTCTTGAACAAGGCCAGCGAGGTGCTCTGCCTCACATGTACCGGGATTTTGTTCCACAGCATAGGGAGTCTCTGGGTGATGAATCTGTCCCTCCAGCACGTTCTATTTATAACCGTGTCAAGGTTTAAGTCTCCGCCCTTGTGGTTCTGAGGGATCTAGATTTTTGAGGTGAAGCATATTCATCAAATCTGGGTTTGACATGGCCTTATATGTCAGGCACAGGTCACCTCTGAGCAAGCGGTATGAGACTGAATAAAGCTGGAGTTCTTTCAGTCGGGCAGCATAAGACATATTTTTGAGACCCTTTATCCTTTTGGTGAGGAACTTTTGGGGCCTTTCAAGCTGCATCAGGTGTCTGGTCAGATACATTCGAACGGGCATTGTACTCAATCATAGGTCTAATGAGTGATGAGTACAGGGGACGATGACCTCCCTTGATCTAGATGTGAATCCCTTCATGATCAGGTGGGTGATATAGAAGGTTTTCCTAACTACTTTAGCAACATGAGTGTCAAACGAAAACCTACTGTCAACTTGGGTCCCCAGATCCCTGATGACTTTTCTGTGCTCAGTGGATTGTCACCTATATGGTAGCTAGGGGTAACCTTGTTTTTCCCGAAGGGTATGACTATGCATTTTTTGGCGTTTAACTTCAGGCCATGGCTCTGGCACCAGTTATCCGTTTCTGTGAGGCCCTTCTGGAGGATATCTGTGTCAGATGTGTTTTCGACTATGGCAAACAGTTTGCAGTCATCTGCAAACTTTGTCAGCCATAACCCTCCTGTGTTTCCTTGTACTTCAGAAAAGTAGATGCCGAACAAGAGTGGACCCAGGACTGAGCCCTGTGGGACACCACTTGTGACAGGCTTTGAGTCTGACATGGCTCCAGCAACTCTGACCCTGTGGGTTCTGTCGCTTAGCCAGTTTGCAACCCATCTTGTGATGTATGGGTTTACATTCAAGCTGATGAGTTTTTCGATGATACCTGAGTGGGGTATTGTGTCGAAGGCCTTTGCCAGGTCGAGGTAGGCTGTATGGACTGCCTTTCCCTCATCAATGGCCTTGGTGACTGTCTCGAAAAAGTCAACCAAGTTTAAGAGGCAGGATCTGCCTTTGACAAAGCCAAACTGGGTTGGATCCAAAGTCTGCAAGTTCCCTATGTCTTTATTTATGAGTTCCATTATGATCCTCTCCATGGCTTTGCAGATAAGGCTTGTCAAGCTAATGGGGCGTAATTTCCAGGGTCTGTGGAGGCACCACCCTTATGAAGTGGGACCACAGTGCATGCGCCACTCCTTGGGTACGTATCCTGAGGTGAGGCTAAGATTAAACAGCTGTCCTAACTGTGGGTTTAATTCCTCGTTGAGTTCATGAAGCACACAGCCGGGGATACCATCTGGTCCCATGGATGCTGTGTTTTTTGCCTTAGTGAGGGCAGTTCTCACCTGGGCGTTGGAGATGTTTGGGGGCTACAATCCTCTGGAATAGATATCTCTCCTTTTGGGGAGGGGAGAAGTTTGCACTGAACCTGTCAGCCAGTATGTTAGCAATGTGTGTAGGTTCAGTAATTTTCACATCATTTTGAACTAATTCTGAGCATATCTGGGAGTTTCCTCCTAGGTTTCTAACATAGCTAAAAAGGCCTTATGATTGTCTTTAGAGTCCTTGGCGATTTTTCTCTCAAAATTTGCCTTGGATGATTTTATGAGAGCTCTTAGTTTTTTACTTATAATGATCAAAGGTGTCTTACCTTTCAAGGATTTTGCTCTATCTTGTAGTAGCTTCCTCCTTTTGTTGTAGAGCTTGTTTATGGCTGGGGTCCACCAGACTGGACGCTTGCCTTTGGTACAGAGAGTCTTAGTTTTGTTTGGGATTGCCTGATCCATGCAGTCCTGTAGGTGCTGGTAGAAGGCATTTGTAAGTGATTCAGCGGTTTGAGTAATGTTTACCACTGGCTCAGGGGCCTTAAAGGAGACCACACTAGTTTTTAGAAGTGTGAAATCGGCTTTTGAGAAGTTTTTCACTGTGGTCTTTTTTTGTTTCAGGTGGGTGTGGGATGAGGACCTCCAGCGAGATTAGTTTATGATCTGATCTCACCAGTGAGGGGTATACTTCGGTGTTGAACATTTTGATCCCATGTTCGTGATGATGAGATCAAGTATGTTTTCACCTCTTGTGGGGATGGTGACTAGTTGTTCCATGGCATTTGAGTTTATGAACTCCAGGAATCTTTGGGTTAGAGTGTTCGGGCTTGAGTAGTGTTCCCAGTCTATATTAGGGTAGTTGAAGTCACCTAGTATGATGGTGTTTGGAGATACATTTATCCTCCAATGTTTTCAGGAAGGCCATGTGAGGTTCCTGAGTTTGAGAGGGTGGCCTGTAACATGCTACAAATTGCAGAGCAGTCTTGCCTATGGTTAATTGCACCTGGATGGTCTCCGATGCATCGTGCGTTGCCACCAACCTTGAGGTGTGGGTGTCCTTTATGAATATGGACACCCTCCTTTCTTGGTGTTGTCCGGATTTTGGGGCGGAACGTATGATATGAGGTGAAACCTGTTAGTGCTGGGGTGCTCTCAGGAGCCTTGAACCAGGTTTCTGTCACAGCACAGACATCGATGTTCTCCATATTGAGAAGGGCCTCGAGAGTGTGCATCTTGAGATTGAGACTTCTGGCTTTGAGCAGCATTACCCTTAGTTTTTTTCCTTTTGGTGTTCTAGGGTGGTAGGTTTAGAATTTGAGCCTTGCCTAAAAAGGCACTATGGGGTGGCAAGAGCCTTTGCCAATATCCGGAAGCCCAGGGTGACAGGTGCAAGCCGTCCCTTGCGAAGCAGCGTGGCTTGTCCAGCATGTCATCCCAGGCAGACAGACATTGGATCCCCTTTGAATGACACCAGAATTTAAGCCAATTATTAAAGCTGATCATCTTATCACTGTATTGTGGCATCATTCTAGGTGAAGGTAGGATACTGCTCAAGGTCAGGGTCATACCTGCCTGGGCTACATAATCAGAGAGCTCCTCGACGTCCCTTTTCATGTAGTCCAAGGAGGTACGTCTCAGGTCATTGACACCAGCGTGGACAATGACTGAGTCGTACTTGTACCTGCTGTTGAGAGACCTGAGTGCTTGCGTTATGTGGCGGATTCTAGCGCCCGACAGGCAGCTTACTGTGACCTTCTCCTTACTCAGTCTGGTGAGCGGGACGTCAGTGTGTCTGACTATGGAATCACCAATGACAAGTGTGTCTGGCATTTTGTTTGGCCTTAAGGGCTGTGACTGTTTGACACTCTGACTGTGTGGTCTATGTGTTGCATGTGTTGGGTCGTGAGGTGGTAGTTGTTTGGGTGTCTGCTTTGGTGGCCTCTGCTGTTTTGGTAAATTTTTGATCAGAGCCTCGAGTATGTCTTTGTGTGAGTATGTGTATGATTTGAAGTTGTGATGGTACCATGTGTGACTGGGTATGTATTGTGTGTGGTTGCCTTCTCCTCCTGTCTGGTCTTGCCAGTCCTATGTTGAGAGAGCTCAGCCTCCAGTTTGGCCGTATAGTTGCATCTCTCGCATGTATTTGTGTTTTGTGGGAGAAGGAGAGGATTGTCTGTGTACATGAGGCAATTGTAACATTGCCTCAATATTCCCAGGTTCACCAGTTGAGCTGGAGAGGACACTAGCAACTGATCCCTCGACATACTAGAAGTAGTAGATAAAGAACTTTCAAAGGACTCCGGGAAGTGGGTTTTAGGCTGGTGGGGTACTATCTATAATAAGAGTGCTTTATCAAGGTGCAAGTACTGTAGGAGTAAGTGCTAGGCTTTACAGATAGAGAATAGTCTACTTGGGAATCAAGTAGAGATGAACTTTTCAGTTATAGGATATGCTGGTTAGATCAGCAGTACAGTTTAGCGTGTTTTATAGCAGGGGCTGAAGGGAGCTAGGAATTGGCCCAAAACGACCAATGGACTACTAGTTTCTGGCTGAAACTTCACCAAATCGGACAAAAGGCGCTCAGTGCTTCCCACTCCCACTGGTAAGCAAAGAAACTTCCCTCCTTCCTAATAAGGCAATGGATCAGTAACAGGAACTAAAAACAAAGCCCAGGGATCAGCAACTCTGAAACTGGACTACTCTAGTTCAGTAAAGTGGGAAAACAAGAGATTTTTTGTTTTATTACAGAGATAAGGAAAAAACAGACAGTAAATGCTATAAATGCTGTAAATCGGCTAGCGCACTTTAGTGTGTAGCCTACAGAAACAATTTGCAACAATTAGTAACTTAAAGTGCAATAAACAGTGTAAAATGCAGAAATCACTTAAAGTAGCAGTAAAACAGGCAAAATGCAGTCGCTAGCTTAATAACAGTGGGAAAGCCACAAAAAATACTTATATCTGGTAGAAAGTCACTCTTTTAGCTCTCTGCTGCTTGGATCACTCTGCAGGCCACCACGAGGATCTGTGCAGAGTTGGTACAAGCTGGAAAACACGTGTTTAGCGTGTTTTATGTATAATGAGAAGAGCTAATAGCTTACCATTTTTCTTACAATTTTATTGCTTTACATTTCTTTGTCCACGGTTAAACACTGATTGTTTACTGTTACAAAAATCGGATGTACTGGAGAAGCCTAAAAATGTCAGCTGAAACAATAATGTATGAATTCAGTCTTATGAAGGACGATCAAACTTTTAAAGAAGTTATATGGAAAATTTCAGTATTACATATAGAAACAGCAATGGTTAAATGGAAACACTATTTACCATAACTGAAAAAAAATGTTACCTCAGGATAAAAATTTAAGAAATCCTACTCCTAATATGGAGTTTAGGATGTTCCTGATACAAGTTCCACATTCTTTGTTGAAATATTTTTGGTTTCATACCTTGTGTATAGAGGATTAGATGTGCTTGTTCTAATTTCCTAAACCTTTACACGGTGAGGGTGAGAAAGAACATGGTCAGTATTCCTAAGACATAGTACCAAACAAACATTGAAACTTGACCTTTATTTTTTAGCTTTATAAATGTATTTACGTCATGTTCAAAAATTATTTCATTGAGCATAAATGGGATCAATAATATTAACAACATTTCATTTTTTTCATTGTATGAAGTAATCAGAATGGATACATGCTACTTATAAAATTTTCATATGAAGGAAGAATTTTCAAAGTAGTATAGAAAAGCTAAGCAAAAGTATTACTTTAGTCTTATAATCTTGACTCCTTTAAAACATAAAGACTACTAAATCTTAATAAATCTTAATATTAAACTGGTAAACACAAATCTTGTAACTCATATCTTTACTTATCAGTAAAATGTTATGAGTTATCTTTGAAATGTTGGGTAATAAGAAGTTATGTACCTACCATAACGTTCCATGTTAGTTGTCTTCTTCTCGCCTTCTTTCTTGCTGGATGGGTTCAGAGCCGATCCTTGGCTCCGACTCGACCAATACTAAAGCTCGAGAGCTAATTCCACCGGCTCGAGGCTCCCCTATATCCCACAATGCTAGGCGGTAACTACTCAGATCTCGTTTGATAGCTATACCAAGCAACCCTAGTCTCCATAGAATGGAGTAGGGAAACCCACCTCAAAACACCCTGCGTGAAAGGTATCACAGACCTAAGAAAGGAGAAAAGGAGGTGGAAGAACGTGTGGGAATGACGACTTCCAGAGGAAGAACACAAACTGAATTCCTGTCGGTCTGTCCAGGCTTGGGGGAAGGAGGGTGGGACGCAAGAAAGAAGGCGAGAAGAAGACAACTAACATGGAACGTTATGGTAGGTACATAACTTCTTAATGTTAAGTTTTCTATCTCGCCTTCATTCTTGCTGGATGGGACCGCGTCCCTAGCACCTTATCCCGGGTGGCCTATCGGAACAGACTCTTGAGAACAGTGGAACCAAAGTTGGCACGGCTTCTGGAAACCATGTCCAATTTGTAATGTGAAATGAATGTATGAGGAGAAGCCCAGGTGGCTGCTGCACAAATGGAATCTATTGGCAGCCTATCCTGAAAAGCTACGGATGTAGCTAATGCCCTAGTTGAATGAGCTCTAGGTCTTGAGGGTAGTTTTGATGTCTGATCTCATAGATGAAGGTAATTGTAGAGGTGAGCCATCTAGAGAGGGATACTTTAGTAACAGGAAGGCCCAATTTTCCTTCCGCATATGACAGAAACAATTGATTAGATTTCCTGAATTGTTTAGTCCTGTCTAAGTAATATCTAAGTTGGCGATGAACATCCAAAAATGTAGCTTTTGTTCCGACCTGTTTGAATAGTTAGGGAAAAAGACGGGAGATCAATAATTTGGTTTAGGTTTACTTGAGAGGAAACTTTAGGTAAAAGGATGGATTAGTGCGGAGGGATACCCTATCTTTGTGAAACACTAAGTAAGGAGGACGACTGCACAGAGCATGGAGTTCAGATACCCTTCTCGCTGAAGTTATAGCTACCAGAAAAAGTGTCTTCCAAGAAAGCAACTTCAGAGAACATGAAGCCGGTTCAAGGGGAAGGATTAAGGATGCCAGAACCAAGTTCAAATCCCATTGAGGCGGGGGATCTTTGATTGGAGGTTTGAGAAGAAATACGCCTTAAAAAGGCTTTACAGAGTTTGTGAGCCATGATGCTAGACTCGAGACACCAACATGAAAATTAGATATGGCAGCCAATTGAACTCTAATGGTAGATGGAGATGATCCTAAATGAAAGAGTTCTGCTAGAAAGTCTAGAATAGACTGGATAGGTGCAGTAAAGGGATCTATGTTTTTTGATGTTGCCCAAAAAGAAGCGTTTCCATTTGCTACTATAAATCTTCCGGTAGAAGATTTATGAGAGGCTATCAAGATATCTCGGACCGAGCGAGATATTGAGGGAAGCCTGGCTAAGGTTGGAATCGGAGAAACCACGCTGTGAGGTTTAGAGAAAGCAGAGATTGGTGCAGCTGACTCGATTGGTGGGTTATCAGATCTGGTACTGGGTCCAGATGCCAAGGCTGCTCCAAAAGGTAACGATGAAGAAATGGAAACCATATCTGTCGAGGCCAGTAAGGGGCAATGAGAATCATTGTCACTCTCAAGGCGATGGCTTTCTGAATTAGTTGAGATATCAGTGGAAAGGGGGGAAAGGCATATAGAAGTCCCCAGGGCCAATCGTGGACTAGAGCGTCTCTGGTGGGATGGCCTGGTAACGGGAAGAGAGTGAAGAAGTCGTGACACTTGCTGTTTTGGGGAGTAGCAAAAAGATCGCAGCAAGGCTGGCCCCATCTTAGGAATACTTCTTCTAGAACTGATTTCTTTAGAGACCACTCGTGGGGCATGAGAATTGCCCTGCTCAACTTGTCTGCAATAATGTTGGATTTCCCAGGAATGTGTGTTGCTATCAGAAAACGCTGAGAAGAGATCGCCCATTGCCAAAGTCTGAGTGCCTCTCGACATAAAGGGTATGATCTGGTTCCGCCTTGTTTGTTGATGTACCACACTACGGACATGTTGTCTGTCTGAATTGCAATAGTCCCAGTGGGAAGAGAGTCGTGAAGGACTTGCAATGCTAAAAGCACTGCTCTCATCTCTAAGACATTTATGTGCAAGTGGCACTCGAAAGGTTGCCACGTGCCTTGGACTGTCCTGCCCTGATAATGCCCCCCCCACCCGATCAGGGAGGCGTCTGTTGTCAACGTGGCAACTGGGGGGGGTGAAGGGTCTTCCTCGGAGAAGTTGAGGTGATGTGATCCACCAAGACAGTTGATTCTTGCATGATTGAGTTATCAATATGGTATGGGACATCGGGAGCTGTTGAAAGGACCATTGAGTAAACAGCATCCATTGGAGGATCCTCATGTGAAAGCGAGCTAAGGGGAGAAGGGGAATAGCTGCTGCCATGAGTCCTAACACCTTCAAAACTAGTCTGGCTTTGACTTTGTTGCATTGTAAGAGAAGGAAAACTTGTTTTCGAATGTCTGACACTCTCTGCTCTGTGAGTCTGGCTGAAAGATTGAGTGTGTCTAAGGTGGCGCCTATAAAGGTAATAGATTGACAAGGCGACAATGCAGATTTTTCGAAATTTATTGAAATGCCTAGAGCTTGGCAAGATTGGATGGTGAAGTCCCTGGATAGAAGAAGCTGATGTCTGGTGGTGGCGGTAAGGAGCCAGTCGTCTAAATATGGAAACACCTGGAATCCTTGATGTCTCAAGTGAGCATGACCACTGCCATGCATTTGGTAAACACACGGGGCTGTAGTGAGACCAAAGGGCAGGGCCCTGAACTGGTAGTGACTGGCTCCCAGCCTGAAGCGGAGATATCTCCTGGAGCATCTGTTCATCTTGATGTGGTAGTATGCGTCCTGAAGATCTATCAAGCACATCCAATTGTCCTGACCCAAGAAGGATAGAATGGACTGTAGCGTGACCATCCGGAATTTTGTTTTCCTGACATACTTGTTTAAGTAGCTGAGATCCAGTATGGGTCTCCAGTCCCCTGTTTTTTTTGGTACCAAAAGAATTTGGAGTAGATTCCGGATCCTTGCTGGTCTGCTGGGACTGATTGGATAGCTCTTTTTGATAGCAGCTTTGAAATTTCTAATGCTGCTTGTTCCCTTAGACTGGGTGGAACGTCTGGAAGGGATCTTTTGGGTTGGGATGGGATGTGAATAAAGGGAATTTTGTAACCCTCGGATATGATCGACTGTACCCATTTGTCTTGAGTAAGGGAAAGCCAGGCTTTTGGGTACAGGGATACCCTTCCTCCGACTGCCTCCGAAGATGGACAGCCGGGCAGCCCCTCAGGGATGCTGAAAGGGTTTATCAGAGAACATTTCTCTGCTACCCTGGTTTTGCGGACCTCCTCTGCCTCTAGGGTGGCGTCTATTATTATTCCCCCCTCTGCCTCTAGAGGGGAATCGACCTTGTGCATCAGATGAGACTCCCTGGGATTGTTTACGGAACCACATCTTTCCTCCCCTCTGACCTTTGGGATAGGGTCTAGAAGGGTAGAAAACGGACTCCTACGGCAGAGAGAGTCTTACCTTCTACCTCACACCTGGTCAATGTATCCTTCACCTGTGGACCAAGCAAGGATGATCCATCAAAGGGAGAATTGGTGAAGGACGCCTTGAAAGGGTCCGCAAAGTTGCACAGCTGCATCCAGGCATGACGTCGTAAGGCAACACCTGTGCCTGCGGCTCTACTCGCCCCATCCGCAGCATATGAGACAAGCCGCATGGAGGAGTTAACGATGGAATTCAGGGTTGCCAACTGGGAGTTCATTCTGTCTTGGAACCCCTCAGCTGTAGGATCCTTTATCACTTCACCCATATCCTTGAGTAAATCTCTCTGGAGACGAGTGAAGTGGCATAAGTAGTTCAGTGACCGCATTGAAAAGGTCGCTGATGAGAACATCCGCTTGCCGTACCTGTCCATGGTCCTAGATTCCTTATTAGGAGGATGGACAGGAACCGAAGGATCGGCTAACTCCTTCTTAGTGGCCGCAGCCACCACCATGGCATCAACAGGGACACCTTTGGATAAAAAATCTTTATCTCTAGGGGCAGTAATAAATTTAGATGGTCTCCTCGGGGTGGGTTCCACTGAATCAGGAGCCGTCCAAGCCTTCCTTGCCACCACTTCCATAAGGGGGTCAAAGGGAGGGGACACCCAGGAGGTAGAAGGGCGAGAGCCAAACGCCTCAAGATACACTGACTCATCCTCTGAAGGGTTAAGGGCTGGCCAGTTCCCCCTCTGTTTCAGGATCTCAAGGATGTCAGCAAAGGAGACATCCTCAGAGGGGGATCGAGGGGAACCTTCAGATTCCTCTAAGTCAGTGTCAGAGGTGATAGACTCAGGGGAGTCAATGTGCTTCCTCTTGCACTGCCTCTTCCTAGGGGGATCTCCTACCGGGTCAGGAGAGGCCTCGGAAGAGGAGGAAATTCCCAATGGGGAAACTTGAGGAGTTGGCTCTCTGCGGTCTAATGCAAGGGGGTGGGTAGAAATCACCGCAGGCACTGTAGATGGAGGGGCTGACGGAGCTGACTGTGGGGCAGACCCTGGTTCTAGCATGCTCCGCATGACCTTGAAGGCACCCCTGTCAGGCAAGGCCAGAGGCCCCCGCTCTGAAGAGACAAGGACCTCCCCCGGCACCGACAGGGACGGCTCCGAAGCCGATGTTGGAGCCGAACTCACCAGCGCCGAAGCCCCGAGAGGGAGAGCGGGGTCGGACAAGGGTCCAATGCCACTCGCCCCCTCGGAGCCGACGAGGGAAGCTCGGCACCGAGATCCCTCCAAGTAGGAGATCGGAGCAGATGACGGAGCTGAAAGGGAAGGTATTGGATCCGACGCACCGACAGTCATGGCTCCGACAAGCCCTGGCTCTGAACTCAAAGGAGTCGGAGGAGGAATATATTGGGGAACGGAAATAGCCACTGACTGCTGAGTCGGGCTATGCAGCATTTGGGCCAGTGCCTCGGACTTGAGAAGTCTACTCACTACCCTTTGCAAATCATGGTCAGATAGCCTGGAAGACCGTGAGGAATGTGTTTTATGGCTCCGTTCAGAAAGAAGAGGGGATCCTGGCGCCGAGTGCACGGAGCCGATAGAGGGGGATCTAGATCTCTTCCTAGAATGTGGCTCCGATAAGAGTATCGGAGCCAATGGAGTTTTATCAACCTCGGCTCCAGCCGGAGCCGAGGTAACAGTATGAGGCTTGGAAACATCGGCTCCAGCCGGAGCCGATGTCGAAGCAGACTTTACCTTTCCAGAAGTTGACTCAGAAACCGGAGCCGACTGTTTGGAAGTTTTAGAAGGCTTCCCCGACACAGACTGAGTCGGGGGGCCTTCAGGCTTTAATAAGCCCCACAAGATTAATTTATTCTTGCGTTCCTGCAGGACTCTAGGGCTAAAACCATGACAAACAGCACAAGAGTCCTGCAGGTGCAAAGGTCCCAGGCAATACACACAAGAAGTGTGACCGTCTGTCAGAGACATTTTCTGACAGCACGAGTCACACTTCTTGAAGCCTGAGACCTTCGATTCCTTGGACATAATAAAAGGTCCAAGAAAAACACACACACACACACACAGGCCTTAATTAAAAATAAAATACCAGTCACACAAGGGGACTAGAAGGGGCCTAAGGCCTAAAACTAAAGTGGCAAATAAAAGAAGGAATTAAGGGCAACAAAGTTGTCGAATCAGGAAAAGGAGTATTTAAAACTAAAGGTTTTAGTGAAAAAAGAGTACTAGGGGTCTAAGATAGAAGATTTTAGAATTAAATCTTTGACTAACCTGCCTGAGCCGGTAGAAAAGCACCTCGTCAGCTAAGCGGCAAACGAGATCTGGGTAGTTACTGCCTAGCATTGTGGGATATAGGGGAGCCTCGAGCCGGTGGAATTAGCTCTCGGGCTTTAGTATTGGCCGAGTCAGAGCCGAGGATCGGCTCCGAACCCATCCAGCAAGAATGAAGGCGAGATAGACAACTTAACATCCATTATTTTCTAGTTACTGTGTCCCTTTTATATAATACTAAGAACATGTTTGTCAATTAGAAAATTAATTACTTCAATATTTTAATATTATTTAATGGTAGTAGGGACTTCAATATTGCTTTGCACTGCAACCTGCTAGAGATAGTAGTAAATATAATCCCTGCTACAATTTCCATTCCATTCTCACATTGTGAATATGTTATAAATAATTTGTCTTATTTACTACTGGAGATTTAAAAATCCACACCATAAAGGATTTACCCATAAAGACATGAAGTCAAAATATTTTTATAACAAATTCAATGTGGATAGCAAAAAAAAAAAATAGATAAAAGGCCCACATTTGATGTGGTTATGCTGAATTTACTTATTAGTTAATAGTGAAAAACAGCTACAAGTGTCAGATAAATATGTTAATTCAAGAAAACAAACTTCATGCAACTGAGTTCATTGAAAATCAGAGAATTCTGGGAATAACTAGAAAGAACTGTTTCAAGACCAAATTAGCAATGCTTAGTGCTTATGTTCTTGAAAAATAAACTG
The DNA here is from genome assembly GCF_019279795.1 of Protopterus annectens. Taxonomy (NCBI): domain Eukaryota; kingdom Metazoa; phylum Chordata; order Ceratodontiformes; family Protopteridae; genus Protopterus; species Protopterus annectens. The sequence goes on from NC_056744.1 coordinate 1,595,589,313, forward strand.
CTATATTAAACAAGACCAAAAAAAGGCTGACATCATTGATGACAGTACAGGAGTGATGTAGAAATGTATAATAGTTTATTACAAGAACACTAAAACATTTTTACACAAATGACTAGAATGGAACAAAATCTAATTCAGAGCTGGTTAACAAAAAATTCAAAATCTTTTTTAAAAAGCATACTGATTTAAGTATGCAATACAGTAAGGAATGGAAGCAAAGTTGGTCAAGTATAAGAACCATAAAGTTATGTGTGAAAAGAGCTGTTCAACTAAATACTTCTTTCAAAGCACATCTTTACTCACTAAGAATTACCAAAAGGTTCTCTAATTATTATGTACTCTGTTAGCATGAATGTCACAGATAGACGCTTGGCTCAATTGCTAGTGAGTTTGCCCATTTCATGGTAGAATGAAACATAAAACTTAATTTCTGTTACAAAAAGACTGATATATTGATATTAGAATAGGTTTAAAATCAGACTTACACTAGGATTCATTAATGTGTACATGTCACACTGAAGCTAATTTCATCAGTCAAGTTTGTGCAATGAGCAGCATTGTGAATCAAATATGCAAGAAGCCCAGGTACACAACATGATGAGAAGCCTCAGCTTAAGCTTGCATCATAAGCTTGGGGTCACGTTAAGGTATGGAAGAGCTTTAGCTATGTCTGTGCTTGTTGTAAACAAAGGAGTATACACAATAAAATAGAATATCAGAGGAAAATGTGTGCACATATCACAAACAACAGATTGGTAAATTAGGAATACATAAGCAAGTAGAAGCATAGCAACAAGTGGAGAAGGAAGGTTTATACTGTTGTATATTGTATAGAGTGAACTCACAGACACATGAAACATTACTGGAATTATCATTCACATTATCACTAAATGCTCAGAAGGAAAAATGTGTTTTTGGAACATACTTCAAGCAGTAGAAGTTTTTGAACTCCACAGACACGTCTCAAACTCCTAGTACAGCAATAGTGAAGAAACAAATATGTAAATCTGTGGACAAATATAAAAAGATATGTAACACTTGTACATGCTGTTCCTGCACACAGTGAAAGTGGTTACAGTAACTGTTATGGCAGTACATGCATGTTGTGAAGGCAGGATGTGATACACAGAACAGATCAATACATTTTGTAGACTGCAATCCTCCATGGTACAACACAGAAACTCAAATGTTATGTGGAACAGCAAGTAAATTATGATGATGCATAAATTGCTACAGATGTGTAAACCATAACATGTGAGATGTATCTACATGGGAGATGTGGGACCTGTCATAAAACCTGCACTGTGAGTGAACACTTGCCAGAAAACACTCATAAGGAAGAAGTTCATTAGCAACTTTTATATTAGTATTATTAATATGGGCGTGATTAAATGTAAGAATAGAAACAACTATGAAAGTGTTATATCCAAGGAAAACTAATGACAGCACATATGTACTATCAAAAGTTTAAAATTCTAAGTGGATTTTTGTCACCTCTGAAATGTCAAGACATAGCTTGCCTTTGTGTTTTTGAGTGTTGATGTTCACAATTGGATTGGAGATCACATTACAGTGGGGATCAGGAAATTTACCCTTTTCCTCACTGTAGTGCGATCTTGGAGTTAGAATATATAATTAGCAGGGGGTGTGGGAGGTGCAGGGGGGCTTGCTCCATGCAAAATGTTTGTATGACATCTCCTGACATCAAGATAAGTGGGGCAATGTCGATAATGTCGAATTCAACATTATCGACATAACAGAGTTTGTTGTTGTGAGGGAACAGTGTTGTCGTTAATTGCTTTCAGCTCAAGTAAGTCATTACTTGAACAACTGATTATCAGAATCATGATAGTAAACCCCTTAATTCATTATTGTGTAACAACAATTGCTTCATGCACTAAATTAATGTATATCAGATGGCACTGGAAAGCCTGTCTAACTATCTAACAATTGCACTGCATGTGTACTAGCTAATGCTGTCACACAAAAATAAACACACTATTGAGAAAGTACACATAAGAAGAGGTTGTGACAGCATTGTTGGAAAATGACTACTGAAATGAGCAGTGTGCAACAAACAGCAGTAATATCTGGATCACAACATGTGATATACCTCACAGATAGCTGCAACATCACAGTTTACAGTGAAGTGTGGACACTGCTACCACTGACAGAAATTTTTGGCAGGGTCATAACTCTGCTGGTGTCCTCCAGGTATTGTCTTTAACCTACATTACATGACACCCTGCATATCCATGCAGCCAAAGGCTAAAGCTCAACATTTTTGTTTACCATAGTATGAGAAAAGACAATTACTAGTCCTCAACATTGCTGAGTTATGCTGCGTTGTGCTAATAGTCAATGAAAAGTGCAAAACATACATCATTAAATCAAGTAGAGAACCAAGATCACCCATACTCAAAAAAAAAAAAAAAAAAAAAAAAATAGAGTATCAGATGTCACATCTGTTGAGCAGGCAATTCCAGAGTGTTAACAATGTCCTCTTTTTATTGTTTTAGTGTTTTACACATTCATATAAGGTAAACAATGCTAGATGTAAACAGGTTCCTATTACATGAGCGAATGCTCATTTGTCGAACCCAAATGTACGAAACCACAGAATATCGAAGGAATGGATCAGCAAATTTTTTCCCAGGGAAAACATTCACTGGGCTGTTCTCTGGACTTTGCTGTTTTCTTCACTGTGGTGTGAACTCGGAGTTGGTATATTTAAGGTGAGGGATGGGGGAGCACAGACCCCCACATCGGGGGGTGTGGGGGATGAAGCCCCCCACTTTATGTTGCCTGTACATTTTTTCGAGGAGGGGGGGTCAGCAAATTTTTTCCCTGGGAAAAAATTCACTGATCCGTTCCTTCGATGTTTTGTGGTTTTGTGAATTTGGGTTTCATAATAGATCATTCGCTATTTCTTGTATTCGATCATATAATATGAACCCGATGTAAACACATGCCCATGTAACTCACAGTCTTTAAGTAGATGATGATGCCACAGAAAAATCATAACACAGTTGTGAAAAGGACATAGCTAAAGGGATAACCTGAACATTGTTTTTGAATGCATTATGGAATGCCTTAAAATTGAGTGTGTCACTTGTGGGTTCAAAGCCCTGTGCCTATGAAATAATTATCACTAAGTACCATTGTACATAGTGACATCTTTTGAGTAAGCCATTCTCTGCTCTTATCACTTGATTTTGAATATAGTAATACAAGTTGCACACTACTGGATTCAAACATCTTCATGTCTAAGTCAACATTCTCCAGATCTGTGCTGAAAGTGATTATGTCACTCAAGAACTCAATTGAATGGGTAACTTGAGCAATGTTTTATACTACATATGGCATTCCCTCAAAAGACAGTACAACAACTGGGAGCATAACTTTTTCAATGTTACCTCTAATTGGAATTGCACACATAACATCTGTGGATTAAGTCCATCCTGCCTGTTATCATTTATTAATATATGTCACACTATTTACTTTATTTTGGACTCAAACCCATGCCTACCAAACCCCAAAGTCTTTAGACTATGCATGTGCACTAACTACGTACACCACAGAAAAAGTCCTAACACAGTGGTTAGAAAACAAATGTTAGAAGTAATATCTTGAGTAAGGGTGTTTGAATGCATAAGGGGTCCTTTAAAGGGAAAAACAAAACAAGGAGGAATGCTACATATCACATCTCTTGAGTGTCACATTCCTGTGTGTTAATAGTTACTTACTTACACATTGCTAGATTCAAACAGCTGCCTAAATCCATGTTCCTTAGTGCTGGGCATTAACCACAGATGCAACAAAAGAAGTCATATCATGTTTGTCAGAAATCACACACTAGAAGGCATGACTTAAGCAGTGTGCTTGAATGTATATGCTTCCCTCAAAGGGAGTACAAAACATGGGGGATCCCATCCCCTAAATGTTACCCCTAAGTTGAATTGTACACATCAGATCTATTGGATAAGCCAGTCAGGTCTGTTACTATTTGCTGCTACACTCATACTAGATACACATGGCTGGATTTTCACACCTGCCTATTTAAGTCCACATACTCAAAAGTTGTGCATTAACCACTGATACCACAAAAGACGTCATATCATAGTTATCAGAAATCACACACTTGAAGGGATGATTTGAGCAGTGTCTTTGAATGGATCTGTTTCCCTACAAGAGAAAACAAGACTTGGGTGATCCCTCTCCCTGTGTAAATATTACCACTATGGTGAACTGTACATATCAGTTGTGTTATATATTCCAGTTCTTTCTTTTACTATTTTTACTGCACTCATACAAGGTAAACATTGCTGTATTTGAACACCTGCCTATTTAAGTGCACATACTCTAGTGCTGTGCATCAACTGCTGATGCCACAAAAGTTGTCTTATTACAAGTGTCATACAACACCTACTTGAAACAAGCATTACACATGTATAGGGGAATGGGCAATTTGGATTGTCAGACACCATCAATGTGTGGATCACAGCTCACAACATACTATATCAAACATCCCATCAGGAGTAGATTAAACCACTGATCACCTTATACTTATAGAAATGAAATGTCAGTTAATATTACTTAAGTAAGGTGTAGTGATAGAAGACAGAGGAATTTGAGTTATTTCAAACTGCTATGTCAATGTCTGTCAGATGATATGTGTTACTTCACATTGAGTGTCTTGCCAGGGAATGGTATATATGTGTGTAACAATCAGGAATATTGAACAAGTAGGTATGTGGTGATAGTTATATCCAATCTCTCTCTCTCTCTCTATATATATATATATATATGTGTGTGTGTGTGTGTGTGTGTGTGTGTGTGTGTGTGTGTGTGTGTGTGTGTGTGTGTGTGTGTGTGTGTGTGTGTGTTTCCAACCGTACCACCCGCATTTCTCCAAACAGTAGTTATTCTGGTTTGGAGAAAGCACTAAGACAGCACTTAGGTCCTGAACTGATGGCACCCTGCAGAAGTGGCCTCTTTACTTCTCCATATTCATTAATAACCTTCCTTGTGACCTCCCCCAACAACCACTTATCCTCTATGTGGATGACATGGTCATTTATCAATCAGGTCACTCTCACACTAACATCCATTGTCAACTCCAGTGTGACTTATATGATTTCCACCAATGGCTCATAAACCATAAACTACTTCTCAGCCCCACCAGGATCAAAACTATGCTTTTTGGAACTGTACAGAAAATTCACCAACCACCTGATTCTAGCCATCTTTAACTTGCACAACCATTCCAGAGAAACAACCTACACCTTCCAATACCTAGGACTATTGTTTGATTAGTTGCTAAACTTCCCATTTCCACATAGACAAAGTGAGAGCCAAAATAAACTTCCTCTTCTTCTGGGCCAAAACGATCTCTGTTTTTTTATCCCAATCAGCCAGAGCAGCCTTAGGCAAAGGAGTTCTCCTTTCTCAACTTGAATATGTACTTTCAGTTTCTGCTTCTACCTCTACAAACATTATTGCCACACTCCACACTATCTCTAAAAGCATCTGTCATTTCATTACAAGCTCATCTCTCTGCCATCATCTCAGTATCACCTTAGAAAAAGGAAAATGGCTACACATAAGCAAATATATAACTTACTGTTAGGATCCTGACTCCTTCAACTGTTTAACCGATGACCAAGTATTAGTGCATGTTTAATTGTTTTACTGAATTTTTTAACATAGGACAAGAAGTAGCACTAGCTTTTGTGGCTCAATACCAAGCATCATGCAAACTGTGAGTACAAACATAAATATTTCTGTTTATAAGCCTTGTATGTGTGTGGTGTGCACATCGATTTTTGTGAGAAGACTAAAAGTATGGAATTTTTAGGAAATTGTGGAAAATGGGAAGAAAGCAGAGTTTAGACCACTGATGGAGTAATTGAGGAATAAGCAGAATGATTTGGGGAGAATATCATACCTTACCACTTTTTCACAAAGTAAGACTGTATATGTATAAAGATTTTTTGAGACTGTATGCACTGTCTTGAATTCATGCACCTGCCTTGCTCTCTCAACATTCTGTAGACCAGTGCATTAGCTAATGACACCACAGAAAAAGTCATATCCCTGTTATCAGAAATCACACATTTGAAGGGAGCATGCCAAATATATAAAACAATAGACAATGTGATCTGTAAAACAGACTCCGTCAATGAGTGGATCAGGCTTCACAACATACTGTATTGAAAATTCAAGTATCTCAGTGTGAGTACATTAAACCCAGGAGCCTGTTAAACATATAATAATGACTTTGTCCTCATAATGATATCAGTATTGCTTTTACTTGGGTAGTAGGGCTAAGTGTGGTAGCTCAAAGAGCACCATATGACTAGAGTCAAAGGTAAAATCTGATTAGTTTTTGTCAGAACAAAGGAAGCGGCAGTTACTGTTACATATGTATGTGTAGCGCTGCTGTTCGCTGCAAACGATATGAGTACAGAACTAGATGTTTTTGTTTATATGGGCCATTTCTGCTCATGTGTGTGGTATGAGAATCTATTTTATGACCTGATTAAAAGTGTGAATTGGGTTGATAGGACAGTAGTGACTATGAGAAGCAAATGGAAGGACACTGGGAGAGTAATTAAGGAATAAGCAAGGTGGTGATGGGAGAGCACCATATCTATCCACTTCTTCGCAATCTAACATTTCACTTGTACATTGTTAGCAATCTTCAGGCTATATGTGAGATGTATACATAGGCACCACATATTTTAAAAAAATGTTGACAGATATGTGCATAAAATTTCAGGGTTCCCTATTATTATATTGAATGATGACATCGTCAAATGGCATTTCATCCGAGATGCTGTTTGTTGAACCATTCTGACTGAAATCTCATCACAATAGGAATCAGGAAATTTGCCCTTTTCCCCACTGTAGTGCAATCTCAGAGTTGGTATATATAATAAGTGGGGGTGTGGGGGGCACAGCCACACATATGAGGGGGGTTGGATGAACAGCATTTCTGATGAAATGCTGCTTGACAGAGTGATCATTCGATGCATTAATAGGGACCCAAATTTCAGTCCTAAGTAAGTAAATTATAACTTAAAACTAATTTGTAAGACTATTTTATACCCACTTAAAGTGGAATTCTCATTAGTAGGGATGCTTAACACATCATTCACTGAGCAGTACTGCTAATAAAGCTCACTTGTGAGGCATGAGGCCAAAACTCCTATCATCCTTGCTGTACTGCTCATGCATGTGCATGTCATCATGTAGGAATCCACACCATGTCTATCTCAGTAATTCATAAATGATAAATGAGCTGGAAGCTAATTAACATATTCCATGCCCAGAGAAGGTTATCAACACCATATGAGCAGGGAGTAAATCTATAGAACTTTCATTGTGCTAGGTAAGTCTGTCTTATTTCCCAAGTGCTGCAGGATAAAATAGTGACAACACTTTTGATAAGGACTACAGATGCTGTGTACATGCAGTGTTTTAATCATTCTGTGATGCCATCTGGCATGTAGTTTATAGGGTCAGGCCAACACCTACATTCACATGCATGGAGTTCTTTAGTATTATTGTAACATACTTACAAACTAGGCTATCATTGACATGAATAAGTTCTGTATGTTTTTGTTACATTAACTACTGTTTGCTTCTGCGTTTTTCTGCTTAGCAGCTGTATATTCCCACATCTGCATCTGCTATTGTTTCTTTCCTTCTGCAGTTTATACATTTTTTGGAGGAGAGTGCATGCATATTGGGTATAACAGTGCTTGAATTGTTGTTTTAACTGTTTTGTTTCTATGATGCTACTCACTGACTGAACATTGACATATGTTATGCCATAAATGAAATGGTTTATACTATCTCCCCCACCCCGTGTGTGTTATGGGTATAACAGTTATTGTTAATGGTATTCCTGCAGAGGTATTTTTGATTTTTACTTACTATTTGGAGCGGTTTATGTATTGCACTATTTCTTCATGACAGGTTGATCATGATACAGTGGTTACTGCTCCCTAGAATGTCCAAGCCTGGAGTTGCCTTTATCTGATGCTCAGTGAAGCCAGCCATTTCATGAGTAGGCAGTCTGGTTTGTTTATATGCATCAGTTTTACTGACTGACCTTTGAGAGAGATGTCTGTTAGCAGCAGCAGCAGCAGCAGCAACATCTTGTATGTAAGCCTGTTGCAGATACAGGTTTGCAATGGCTGCAGCAAACCCTAACATTCTTTTAAACTTTTCCTGTAGTTGTATTCCAGCTCATGCTGGAATTTGGAGCTAAAGTGGACATTTTGTGTTGGTGTCGATTTTATAATTTTTCTGAATTACTCCACCATGTTTTATGGTTCGCTAACATACAGCATGACTCATTATATGATCACTAGCATATTCTGCTGCTAACCCTTATTTTGCTGCTAGCTGCGATGTGGCCAGCTGTTTCCTGAATTGTAAACTCACTGCTTGTCAACGAGTATGCATTCATAAATCTGGGCCACGATGTACCATTGCTGATTCAAGGTGTCATGGAATCTGCAATATAGCAAGTCTCATATGATTTAAAGGGGCAATGTGTAACTCAATTCAACAATGTATTATTATTTAGTTATATTTTAATTTTACGTTAAGAAGTCTAGTAATTAGGTTAATAATATCTATAAATTTTGGACTTGGTAAAGCTGACACAGTGACCCTATTTTTATCAAAATTAAATAATTTCCTTACTATTGGCTCAATCATACATTCACCAAGTACTAATATTTCACTTGCTTCGCATTTTTCTTTCTCATTTGCGCATTTCCTAACTTAAAAAGATTGTTAGTGTCTATTGAATTTTGAGTGGATTGTGCAATTGCAAAATGATTAGTCACTTCACTATTACTTTGCCAAACCTTTAATGTATGTTGTGTAACATCGAAGTGATGAATTACTTCACTGTAATTTTGTTCTCCTAAAGCTCCTCTTTTGAACTTCTTATTTTTGACTAATGTGTACTGCTTCATTCATTAGTGGTATTTGTTCTTACTTGCTTCTTTTTATTGTTTCTTTGAACTGTAACTTCAGAGTATAGGACACTGACTAGGATGTCCTCAATTTGGCCTTCTCTAATGTGTTTTAGAAGGATCATTAATAATCTTTGGTACTGTACTTTCTATTGGTTGGTCTATTATAGAACACAGTGCAATTTCTTCATTATCATTTCTTATGCCCTTTAAACTAATTAGAGTCTGATACCAGTGTGTTTTAACTTTACAATAGTTACATCTGTTGGTAAAGTAATACAGCTGGTAAATCAGTTCTCTATCCCTAGTAAACAAATGTACCTAACTAAATAAATAAATAAACAGTGACGCTGGATCCTTGGAAACTTGAAAGATGTCACCATCACTTATCTCAGTACTGTTGTCAATAATGTGATGACTGTCTTCACAGTTGGTCAAATTAGAACTTAAATATCTTTCGCATATTCTAAATTTCATTTGCCTTTTCTTCCTTTTTAGGGATCTTTAAAGTGTTCCTTTATGTAATTTTAGAGTGTATGATGGGACCTTTACTTTGTTCATTATGTACTAATCCCATATATATTTGTCCCAGATTTTTTTTTTTGTCTTCCTGCTAAGTGATTACATATTTTATTACAGTTCTGATGGCTAAACCATTACTACGTTTTCCATCTTTTTACTTTCTAAAAGAGAAGAGACATCCTGCAATTTTTTATAGTTAGTACAATTGGTTATTGAGCAAAAACTAAATTATTAATATAGACACTATTAAATTAAATAACACGTATTCTATATGATGTTATATTTTTAGCCATTACTAAAAGTAATGAAAGCATGTTCAAATGTAGAGTTTAAGTTGTCCAATGACTTAATCATAACTTCCAAACATATAGAGTGTTTTTTTATAATAAAGTGCTGTCAAATGTTAAATTACAGGAAAAAGCCCTATTGGTTATGCTGTATTACCCTATAACATAACCAGGGTGGAATCTCAAGTGTATCACCAGCATTTTCAAGTGCTCATCTTCAGAACTGAACTTTAGTCGCAAATTAAGTAACCACGGTTAAAATAGCTAAATGATTCATCTGCAGCAGAATCAGATGTATTTGGTATTTCAGCAATATAGCTTGTTGAAATTACTGTTTACAGGAAAAAGGCACCACCAAAATTACACTAAATTGTCTGTAACATGTCTAAATGGCTCAAAATATGCTAACATTGTATCTGTATGTAGCAAGTGTAGTAAAAATACACACAGATGGGTCTATATTATGTGATTGAAGAATCTCTTCTTCGAACACATAATAATCGACATATATACAGTGAATGCTGTAAACCGCGAATGGCCACATCCTCAGACTTTTTCCTTGGGAAAAAATTAATGTGGTCGTAAAATAAAAAACAAACTTTAAAACACTAATCAAGTGGGGGGCTTCGCCTCCCACCCCCCCAACAAAATATACCAACTCTGAGATTGCTCTACATTGAAGAAAAGAGCAATTCCTGATAACGGCCAACTGAATTTTTTCCCCGAGGAAAAAAATTTGAGGATGTGACCGTTTGCGGTTTACAGCGTTCACTGTATATGTGTCGATTATTATGTGTTCGAAGAAGAGATTCCTCAATCACATAATATAGACTCCTCAAAGACTTGTATCAAACATTCATAGCGGATACAAAGTATATATTAACAGTTCTTAATTAAGTACATCTAAGATTCCCCATGAGGTAGGTAGAGGGAGGTTCTTAAAAAGTACATTTTGTAACTGTATTTGACCCACAATAATGTAAAATTTAAAAGTTCTACGAAAACAGACTAAAGAAATGTGCAAGAGCACACACTGATAATTTAAATGTGTTTATCCCCATCTATGTCAAGTCTAAAAGTTCACACTAAGTAAAATAAAATACATTTGCAAGAGCAATCATTCTAATGTGGACTACAACTGGCTAGAGAAATGGCCAAAAAATTGTTAGAAACTGACAAAGCTAATCTTTTGTCTACTTAACAGTTCTTAGTCAAGTCTAAAGTTTATGTTAAATGAATTTTGAAGAGCACATAATCATGACTTATCTATATATAACACACGATAATGTCAGATAAAAAAATCCTCATTAAATAAAAGATTTAAGAGATCAGTATCACAAATAGTGTATGCAGGAACTAGTTAAAATGCACAGAAACTTGTTACAAGCTGCCACAGCTAATTTTAGTTGACTGACAAAGTAGAGTATCTTTTAACAGCTCTTAACTCAGTAAAGTCTGAAAGTTCACATGCAATTGATAAAAGGAAATAGCAAGAGTACACAATAATGAATTAATTCTGTTTGACCCCCCCCCCAACGAAGAGAACAGAAAGATATAATTCAAATTCATCTAAGAAAACTTATACAGTAGTTATATAAAGAATTGTAAACGTTATAAGCACAAAAGTGTATATAAAAGTAAGGAACTAATTAACATAAAATAGTTTGCAGTATAAATCCAGTCAAAAAATCTAACATTTTGGCTTAAATTGAAGTATTTTGTTATCATTATTATTATTATTATTATTGTTGTTGTTGTTGTTGTTGTTGTTGTTGTTGTTGTTGTTGTTGTTATTATTATTAGTAGTAGTAGTAAACCAAGTTAGTCAAACATACCATTCTGTTTATGAAAAGGGGGCTATAAAAGAGGGACTGTATAAAGAAGGAAAGGCTGACAGCAATAGGCAAGAAGCAGGATCTCTAGGAACGAGAGAGAATATGCTGGTTTGGCATGCCCAATGTTTAAAGACAGACAGAAAGATCAAGTTAGATTAAGTTAGCAGTAGGAAGACAAACAGTGAAGTTAGACAAGCAACAACAGTCTAGAAACTGTAGAATGGTAAGCATAGGTACCCCTGACAGGAATAGACTTCATAGGAACTACCTTTGAGCTTGCCAGGAGGGGATTCAATTAATGGATTCATAGGTAAATACTAGGCTGCTGATGTAGAGGAACATTAGTGGCCAAGCCACAATACCCCCAATTGTAGGTACTCATTTACATGACTAATTTATATCTAGTTTTTGACATCTTACAATGACGGCTTGATGGCACAAACCAAGGGTGTATTTACGATTGCCCATCCATTCATCCAGGTTATGCTTAAAATGGGTCACTACTTTTCTTTACATCCAAAGGAAGTCTATTCCATAAAAGACAAATGATTTGGGATATCTATCTATCTTGCCATAGGATCCTGTTTATGTTTTGGTGGAAGTTATGATCTTTTTAGTAGGTACTGAGGGTGTTACTAGTTTTGCAAACATGCTTAAGTTCACATAGGGGACTCTGCAAGCTAGACAGAGATCGCTTCTCAAGAATATATAGGAAACAGAAATGAAAGAAAGCACTTTGAGGCAGTCTGGATAGCTCTAGGAAGACATGCTTTTGATTATCTTAGTCATTAAACACTACAGTCTCTCAAACTGGATCTTATGTTTAGACATGTACTTACCAAAGGATCCATTATAATGCATTATGGGGCTGATGACGGAGAAGGAAATGGGGTTGATAACATCTTTAGATCTGAAAGAAATACTCCTGGTGATTAGTCTGGCAAGCTAAAAAGGATTTTCTTACAGTAGTTTATAAATGGAGATCAAAAGAAAGTTCATTGTCAAGGAATGTGCCTAAGTCCCTAATGGTTGAGTCAACTTTGAAAGAATTGTCACCTATATGATGGGTGTTCAGTTTTGCCTAAGAACACAGTGCTGCATTTCTTGATATTCAGCTTTAGGCCATGGTCTAGGCACTACTTCTTCGGGTATATCTGTCCCTCCTGAAGTATTTTGAAGTCAGATGAGGAGTCAATGGCAGCTCCAACTTTGAAAACATCTGTAAACTTGGTGAGCTATTGGCTGTTGATGTCAGCAAGTGTCAGCCTTGGCATCAGGGAAGAAAAATACCAAAAAGAAGTTGTCCTAGGACTGATCCCTGGTGGACACCACTGATAACTACTCTTTTTGAAGACAGTATGTCTCTCACACCAGTAGAATGGGTTCTGTCAGTTAGCCAGTTCATCATCCAGCAGGTAGTACAGGGGTTTACATTTAGTTTATATTGTTTAGCAGGAAAGTCTAACTGGGACTGATCCGCTGTTCAGTGGAGGCTCAGGGAGAAAAGCTCTGCAGTTATTACAGATGTAACTACAGAGAACATTATAAAATGCATACGCAAAGTAACATAGTAGAAGTTTTTCACTGTACAACGAAGGAAAAATGTACAGTTTTTACAATGGCAAAATACAGAAGATATTCACTTTACATACATATATTAAAATGTGACATTTTTCACTGTGAATCAGATATGCATGTACATTAAAACTGTATGTACAGTTTGGGGTTTACTGTTCAAATGGCAAACACAGTATGTATGGAAATTGAATATATGAAGTTACTAGAAAGACAGATAGATGCTTAGAGATATGTTAGAAATATTTGGATGTTATATCATTTAACTATTATAAAGATGGTGTTTTCAAGAGAAAAGTAAATAGATTAGAGTCTGTGGAGGAGGTTATAGTTTTAGATGGTAGTATTTTGTTTTATAAAGGGTATTAGTATGCAGTTGAGCATATAACAGAGATGCTGAGACAGAGATGTTAGGTGAGATAGGGAATGGGAAAGGATGGGCATATATGGGTTAGAAGGAAGTTATCTATGTATGAGAGGAGAAATGTATTTATGAGTAGCATTTGCATAGTTTGGTTAGTTTGTCATTAATGCAGGAATATGAGATGGTATTAAATGCCTTGGTTAAGCAAAGGTAGGCAGTGTGAACTGATTTGCCTGAGTCTAATGCATCAGTGATGTGTTCAAAGAAGCCCACCAGGTTCAGGAGGCAGGATCTGCTTTTAACCAACCCAAACTGGCTTGTAGACTGCCCATGTCCTTGTTAGTAAGTTCCATAATGATGCTTTCCATTGCTTTGCAGATAAGGCTAGTGAGACTTACAGGCTATAGTTTCCTGAATCAGTAGTGGATCCCCTTTTGTGGAGCAGAATGACTACAGCTGTTCTGCATTCCTCAGGCACAGATCCAGTGGAGATGCTGACCTTGAATAGTCTTAGCAGTGAGTCCTCCAAGCAGTGACTACTGCTCACAAGAAGGTAAACTGACACATTCTCAGGACCCACAGAGTATTTTTGACATTGGAGAGAGTGTTCTCAATCTGTTTAAAGGGGATCAGAAAAGGTGGCATTGGCATACTAATAAACTGGGGAGAAGTTATGAGAAAGCAGAGTAAAGACAAAGCTGAATTTGTCCTCTAATATGTTTTGCTCAGGGGATGAGTAAGTGTTATGTATTTGTTTTGAGCATCGCTGGGCAATACTTCTAAGGTGTCTGGCAGAACTGAAGAAGGATTTGAGGTTATCCTTAACAGAAGAAGCAATTTTCAATCTGTATTTAGTTTTGGAGGTTTTGATTTTGTTTCTGAATTCATCTCTATAAGATGGGATATTAAGTTTATTTTTACAGACTATGAGTTTCTTCTTATTGTATAGTTTATACCAGGCTTCCACCATAGAGGCTTATTCCTGAATTTGGTATTATACTTATGTCTTTTGAGGACAGATGCTTCAATGCATGCTTTGAGATGGGCAAAGACATTATGTACAAATGTGGAAGCAGAATAAGATGGAGTTATCAAGGTGAGGAGAGCACTTACATTTAGTTAGGTCTTCAGTTAGGTTCATGGGTTCATAGGTGTGTACTAGGCTAATGGCCCTGGAGCCTTTACAAGCCCATAGAGGTGCCCTGGCATCATGCCACCCAATGTTAGTTCCCAGTGCCTCTATCAAGTAGAGCAACTGGAGTGATCCCTGGGGTGAACTTTCTATTTCCCATCCACTCATCAAGATTTCTCTTGAACAGGGCCAGTGAGGTGCTCTGCTTAACATGTATGGGAAGTCTATTCCAGAGCATGGGCAGTCTCTGGGTTATGAACCTGTCCCTCCAGCATGTTCTGTTGATTGTGGTAATGAGGTTGAGGTCTCTGGAGCATGTGGTGTGGAGGGATTGGGATTTCTTTTAATGTAGCATTTCTAGCAGAGCTGGGTCAGACATGACTTTGTAAGTCAAGCAGAGATCGTCTCTTAGTAGATGATATGAGACAGAGGATAGCTGGGTTTTTTTGAGTCTGTCCATGTACGACATGTGTTTAAGGCCTAGGATCCTCTTCATGAGGTACTTTTGTGGCCTTTCCAGCTTTTGCATGTGTCTAGTGAGGTACATGCCAAATGGGGCATTATACTCAAGTATTGACCTAATGAGAGAAGAGTACAGAGAGAGAGAGAGATGATGACCTATTTCTTCCTGGATGCAAAACCTTTGTTAATGAGATGAGCCACATAGAAGGACTTTATGACCACAGTGGCAATGTGATGGTCAAAGGAGAGGTTGATGTCAACCTGTGTCCCCAGATCTCTTATAATGCCTTCAGTGTTCAGTGGGCTCCCATCAATGTGGTAATTAGTGGAAACTGAGTTGTTCCCAAAGGGGATGACGACACATTTTTTGGCAGTAAGCTTAAGGCCATGGTTTTGACACCAGTCATTGGTCGCAGTGAGGCCTTTCTGTAGGATGACTACATCACTTGGGGAGTTAATAATGACCCAGCTTGCAGTCATCTGCAAACTTGGTCAGCCAGAGTCTGTTCATGTTGGCCTGGACTGCTGAGAAGTAGATGCCAAACAGGAGAGGACCCAGGACCGATCCCTGTGGGACTCCACTCATGACAGGTCAGCAGTCTGACTTGGAGTCCACTTCTTTCACACTGTGGGTTTTATGTGTGAGCCAATTTGCAACCCACCTAGTGATATAATGATTGATGTCTAGTTTGGTGAGTTTCTTAATAATTTCTGTGTGGGGAATGGTATCAAAAGCCTTGGCCAGATCGAGGTAGGCTGTATGAACTACCTTGCCCTCATCCACAGCTCTGGTGACTGACTCAAAGAAGTCAACCAGGCTGAGTAGGCATGAGCTACCTTTCACAAAACCAAATTGCATGGGATCTAGAGTTTGGAGTTTCCCTATATCCTTGTTAATTAGGTTCATGATGATGAACTCCATAGCCTTACATATCAGACTCATCAGGCTAATGGGGCAATAATTCCCAGGGTCTGTAGTCACTCCCCCTTTATGGAGAGGGATGACTATAGCATGGCGCACTGCTACAGTCATCCCTCTCCATAGCTGAATTAGGTTTGCCTTACAGCAGTCTCTAAACACATAGGGTTTTTATAATAAGTCACATTTTATCCTCTTAGTGAGTGCTACTAAATGGAAGTCAGATTTGACCACTGATATATGGTGGCAATATTAGTGAGAACCTGGTCCAATATTTTTAAACTCTTTGCTGGGACTTGAACTAGTTGTTCTAGGGAGCTAGCATTAATGAAGTCCAGAAATCTGTATGTGTATTTCCTTTAAGTGGTGTAAGTTTTCCAGATAATGGATGGACCAAGAGAATAGTTTTAGGCTCACTAGGAAGGGATGTCAGTTTGTTTAGATATGTGTCATGGGCAGCAAGGGACATGGATGTGGTTTGGTAGTTGGGTATGATATGGCGCAAAGTTCTATTTACTGTGCAAAGGACATGGAGAAGCTCAAGGTCATTGTCCTGCTTAAGAGTCTGGAGGTGAAACGGCCTCTTAATAATGTAGACACACCCCCTCCAATAACATGGTCATTTTTCACAGTGGGTCTGAAAGAGTGTTAGGCAGTGAAACCCTGCACTTTTTTAGTTGTGCTTTCTGTTCTGCCTGTGTAGGTTGTTTGCCTGTTGGTATGATGCTGAATGCAGAAGAGTAACTTAGACGGGATGAATGGAAGTTGCCATGGGTGCAAAGTGTTACTGAGTAACATTAACAGACGCTGATCGGTCTTCAGTACATTGCTGTCATTCAGAAATTAATTTGGCACTGCATTTGTTGGTTGAACTGAACCACATTAGTGCAACATGCTTGGTATAAACTCTTGGTAGCTGCTTGCTACTGATGTGGCCAACAGTTGGCTACAGTTTATCTTTTGCTTTACCTACACCTCTGACCGAGTGCTCTGTGCACCAAACCCTCACTTACAAAGTCTTTGTAGTTTAGGAAGGGACTTTTTAAGTATCTCAGTGTATGTAGGCTTATTTGTTTGTCTAGGACATAGTGGGTATGGTTGTTTAAAGTGTGTGTTAGAACTGACAACATGCTGGGTGTAGTCCACACTCTTTGAAGAGATGTTGGCTTCACAGTTTAGTAGATGCTTGCAACTCTCACATATGGGATAGTCTTGAGTGAGAATCAAACAATTTTCAATGAGAATGAGGTAGTTCTTGGATTGCCTCACTATTCTTATTGTTATCAGGCTGGCAACAGATGGTGAGGCAAACTGTGATGTTAAGATATTTAGTGACTGGCAAAATAGAGGATAATAATGAATACTAATGAAGTGAATTAGTAGAAAGGGGCTAGAAACTAGAACAGTAGGATGAGCTAATTTTACAAGTGTAATGGTGTAAGTGTGTACAGAATAAATGCAGTTAAACCTTCTGTGAAGTCCACTGTGCAATAAACGGGCAGAAAGACAATGAAAAGGATCACCTGAGTTTAGCAGTCTAAGGGAGGAACTTCCCAGTTTGATCTACTTGTGCAATTTGTAGTAAGGGGTGGACATGAATTTATACTCACTATATGCACAGTGGAGTTTGACAGAGAAGAAATCACATAAATTAATTGAGAAATTGTATTTGTGTATCTTTTTTCTAATAGCGAAGTATGTGAAAATGCTGAAATAGATTACTGAATATGTGCTTTTCTGATTATTCTAATGAGTTTTTGTTACATGATTTCATGCAGATAGTTTACTGGATAATAAAAGTAATTTAGATGGTTTTATGCCTAAAATAAAACCTAATTTTATGCCTTATTTTAATAATGTAATAGTGCATAAAGTTTAAGACATTCTCCCTCATAATACAGACATGCATTTGCATGTTTTTGATGAAAGTGAGGTATTATATGGCATGAACTGAAAGAATTATGATACAACAGAAATATACTAAACAGTTTTACCAGATGATGAAAAGAAAGACATGCCCCCAGATTTAATAAACTCCATATAGGAATAGTGTAAGTCCTACAGGGAGTGTACTGTGGCCGTGTCTGCAGCTCCTTCTCGGCAGTGCACCTTGCATATTAATGAAGACATGCTACTGAGAGAGAACAATGTAACACGGTTACAGAATCAGTGTAGGGGTGTGTGTTACGGTGTACACTGATGGGTAACACACCCCCTGCACTGTCAATCTGCCGGATGGCAATTAAATAATAAAGTGAAACAGGTTTAAATATATATATTTTTTGTGTGTTTGCGCAGCATGGTGCTTAGCAATAGACATGCATTTAATTAGTTAGGAAAGGTCAAGTTTAAGTATAGCTAAGCTGGTTTGTGTGGTGCAGCTCGGTGCTCAGCAGTGCTTAAATGTAACTGAGAGCTATATAGAAATGTATAGCTCTAAACACAATATCCTCTGTAGCTGAATGGTTAGCATTAAGGCCTCGTGTGCAGTCTGTGCACGGTTCAAATACAGACCCTTCAGTTTTTTCCATGCAATAGGGAAATGGTATAAATTTGTTTTTATTATGTATACATTGACATTTGTTAACCTGGTTAACCCAGCTGGACCAGAAGCCCATTTTCATTTGAGACCTGTGGATAAAAGCCCCAGTTACACACAAGATAACATAGTGAAATGCATATGTTTATGAGATATAAAGTAAAATCGATACACATAATAATAAAGTATCATTAATGAACAATTGCTTTCAATACTTTTTTGTATTTTTGAAAAAACTAAGTCAAGCCAAGCAATGCTTAAATTTGACCCATTTTAGGAATACTTAGCAGTGTGCAGCCCGTTTAGCTGGTCTGAGTACTGCTAAGGAATGCCTGTTTAAGCAGTCCTCAGCTTAGCTAAGCTGGTTTGCGCACCACTAAGCATTGCTAAGCATCGCCAGTTTAAGCACTGCTCAGTTAAGCTTAGCAGGTTTGCACGGTGCTAAGCTTCAGTTAGCATTTTTAAAAATGGTCCAATGGTGGCAAAGGGTGGAAAAACAGCCTCATTTAAGCTGAACAGGTGGGAATACAGCCAGAACCTGTTGGAGTTTGATCAATGCAGGAGCTATGGCTGGAGCTGGAGAGGGTGCACGCTTCCTGGAATAGCGATGGGGTATGTTGGAGCCCAGGGTCATGGTTGGGCTCCTCATAAAAGACCATGACAACCGGCTGCTGCAGGGCTAGTACCAGGGGTCCGAATACAAATCTGAGGCCTGGGACCAGCTGTTACACAACTTCACCAGTGCAACTAGTATTCTCCACACTGGTGAACAGGTGCATCACCACTATGAAGACCTGAAGCATAGGAAGGTGGAACTGTTGGCCCAGTGGATCCAAGATGCTTGGGATGACAATGCCCCACAAGTTTGTAAGTATAGGAAGCATTGATTTACCAAAGTCTAGTATGAATATCTGCTAGACAGGTACACATAATGGTGTGTTTCTCTCCACAGCTGCAGAGGAAAGAGCTTGCAACCTGGAGGCCCATGCAGGGTCCCTAGCCAGGTTGCGCTGAAAGTGTGGTGAGTACAGATATATCCTGCAATATATAGTAATATAATGAAGAAAGAGTACAGTAGTAATTGCCAGTAGGTATATTCTGTTTTGAGTGTACTGCAATGAATGTGTTCATAGACCTGGACTGATATAAGTGAGTAATGCCAGGTACAGTTCAATATAGATGAAAGCATGAAACCTGCTAATGTGAAGGAAAGAAAGTTACTACTGCATTAATAATGTTAAAGAATAACAAGGGTATACTGTATTAATAATGGCATACCTCTCAACTGTACAGATTTTTTCAGAATGTCCAGATTTTTGCCTCATATTTTTGGTGTGTTCCTCCTAAAATCTGTATCTTTCTGGCAAACAGCTGAGGATTGAAGTCAAATAATGACAAACATTTGAGTTTAAGACTCCACATCCTTCAGAAAATTCATGCTAATGCAAAACCTATTATTCTATCAGCTTTATAAGTTTGTAAGAGCAATATTTAAAATCTCTCCCTATTTGCCCCCCCCCCCCCATCATTTTAGGCTTTGTCCAGATTTTTTGCTCTAAGAGGTTGAAAGGTATGTGTTGGGGTAATAAAGCACAACTGGATTCATAATGTGAAGGGAATAAATCATCTGAATTCATAATTCTCAGGAAATAAAGTATACCTGCTATCACAGTTAGTTGTTAAGGAAATAAAGTTAATAATGCATACATTGTGGAATAACAGCTATCTTTCAATGCCTGCATTATGTAAATTGTTCAACAATAAAAAGAATGTTAACTGTTTCATGTCACCTCAATAAAGTTTTGTTGTGCCAAGTGTTGTGTGTATTTTGGGCTGTTGGTCAAGCAACTGAATATTACAATTACAAGTGCTGTGAAGTAAACATGGGTATAATTCCATTAAGTGAAGGTTGGCTGATAAAGAACTGTTTTGCTAAAGTGTAAATGTGCAGCTGTACTACAAGATATATTGCAGTATGATACTTGTTCTGCACTAAGAGATTTGAACCTTGAATAGTAATGTGTAAGGTATTGTAGTGTGTTCCCCTCAGGATTGTCTTATGTTAACCTTTGCATTTCAGCTATATACATTCCTGAATGTAGATATGCTGATGAAGGTGAGTATGACACTGTAATAGCTGTAGACTGCAAATATCACATCTGCAACTGTATATGGGTCAGGTAGCCAACACAACACACCAATATGGTCTGTACACATCACACAAATTCCCATCCACTATGGATGAAATGTGTACAGCTGCATTCCAAGTAGTAATACACAGTTCACCTACTTTCTCTGTCATGCATGCATCTCATGCATGTGTGTTCAAAAGTCACTGCAGTCTTATGTGACACTCTACCTACATTACCAGGTCAGAATTTCTTACCAGGTGTGCTCTAGGCACATATCACTCAATGAATACACAGTAGTGGCTCAGTAGCTAAGTTTGATAAATGATATGTATGTTGTTCATTTTTGCACACACACAGCCTGGGGTTCGAATCCAGGAACAAGTACTACTATATATTTAAAGAAACAGACAAGTACTACTGAACAGTATAGAAACAGTTATGTACTGTTACCAGATGTTCTCCCCACAGGAATTACAGGCAAATAAATTGTCTGTAGTAACTGTTCCAATGGTATACTAATGTGTGTGTCCAGATGTACTAGTTTGTAAAGAGCATTGTTCAGCAAGGTGATAAGACTTCATTAAAGTAAACATCCACAAGTACACTACTATTCCAAGTTAATAAGACAATTAAAACTGTTTATTGTTGTTATGGTTGTATGCCTGGTGCATCTGTGAATGACTGCTGATAATCTAACCCCATGCCTGCCAAGGATGGTAGGATATGTGTAAACTGTCTGTACTATGCACAGTACATGTCTCTCAAGTGTCATACTGTCACAGATAGTGATCACTGTTGCCAAAATCCTTGGACACAGATTTAACATCTGGTCAAAGTAGGTCACTAGCACACTCACACAACATCAGTGCACAGTACACCTTGGTAGTCATATATGTTCCCCTCACATGTAATAGTCCCCTATAGTTTTGTACTTGTAGATATTACAACTTGGCCCATCCTGTCCCATGCGGATATCTTGAGAGGTATGTACATGCTACAGAATACATAGGGCACTTGTAGACATAAAAGTGAGGACAGACCTGTAGAGTATAGAACAGTACTCTTGCAATAAATATAGGCCTATACTGTTGTCAATGGAATGTCTCTCTCTCTCTCCACCCACCCCTTATCTGCATCACAAATATTATTATTGTTATACTACGGGTAAGGTTTCCATGTTGTACTCCAAACCTTATGTTGGGCCTTGTGCTTTACTATTGTTACATATTCCAATGGTTGCATACTAACATACCTTGTTGAAATACCAATGTTGTTGGCCTTTTGCCGTAACTGTTATTGACATGCTGTTACAAAACCGACTGTTGTCCCACTTATTGTTGTGTTCTGTATGCTATGTAATTTTATTGTTCTGGGTTAATTGGAACACCCATGCATGCTGTTGTAACTAACATTTAATTGTCCTGTGCATGACTAACCTATATACTTTGAAAAAACCTCAACACCATAGAATGAGTGGGTAGGTTGGTGCCTGCAGACCCACCTACCCCACCTCATCTGGCCATGGCACCAGGTCCCAGCACATCTGGGACCCAACCTGAAGCTGACCCCTCCACCTCTTTTGCACCATCCATGGGTTGAACCACCTCAGGGGATGGGGCCCGTCCACCCTGCGCATGGGCATAGAGCAGGAGTAGTCACCCAGCAACAGCTCCCAGGGAAGGTGTGCAGGATTCTTTAGTGTGATATGGGCAATTGGCTGTTCCAGATCAAGGGCAAACTGGCATACCTGGAGTGGCAGGCTGGCCCCAGCACCCAGCTGTCTGGGGGCACTTGGTCGTCCAATTACACAACACCCTCTCAGTCCAAGGTGTTTACCCCTATCATGTGTCATACACTGCTCCTGTTTGCTGTCTTGTCTGTTTGCAAATGCTACCTCTCCTACCCAACTTATCTCCCCACATGTACCTATATCCCTTCCGCAACATTCCACTCTCTCCTTCAAAAAAAAAAAAAAAAGGCATCTGTCCCGCAAAAAAAAAAATATCACCCCATACATAGCTCTCCATTTTGCCCACACCTACACTGCCATCAGTCAATCATTCCAGCAATTAATCAACAAAGTTATGTTACCCACACCCCTCCCTCTGGGATGTGAGACTCCAAATTCCAAATTGTCCACAACATGCACAGCTGTTGCTGTACAAGAAATGGAAAGTTATGGTCCTTTTCTACACCCATCCTGCACATCCCTACCTGCCTTTCATTTTTTTTCTCCAGCTTGCCCCCATTTTACCACTTTCCTATCACCCCTTTTTTCTTTTCTTTTTTTGGAAATAGTGCTGGTTTAAGTGGGGATAAACACTGCATGTCATGCAAACCCACTTAAAAACTGCTTACAACTGCTTTAATCACCTTCTGTCTTGCACATCAGTAAAATTATCTCCCTGCCAACTATGACATAGTGCATTAGCCCACTAAGACACTCAGCTTTAAAGACTAACCCTTGTTTCCATAAACTTATCCTCTTTATCAGTGATGCACATCACAAAAATATTCAACCCCTGTTAAGTTTCAAACCCAGGAGCCTGTCAGCTTTAGCACAGTGCATTCACCTACTAGGCAACTCAGCCTTGAGGACTAGCAGGTGTTCTCATAAACATATCCTGATTATCAGTGATGCACAGCAGAAAAATAAACAGCCCTGCCAAGTTTCAAACCCAGGACCCTGTCAATTACAGCACAGTGCATTAGTCCACTTGATCACCCAGCTCTCAGAGCTAATAGGTGTTTCCCTAAACATATCCTTATTGCAAGTGACACACTGCTTGTACAAATAATGGAAAAATTTACAATGTAATTGGGACTGTGAATACAGACAACAAACCAGTACACAAATAAATGTTGATGGATGTACGTGAGGTCTAGGATATCAGGTAGAGATGACAACCGCAGACTGTTGCAGAATGTCCACAATTGTGCCACCCACATTTGGCACACTTGTCACACAACCTATGCTGTGTGCTGACGTGCTGCCAAGTCAGTATACATTGAGAGTATGAAATCATGACAGTTTAGTGTCACATGTCATACACATCCAATCATACATGTTCATGACAATCCTATGTAACAGACTGTATGCATGCACATATGTCTTGCAAATACACCTGCTATAGTATTGGCTCTGTTACATTCCTAGTATGCTTAACATTTTTCCACGCACAGTCCTGGATTCCATTCATGTGTGTTGCATGTGAAGCACATGGTTGTCAAAACAATTAAATGACTGAGCTTTGTAATTTTAAGCAGAACTTTTTTCTACTACTGTAATCACTGCCACCCATTGTTAAATAAAATAAAAGATCAATACACAGGAGATTCAGGTTCAAAAGTTTACTAGTGTACACCAGGAGGCAAAAAATGTACAAGTACAGAATTTTGTCTGACACGAAACAGGAAGTACACAATTTTTATAGTTACTTACATTCAAGTTGTGCCCACCTTACTGATGTGGTCAGTCACAGGGCATCTACATCACTTTAGCTTACAGTGTTCTATTCATAAAATAATGCTGATGCTATATATTTTAAAAGTTTTCCTCTGGTAACAATACGGCCTTGCTAATCACCTGGTCAGACATAATGTCTTTCTGTAAAAGTTACTTCTTCAAGGTCCCAGGCTGGTTCAAATACAATAGCAGATTCAGTCTTTTAATACACCTCTTTGTTCCCCTGTAACACTTTCCCAACAGCTGCGTGTTATCTAGTAACATATACAAGGCCAATCGTCCCAGCAGGAAAGAGCAGAAGATTTTCATTATTTCACACATTTAATTTCCTGACCCAGCAGATAATCACTTCTGAAAAGCATAAACATTAGAACTTGCTGAACTAGCAGCTGCCAGGGTCAGAGGCCAACTTGCAACAAGGCACACTGCAGTTTCAAAAAGCTTCTTGCAATTACATATGAATTCATTCTTTTTGTCATATCATTAATAGAATAAAATGCATTACATACTACTTTGCTTTTAAACTAGCACTTCACATATATTCAAATACATATTTCTCTAACATTTTCCCTCCTATTAATACTTTCTATTCTATTTTGAAGTATGCACAATGTCATTTCATCTCCTAACCTCTTCCATTCAGGGATTTTCAGTTAGGTGAGTCATTTGATCTATACTTCAGAAAGAGTTTCATCCGAGATTAATTTTTCAATCTCAATATCTTGGTACAAAGTTTCAGTAACAGATACATCAATAAAATCTTTGATTAATCTTTTTATGCAGGGAATTCCACAACAAACACATGCTCCTAATAGAAGTAAACCCACACAAATAGCAATCAGGATATTCATTAGGATGGAACCCCACCCCCCAAACAGATTCTGGAAGAAGTCCGTCAGTGGGTTTGGGCCTGGTTCAGTAATGGCCGATACCTGCTGAATTACCTCCAGGTGGTTATTAATTTTGTGCCTGTTATCCGGAATAAACGCACAGCATTCTTCTTTGATAAGCGCGCATGTACCACCCCTCGCCGCTAGGGTGAAGTCAAGAGCCATTCGATTTTGTAGCACAACAGTTCTCATTGCATTCAGTTCATCAGTCACCAGTTCTAGGGCAGAGAAAGTTGCATTACTCATTACTTCGAGAAGTTTTGACAGCTTCCTCAACTCCCAGATTGATTTGACTACTCCATATGCTGGGAGTATTCCTGCCCAAGATATAACACTGTCACTGAAGTCCATATGAGTCAATTTGTTTTTATCCTTTACGATATTATGGTCTTTCCAGCCGGCTTCGATCCGTCATACTGGATTTACAGGTTTCTCAACTGGGCCTTCAGGTTTTTGGGCTGCTTCTCTCACGTTTCGTATCTTACCCAAAGGTAATTCTGCAGTATGTCTTATGGCCGGAACCAGATAACCCAAAAAACAACTGCCGGACCAATTCTCAGGTAGCCATTTGTATGCTTTTTTCCCACAAATAAAATAACAATTTTCTACTTTAGTACTAATATGTGCCAGCCCTGCATGAAACATTTTCTTATCTATGATAGATAACTGTTTAATTAAAACAGGATTTTGTCGTATTTCATCCAATGTTGTTTTCATTGAACTCAGATATGAATCATAGTTGGTATTACAGACAATACCCCCATTTTTAACTTAATTGCAGCATTTATAAGAAATGGTTATGTTGCAGTTGCTCCACCCTACTTGGAGAGTGTCATTTTTATAAAAACATACAATTCCCTTTTGTGTGACAGGCAAAAACAAAGCTATTTTGTCCTGTGATCTCACAGTCCCTGTGTCAAAAAGCAAATTTTCCCAAGTCTCATTTATCCCCAGAGGGACAGTGGACATTAACAGTCCTCCATATGCTGTTGGTATAGCTGTACAAACCCAGCAATTTGAAATGTTCATAGTCTCTGCATATACACACTTCATGGCTAGGTATGTGTTAAAATTTGGATGCCAGTCTATAGATGATTCATCACGTCTTCCCACTTTCACTTGTGTGGTTGAATGCAGGAGAAACCACAACAAGAGGAAAATTGTCACAATTATAGTTAATAAATGCACACTCAACAAAATAATTATGCAACATCTCTGGGGTTGATCTGTATTTCTATTTGTTTTACTCTTGGCCATTTTGCCCTTGTTGTATATCAGTCACAAAGTTTTTATCAAGTTGAAAGTTCTTTACCGGTTTGCAGTGCGTCAAATGGACCCAGGACGTCCTCTCAGCCACTCTGACTGCAGTAGGTGTTGCCAACAGTACCTGGTACGGTCCTTCCCACTTTGGACTCGTCCAATTCTTCCTCTTCGTCACTTTTAGCCATACTCAAGTTCCCGGAGCCAAAACTGCTTCCACCGGTCTGGTCTGTCCTTTATCTGAAAAAGAGTTAAACTGCAAAACAGATTTATTTGTTAACAGTTTCCTCATATAACTAGCTAATGAACTGTCAGCCTCTTGCTCTGCAGGCATGAGAGCTTTTCACTGAGGCACATAATATGCTCTCCCAAAATACATTTCGAAGGGAGTCAAACCCTTCACATTTGGAACCGTTCTCATACTCAGCAGCGCTAAAGGCAAACAGTATATCCAATTCTTCTGGGTCTCACTAACTAGCTTCCTAAGCTTGTTCTTAAGGATTCCATTGTACCTTTCCACCAGTCCTGCAGACTGTGGGTGGTAGGCACAATGATTTTTCAAGGAGATTCTGAAAAATCTTCCAAGTTGCTGGATTGTCTGGTTAACAAAATGTGTGCCATTGTCACTATAAATTCTTTCCGGTATGCCAAACCTAGGGATTACTTCCTTTACCAGGGCTTTCACCACTGTTGCTGCATCTGGATTTTTGGTTGGAAAAGCTTCTACCCATTTAGAAAACATATCTACAATGACTAGGCGATATTTTTTCCCTTCGCATTTGTTCAACTCTATGAAGTCCATACAGATAGCATGGAACGGATACTGTGGTACAGGAAAACTTCCTTGTTTAGGTTTAAGTGCCCCTTGTGCATGGTGCTTGTTACAAGTATGACAAGCTGCACAAAATTTTTTTGTATAACTTGTGAATCCGTATGTTTGGAATATTCGGTTTACTAACTGTACCATCCCCCCTGTTGAGACATGGCACTGCCCATGGCTCAACAAAGCTGCATATCTAAATAAATTAGACGGCAATATTGTTTTTTTCTCTTCGGAGATGTATAGTCCATTTTCGCGAATTGCGCCTTGTTTTTCCCATTTTTGTTTTTCTGCTTTTGTAGTAAGCGTCTGCATTGTTTTCAGCATTTCTAGATCTAGAATCTCGGGGTTGTAATTCCTCGTTCAAAAGTAAAGTTTCTGAGTCTGAGGCCGCTTGCTTTGCAGCTGCATCAGCTCTCGCATTGCCTTTCAAAATCCTATCCTGTTGTTTCGTATGAGCTACGCATTTGCAAATAGCTACTTTAGTAGGTAACTGAATAGATTCTAATAATTCCAAAATAAATTGCGCATGATTAATTGGTTTTCCACTAGATGTTATCATTCCCCTATTTTTCCATTGTTGCGCAAACACATGTACTGTAGAGAAGGCATACTGACTGCCAGTATATATGTTTACACATTTGTCTTTTGCTAAAGTACATGCTCGTGTTAAAGCTATCAATTCTGCTGCTTGTGCAGATAAGTTATGTGGTAAGGGTTGGGCTTCTAAAATTTCAGTGTCTGTAACTACTGCATACCCCACTAGATTCTTCCCTGTAGGGCCCCTTCTGCATGAGTCGTCCACATAATATGTCAGATCGGCATCATCCAAGGGCATATCCATGAGATCTTGTCTAGGAAAGGGTAACTGTTCAATTTCCTGCAGGCAGTTGTGCGGTGTGCCATCCACAGGAGTTGGGAGTAATGTTGATGGGTTTAATGTCATACATCGTTCAATTGTCATATGAGGTTGGCTCATCAGTATAGTCATACATGAAAGATGTCTAGCAGGAGAGAGATATGCCACTTTTTCTTGCAGTAAAATTATCGCGACTGCATGAGGCACTCTCAATGTGAGAGGGTGGAATAATACCACTGAGGCCGAGGCCTGTACTGCCATTGCAGCTGCGACCACTGCTTGTACACAGTGAGGCAAAGATCGCGCCACTGGGTCTAACTGTGATGAATAATAGGCTATGGGGCGTTGCTTATCCCCATGTTGTTGCGTCAGCACTGACGTCATATATCCTTGCTTACACTCTACAGTCTGAAAGAACCGTTTATGATAATTTGGGAGTCCTAAAACTAATGAAGAAGCTATCAACTGCTTCAACCTGCAGAAAGCCGTTTCTGCTTCAGGTGTTCATTGCAATAAATCTTGTGCTGCCAATGGTGTTTTGTATATCAAGTCAGTCAGTGGAGCAGATTCCAAAGCATAGTTTGGTATCCAACTCTGACAAAAATTAGTTGTCCCCAAGAAGGACATCATTTCCTTTTTGGTTGCTGGTTTGGGTGCTTGTAAAATTGCTGTCATTCTATCCTCGTCTAATATCCTACCTTCATTGGATATTACATATCCTAGGTATCTAACTTGCTTTTTCCAGAGTTGTAACTTACTTTTGTTTACTTTGTGTCCTTGTGTTGCTAAGAATTTCAACAGCGCTACAGTATCTTTCCTGCATTGCTGCTGGGTGGGGGCAGCTAGCAAAATGTCATCTACGTAAAGTAGAATTTGACTACCTCCTGGTGGGGTGAACCCTGCCAGGTTACTAGCCATTTCTTGTGCAAATATTGTTGGGCTCTCACAATATCCCTGTGGTAGTTGAGTATAGGTATACCTTTTACCCTGAAATGTAAATGCAAACCAGTACTGACTATCAGGATGTATAGGTATTGAAAAGAAAGCATTACTGATATCTACCACAGAGAAATATTTATGTTGGGGCTTCAAGTCATTTAACAAAGTATGTGGGTCTGGCACCGTGGGTGCTCTGGGTATTACTGCATTGTTTACAACTTGTAAATCTTGAACCATCCGCCATTCCCCGTTTGCCTTTTTAACAGGAAATAGGGGTGTATTACATGGCAAATCAGGAAATTCTACCAGTACTCCTTCCCTGAGTAATGCTGCTATTATAGGCTTGATTCCTATTTCTGCATCTTTTCTCAAATGGTATTGTCTTTTCTGTGGCCTAAATGCTGACTTCGGTGTAATTGTAACCGGTCCTGCTGTTCGAATAAGTCCTACGTCTGACTTGCCTGTTGACCAAAGAGTCGTCGGTATCTCACATAAGGCTTTCTCTTCTTCTTCTAATAAAAATGCTAATCAGCTGTCCTCACTAGATTGCAAGTGCACAGCCGGGTGCGTCTGCGTTAACCAATTTAACTTTTGTTTCTGTATCCTCTGTTCTGACAATTCTAAGTCAGTCTGTTTTTCCCATCTTGTTACCTTCTCTCCTAAGTCTGCCCATTTTACGCTTTTGTTCTTTGTTAAGCTGACATGTGGCAATCGATTTGATCTATATAATGCAAGGAATTCTTGAGGTAATGAACAGCTAACCACACTGTTTCCCTCAGTATCCCAATACAGAGTACGTAATACTAATCTAGTTGCACGATTTTTAAACAATTCTTGTTCATATTCTCTATCAGGTCCTGGCGTATTACAGTAGTATAGAGTACAGTGTAACAAATGCTGTCGATCAGTGTCAAGGGAGGGGGCTTTACTGATGGCTACGTTCATCAGTTCCTCAGTTACTGCCCCTGGACCAGTCATAACTAGGTCCTGGTTGTACCAATAAAAAGATTCACCCTCCGATCGCACCACAAAAGTATCCATCTGCCTCTGTGCCTCCATACCCTGCATAGTTGGAACTACTGCTATGCCAAATATCTGCATAAGGTCCCTACCCAATAGGTTCACTGGACACTTTGCAGAAACAACAATCTTACTTCTTTGAGTCACATCTGAAACAGGGTCAGTTATTGCTATATCATGGGAGAGTGGTTCCCGGTATAGCTGTCCATTTGCAGCTTTCACTAATATATAATCAGGTGATTCAGAATGTTCCGGTAACTTGGAGGGGTGTATCAGGGTCCGTGATGCTCCTGAGTCACACAGGAATTTGACTTCCCTTCTCTCCACCAGAAGTGTAACTTCCGGTTTCGTATCTGCTAGGTAGAGCTCTAGGCTCAATAATGCTAAATCCAAAATTTCACTTTCTTCATCCTCCATATCTATTTGCACTTCCTCTATTCCTTCTATCACATTTACATTTGTTCTCTGTTTATTGACTTCTCCCGATGATTTCTGACTTTCACATGATGTATCTTCACTATCATATAGTCAGTCCTCATCTCCCTTGTCTTCTGTGATTACCTTCTTATTCTGTTTACAATCCCTCACTAGATGTCCCTTCTTTCCACACTTAAAACATTCACCTCTCTTTTTCCTCTCTTCAAAATCTTCTGACCGCTTGTCAGGCTGCTTATTTCCCTGGGCATTTTTCTTTCCCTTTTTGCCTGACTGTAACACAAAAACTTCAGCTCTGTCTTCAGCAGTGAAGACTTGCACCTTCTTTTTCTTCTTGCTATTAAAATGTCTTTCAGCATGCCTAGCATATTCAAGTAAGGCTTGTAGCCTACTTGTTTGATGATCTAACATATGCTTCGTAATGAAGCTACTGATAGGTGCAATGCAACCTTTTAAAAATGCATTTTTCAATTGTTGTTCATACGGGGAATCATTCACTTGATTTTCAGGAACTGTCATACCGCTATGGTTATTAAAACATTCCAATAATCTAGCATAGTACCCATCTACTGTCTCATTTTCCTGTTGTATGAATTGGTTAATGCAAGTCCAGTCTGCTCTAGGTTTCCATTTCTCAGAGATTCGGTCTGTAAGACCTTTCACTCTATTGTCTAGTTCTGCGTCACTATGTGGGAGTGGTTTAAACTCTGCATTATGAGGATTCCAGGTGCCACAAATCATGTGCCAATCTGGACCTATAATTTGTCTGACTACTTTTTCTACTTCTTCCCCATTCAAGTGTTAACTCAACCTCATGCCTTGCAAATATTCTAAAAATTTCGTAAAATTAACTTTCGGATGGGAAATTCCCTCAGTAGCTTTCCGGATATCCTCCAGTGTCCATGGCCTGTATACTAAGAGAGTTGGGTCCTGCCCTGCCTGTCCTGCCTGGGGATTTGGGACCTCTATAAGCGGACACATTTCTTCCTCATTCTCATCCTGTAGGTTTCTATTTGATACGATTCTGCGTCCCCATGTATTTTACGTGCTCGGGACCTAGTTTCAATAGTATCTCTAACAAATGGTTTTGGTCTCACTGAGACCTCAGGATAACGCGGAGGCGGACCAGCCTGTCCACCCGCTTCATATCCTGAAAAAGGCAGCGGAGGGGGCAGGGGAGGAGGAGCCATTGCTATTACTATGTTATTATCTTCTTTATCTAAGAATAATGCCTTTGAATTTTTAGTCTTTTGTTCCCTACGGTTTGCTTCCTCAATCCACCTGTGTGCCTGAGGAATGCCTAATTGGCGTTGCTTTTTTGCCTGACCTTCCGCGTCAGATTTAAGTTGCTTAAGGAGTTTAACCAGTGAAGTTTTATCTAATTTACTGTCGAATTCATATTTGTTAACCCACTTCGTATAATACCTAACATTATCAGGAGGTTGTGATTGCATATATTTTGCGTCTTTGGTTAGGGGCGGATCTCGCGATGTTTTAGTGCACTGATTTCCCATGTTAAAAGAAAATGTTACCCTTCTTATCACGTGGTACCAAAAATTTCAGTTCTTTTCACAGTTTATCTAGAATAACTGCCTACCTTATTCTGTTACCCTGATCTATGACCAAATACACAGTAATTCCTCTTGTCCCTGATCTGTATAACAAATCTTGACAACAATATTTACTGTAACCTAGTCCCTGATCTAAAACAGAAAAAAGGCAAAAGTCTTCCTACCTGAGCCTCCGGTATTGAGCAGTCCAGGATCCGCTCTTCGGCCACAGATCAGAAAGTGGCCAGCCTCTTTAAACGACAATTCAGTCGGAGGTCTTTTCACCCAAGAAGAACCATTTCGGTAACTTCTCCTGCGCAGTATTCGACCACCGGTACACTCTGATCTGTAGCTTTCTGAGGGATTTCTGGCTAAGAAGGACCAAACTGTTAAATAAAATAAAAGATCAATACACAGGAGGTTCAGGTTCAAAAGTTTACTAGTGTACACCAGGAGGCAAAAAACGTACAAGTACAGAATTTTGTCTGACATGAAACAGGAAGTACACAATTTTTATAGTTACTTACATTCAAGTTGTGCCCACCTTACTGATGTGGTCAGTCACAGGGCATCTACATCACTTTAGCTTACAGTGTTCTATTCATAAAATAATGCTGATGCTATATATTTTAAAAAGTTTTCCTCTGGTAACAATACGGCCTTGCTAATCACCTGGTCAGACATAATGTCTTTCTGTAAAAGTTACTTCTTCAAGGTCCCAGGCTGGTTCAAATACAATAGCAGATTCAATCTTTTAATACACCTCTTTGTTCCCCTGTAACACTTTCCCAACAGCTGCGTGTTATCTAGCAACATATACAAAGCCAATTGTCCCAGCAGGAAAGAGCAGAAGATTTTCATTATTTCACACATTTAATTTCCTGACCCAGCAGATAATCACTTTGTGAAAAGCATAAACATTAGAACTTGCTGAACTAGCAGCTGCCAGGGTCAGAGGCCAACTTGCAACAAGGCACACTGCAGTTTCAAAAAGCTTCTTGCAATTACATATGAATTCATTATTTTTGTCATATCATTAATAGAATAAAATGCATTACATACTACTTTGCTTTTAAACTAGCACTTTACATATATTCAAATACATATTTCTCTAACACCCATATTAGCACCTCAAAAGCCTGTAGATTGGGACAAAATTCACAAATATGTATAGGTGTCCTAAATGTCACCTACTGCTGTCTGGATGGCACCATTACTTAACATATGTACCAGGGGCACATGCCTCACCTGGACTGTAATGGGTGCCCTCACCCTGGCTATGCTGTGACAACAGAGCTGACACTGCTGCCTCACTCACACATACAGCTTTCTGTCCCACACTGTGTTCGCAATCCCCAGCATGGCTCCTGGGCAGAATGCAGCAGCTGCAGCCTCCAGTATATGCAGCAGTATATTCAGCTACCTGCTACAGAACTACCATATTTCCCAAACACCTAGAACAGGAAAACCACACAACACCCACACATAAAGGGGTGGGGGAAGGTCAAGTGACAGGGACATGTGTTGACCTCTTTCCCTACAAACATACACAGCTGATAATCTAGTGGCCACTGCAGCAACATGCATATTCTGTTGCAAATGATGTATGACACTCACATCTGTCTGTCTCCTCACTGACCTCAACCCACATTGTTAAACAGTAAACTGTCACATAATCAGAAAGTCTGTTCACAATGGCGAAATGCAGCATGCAAAACTGTGGGCATTCCACATACATCCAGACAGTGGACAGTATTTCAACCTACCCTCTGTGATGCTTTTGTCACCACACCTTGATAATGCCCTTCCCACAGGCCTTAAAAGGGTCAAGGCCTACATGAAGGCCGCAAATACAGCACTGTGTTGCCATGATGTTGGCTAATGAAAATGCAACCCAGCTGTTCTGAATGCATATAGCAAGTCTGAGCCACAGATTGGTGCACAGGCAATCGGCTCTTCATGAGCATTATCTATAAAAGGCAAGCTGTTGTCTATAGTACACACACAGGCCTGTTACTTTCTCTATGATGACAGAGTATGCTATTCTAGCATTCTACCACAGGATTTCTGCACATAAAGGAGTACAGCACTATACCAGGTATGTAATAGTATTCCCCATGTAATCGGATGAAGATGGGGGATGCAGGCATGGGAAATAGGGATTCTAGCAATAGAGATCTGTGGTAAGTATCTTGGAATTACAAGTTGCTGTTAGTCAGCTGTCCAGCAGCTGTTAGTCAGCTATCCAGCAGTTACAGGCTTCCCTTTTGACTCTGTCTGCTGTGACATAGATCACAGCTCTGGCCCCAGGGTTCCCCCAGCAATGGTCAGCTCATGTACGAATGTGACTGGATTGTGTATTAAACAATTATGACAGTCAGTAGTGATGGATACAGCTTCCATATCACATGTACTGTCAGTCTGTTCCTCTCATTCTGTGAATGTCAAACAGGTATAGTTCAAACATTGTCTAGGTGTTCCTGACTGTTCCTGACATACTCAGGCTAGGTCACTATGTACTCAACACATGTATATAATCACCTGTGAGCTATGTCTAGCATACCTGTCAACCCCCTATGGCAGGACATCAGGTTATAGTCTGTAGTAGTGGGGGACACAGGCTCCACCTCATCAACTAAGTCTACATATTGAGCATGAAACATGAGAGAATGAATACAGTACCAGATATTAAAGTACCATAATTGTTTTCTGAGGTGTATGACCTGTGATACACAGATTCTCCACAGTCTGCAAAAAACATTACATATTGTCCAACTGTTTTCCAATCATCCACATTTTTCTGGCAGAGGGTCCACATATATCTGGCACATATACACATTCTGCAAACATCTGTGTACTGCAGATGTTGGACACCCAAGGAGGATACCCTGCAACACTTTTGCAGTTCTGTCTGTAATTGTGTCACACAGATGTTGCTGGACTGTCTCCATACACCTGTGGTACCATTCACCTATTTGTCAGATGGTAAATGTATGACATGGTACTGTTATGTCACCCATAGGAGACACAACACAGTAGATGGCAGTGATGGGAGTGGGCACATAACAACACAGGCTGTCATAGCACACAGGGCCATAAGTGGTATACCTAGGATCATAGCAGGTTACAAGGGTATTGGCCCTGAGGCCCTTACAAGCCTAGCCATTACTTTATCCCCAACAGAATCATCAATTAGCAGCTGTTGCCCCTGTCATTGCAGGTCACAGGTGGTACCCCTGGGACAGATTTGTGGTATCCCATCCACTCATCATGGTTACACTTGATGAGGGTCTGCATGGTATTCTGTTTGACATGTATGGGACATGCATTCTTCAGACAGGGCAGCCTCTGGGAGACAAACTTGTGTCTCCGGCAGGTTTTGTTGAAGAATTCAAAAAGTTTGAATTCTTTGTTTTGGATAGTGTAGAAAACATTTGTTTTAATGGTGATTTAAATAACATCCTAGAATGCAAGGAAGCATATTGGCAGCTCCATTTAGGAGCTGACAAGTTCCCTGGATTGAACGACACAATAAATTTAAAATGTTTTTTAAAGTATAGATAACAAAAATTTGTTTATTGTAATATTACACAACACAACTTGATATTATTTGTAAAGTATTGAAATAAGTTTTATAAAAAGATGTTTTTTACATTAAGAACTTTCATTGAAGGTTGAATTTTAACATACAATTTTAGATAGAAGTGGTAAGATATGGCACTTTAAATTAATGTGTGTAATTATGAGGTAATTTCCTGTCATGAGATACAAAAGGAAGTAATGGAGTAAATTTATTGTTTCTGAGGAAGGTCGCATAATAAATTAGTGACTGAAAGCGCTAAAAAACTGTTGTGGATTATTTCTCCAAGCTGTTTGGGACATCGTTACCTCTGCATTTTGGTTTCTCTGTTTTACAAGTGTTCGTGGTGTAATTTTACGTTTGTTGACTGAGGTTTCGGGATACCACATGGCAGCGGAGGGTCTTTCACAGGATGATTTACTGAATTTATCGGTGTATTCAACAGGAGAAGACATCGAATCTAAAAAGAGAGACAAGACTGTTTCTCATTTGGATATACAAAAAATCGTAATTGGAGCTGTCAGGGAGTGCCTGGCAGAATTGAATATTCAAAAAACACTGAATCCAGACGCGGCCGGTAAGTCATATGACGGAGTTGGGCGTGGAGACGTGAACTCAGTCAAAGAAAAAGGCAGCGTTCTGGATAATGGCGAGTCTGGTTTTGAAATTAACAAAGGAACCGAGAGTAGAGGGCAAATGGTAGAGCCTTATGACAACAACATAGAAGGAGGTTCAACGTTGGTATCTAACGGTTGCGACGTTTGGAAATATGTATCCAGAGACAACGCAAACCCTTTTTCAGACGTCGAGAACATCACAGTTTCTTTTAGAGTAAGTAACAACAACATGGACTATATAAACTGTCGTAAAAGTATTTTTGACATGGAAAAAGCTGTTATACAGCATGTAACTTTACTTCTGGAAGTGCAATATTTAGAAGAGTGTGTAAGGCGTCAGGTTGTTCCACAGGGCTTGCGCACAGCAAAATTTCCTAATTGCGTTTTGCCCGGGGACAAATTATGTTTAGATTTAATCAAACTGTATAACGATACAGGAGTAAAGATGATGACAATATTAATAGAACACTACAAAGCTGAGTTAAATAAATTGAAGGAGGTAATCAAGATTCTAGATCAAAGAATTAAGGGGCATACCTCCTTCAATAATTTCACAGCGTTATACAACGGTGTGGAAGCCAAAGCAGAAAGGCATAGAGCGACAGTAGTGTCAAGAAAACAGCACAAATTGAAAAGGGATCTTTTGGCCTATAATACCAATAGAGCATATATCATCAAAGAAGAGGGGAACAATGAAAATCCCAACACCATAACTCACAGTGGTACTGAGTCAAATGATAACAGAACAACAACAAGGTTTGAACAAGTTCCACCATCAGACTTGTCCAAATCTATATTTAAGGATGACAATGCTAACATTCAAAATTTGGAGGCAAACAACAATGCTGAACAAGTAGTGACTTCAAACAAAGTAAATAATAATGACAACATCACTTATGCGGAAGTCGCTAGTACATCGTCCAATATTTCAGGGGCCCCTTTTCAAGTGAACAACAATTCATACAAAAGAACTACAAGGTGGTACAATGCCACACAGAAAAAGCACAAAATGAAGGGAAAGAACAAGAAAAGGTGGTAGAACCTACAGAAAGTGACACTTATGAAGTGGACATTCTGAATGTGTCAAAAATATCCTTGTCTGATGAAGCAAAAAGTGTTCTCAAGAAAGGCTTTTCATTTATACCATCCAACAAATTTAATATGGGAAAACTGTTAATAGATTTTAGACTATATTTAAGAAAATTGAATTTAAATTACATTATGCATGATATAGTCAGTGTTAACAGTGGGGGAACATCAAATGTTACAAAGCCTAGTACCTATAATCCACCTTTGCTTAACACCTTACAGGTTTTTCAAAATTGTTGTGAGAAAGAATTCAGAAAAATAAAACAACATTTATGACAATAATTTGTCAGACTTAGAGACAAAGGCTTTACGTTCTTTGAGTAATGACAGAAGTATCAGAATAATGAAAGCCGATAAAGGTGGAAAAATAGTGATTATGAATAGTGAGGAATATACAAAAAATATGGAAGATTCTCTAACAGATGAGAAAACATATAGAAATATAGGTAAGGAAACAGTAAAGGCAAAATATAACACAATAAATAGTTTCCTGTTTGACATGTTAAGTCAAGGAGAAATAGATTTCAAAACTTATGAATATATGTTGGTGGAAGAACCCAAATTGCCGAATTTATTTGGAATTCCAAAAATTCAAGAGAACACAGAAAACATCCCTTTTAGACCTATTATATCAGCTAGGATGTCAAAAACAGAAAACATATCCATCTGGTTAGATAAAACATTAAATCCAATAGTTCAGAAGTCCAAACATTACTTGAGGGATTCCTGGCATTTATTGGAAATCTTAAGGAATTTTTCGATTGAAAGTGAAAATTTAAATTTTGGTACATTAGATGTCAGGAGTCTTTACACTTCTATAGATCAGCAAGTAGGAATTGAATATATGAGAGAGTACTTGTGCAAAAATTCTACTCTCACAAGTACAAAAATAAACACCTGTTGTGCTCTCATGGAAATTGTACTAGAAAACAATTTCTTTACATTCAACAAAAAAATGTACCAGCAGACTTCAGGAGTAGCGATGGGTGCAAGAGTAGCTCCTGCATTTGCGAATATGGTAATGGCAAACTGGGAGCAAAAATATCTAGAAACGCACCCAAACTATTCGAAAGTCAGGTTATACTATAGGTTTATAGATGACCTGATTTTCCTATGGTCAGGAGATTATTTGGAATTTGCAGATTTAGTTGAGGACCTCAACAATACCACCACTTTTTTGAAGTTTAAATTTGGTGAATTTGGCAAGACAATCAACTTTTTGGACATCAATATGAAGATTGATGTGGAGAATAGAAAATTCTCGAGCCAAATTTACAGAAAACCCTATTTTGCAAACCAATATTTGCATAATGACAGCTTGCACCCTGTCCACATGAAGAAGGGGGTCATCAAAGGACAGTATATAAGACTGAGTAGGTTAACATCTGATGATGAGATTTTTTTGAAAGAAGGAAGAATTTTGAATAAGTTATTTGAAAAAAGAGGTTACAACAACAAGTTGATTAAGGAAATAGAAAAAGAAGTCCAAAATTTGAGGAAAAATGTGGCAAAACCAATTTTACAGTCTACAGAAGTTATGGTACAGGCTGGAAATTTGTTTGAAAACAGTGGTAAACTGGAAAATAATGACAATTTTCGAACAGCTTTCCCCGTTCCCATAGTGGATGAATTATGGAAGATAAAAAATATAATCACACAAAATTGGAATATTATAGTGGGGAATAAAGACCTAGCTGATATTTTAGGTTTAAGTCCAAAATTTACTTACAAAAAGGTTTCCAACATCAAAAGTATGTTGGAATTCCATGGAGAAACGAAAAAACCTTCTAGGGCATGTACAATTAAAAAAGGAACATACAGTTGTAATAATTGTAAACAGTGTAGATTTATTTCAAACACATCGTTTATTACAATAGGCCTATTTAACGAAACTTTTTGGGCCAAGAATTATTTTAATTGTAACAGTGAACTACTAGTGTATGTAGCAAGATGTGTGACATGTAGACAATACTACATTGGTAAAACCAAAAGAAGTTTAAAAAGACGTGTTTACGAACACAACTTGGCCATAAAAAAGAAAGACAAATTTAATGCTTTGTTCAGACATTCCATCACCTGCGAAGAATTCAAAAAGTTTGAATTCTTTGTTTTGGATAGTGTAGAAAACATTTGTTTTAATGGTGATTTAAATAACATCCTAGAATGCAAGGAAGCATATTGGCAGCTCCATTTAGGAGCTGACAAGTTCCCTGGATTGAACGACACAATAAATTTAAAATGTTTTTTAAAGTATAGATAACAAAAATTTGTTTATTGTAATATTACACAACACAACTTGATATTATTTGTAAAGTATTGAAATAAGTTTTATAAAAAGATGTTTTTTACATTAAGAACTTTCATTGAAGGTTGAATTTTAACATACAATTTTAGATAGAAGTGGTAAGATATGGCACTTTAAATTAATGTGTGTAATTATGAGGTAATTTCCTGTCATGAGATACAAAAGGAAGTAATGGAGTAAATTTATTGTTTCTGAGGAAGGTCGCATAATAAATTAGTGACTGAAAGTGCTAAAAAACTGTTGTGGATTATTTCTCCAAGCTGTTTGGGACATCGTTACCTCTGCATTTTGGCTTCTCTGTTTTACAAGTGTTCGTGGTGTAAAAGTACACTCACATCTGTCTGTCTCCTCACTGACCTCAACCCACATTGTTAAACAGTAAACTGTCACATAATCAGAAAGTCTGTTCACAATGGCGAAATGCAGCATGCAAAACTGTGGGCATTCCACATACATCCAGACAGTGGACAGTATATCAACCTACCCTCTGTGATGCTTTTGTCACCACACCTTGATAATGCCCTTCCCACAGGCCTTAAAAGGGTCAAGGCTTACATGAAGGCCGCAAATACAGCACTGTGTTGCCATGACGTTGGCTAATGAAAATGCAACCCAGCTGTTCTGAATGCATATAGCAAGTCTGAGCCACAGATTGGTGCACAGGCAATCGGCTCTTCATGAGCATTATCTATAAAAGGCAAGCTGTTGTCTATAGTACACACACAGGCCTGTTACTTTCTCTATGATGACAGAGTATGCTATTCTAGCATTCTACCACAGGATTTCTGCACATAAAGGAGTACAGCACTATACCAGGTATGTAATAGTATTCCCCATGTAATCGGATGAAGATGGGGGATGCAGGCATGGGAAATAGGGATTCTAGCAATAGAGATCTGTGGTAAATATCTTGGAATTACAAGTTGCTGTTAGTCAGCTGTCCAGCAGCTGTTAGTCAGCTATCCAGCAGTTACAGGCTTCCCTTTTGACTCTGTCTGCTGTGACATAGATCACAGCTCTGGCCCCAGGGTTCCCCCAGCAATGGTCAGCTCATGTACGAATGTGACTGGATTGTGTATTAAACAATTATGACAGTCAGTAGTGATGGATACAGCTTCCATATCACATGTACTGTCAGTCTGTTCCTCTCACTCTGTGAATGTCAAACAGGTATAGTTCAAACATTGTCTAGGTGTTCCTGACTGTTCCTGACATACTCAGGCTAGGTCACTATGTACTCAACACATGTATATAATCACCTGTGAGCTATGTCTAGCATACCTGTCAACCCCCTATGGCAGGACATCAGGTTATAGTCTGTAGTAGTGGGGGGACACAGGCTCCACCTCATCAACTAAGTCTACATATTGAGCATGAAACATGAGAGAATGAATACAGTACCAGATATTAAAGTACCATAATTGTTTTCTGAGGTGTATGACCTGTGATACACAGATTCTCCACAGTCTGCAAAAAACATTACATATTGTCCAACTGTTTTCCAATCATCCACATTTTTCTGGCAGAGGGTCCACATATATCTGGCACATATACACATTCTGCAAACATCTGTGTACTGCAGATGTTGGACACCCACAAGGAGGATACCCTGCAACACTTTTGCAGTTCTGTCTGTAATTGTGTCACACAGATGTTGCTGGACTGTCTCCATACACCTGTGGTACCATTCACCTATTTGTCAGATGGTAAATGTATGACATGGTACTGTTATGTCACCCATAGGAGACACAACACAGTAGATGGCAGTGATGGGAGTGGGCACATAACAACACAGGCTGTCATAGCACACAGGGCCATAAGTGGTATACCTAGGATCATAGCAGGTTACAAGGGTATTGGCCCTGAGGCCCTTACAAGCCTAGCCATTACTTTATCCCCAACAGAATCATCAATTAGCAGCTGTTGCCCCTGTCATTGCAGGTCACAGGTGGTACCCCTGGGACAGATTTGTGGTATCCCATCCACTCATCATGGTTACACTTGATGAGGGTCTGCATGGTATTCTGTTTGACATGTATGGGACATGCATTCTTCAGACAGGGCAGCCTCTGGGAGACAAACTTGTGTCTCCGGCAGGTTTTGTTGATGTCACAAATCAGATTCAGGCCTGTTGTGCTAGTAATGCGCGAGGAATTAAGACTCACATATATGGAGCTGCTGTTGAAGGGCAGGGTCCAACATTGCCTCGTGGGCATGCCACAGTCCACCTCTAGCCTACCTGTCTGATACCAAGTGGGACACTACTGATTAGAGACTGTCTGCATGGGACAGGTATTGGAGGCCATGGGTTACCTTTGTGGGTATTACTATGGCCTTTCCAGTTGGTGCAGATGTCTGGATAGGTACATATCAGATGGGCCATTGTGCAAAATTATTGTTCTACTAACTGAGGACTATACAGAAGTAATGTCCACCTTTTGTCCGGATGCACTCCTTTTACCTATGAGTTGAACCACGTACAAGGTCTTTCTGCCAGTGCCACTAAATGATAGTTGAACGTGACATTCTTATCAAACTGGGTATCCAGCTGTCTCAACACAGGTTGTGTGTTTATGGGGTTGCCAATGATGTGGCAAACAGTGGGGCCATGTCATTGCCGTATGGTATGATGGCACTGTTTTCTGCATTTAGCTTGAGGCCAGGACCTTAGCAGCAGTCTGTACCTGATGTAAGACCCTGTTGCAGTGTG
The DNA here is from genome assembly GCF_019279795.1 of Protopterus annectens. Lineage (NCBI taxonomy): Eukaryota > Metazoa > Chordata > Ceratodontiformes > Protopteridae > Protopterus > Protopterus annectens. Next base: position 1,595,631,616 of record NC_056744.1, read on the forward strand.
TTAACATCATTTGGTGGGTCAAAGACAGCACACACCTGACAAGTGCCACAGCCTTAGTATCTACAAATGTGAGTGGTGGCAGTTAGCATTCATGCCTAGATACATGTGGGTATTTAGGGGCAACGTCTACTCACAGGGTCTTAACATGTATACATATTGCACACACACATAGGCAACAGAAAGTATGGATGCCACCTTAACAAATGTCCAATGTGGGACACTTCATGTACTACTGTGAGAGTTGGCAGGACAAACCATACCCATGGCAAGTGCAAATGACAGGACTTCTCTTGGTCTGCCAATACGACATCTTATTTTTGTAGCGATTCTCTACATTATGCTATGTCTCAGAACATTAAGATGTTTCTGATGTAGAATGACTACTTTATGCAACTATTACACACATGTAGGAAAAGTTTGTTGTCCTACACTCTTGGGACCTATCTATTGTTTTAGTTGTTTTCACAGGACACACCTGGCCAAACATGGACTGCAACCTGCATGGTGGGACAGCTGTTGGCCATAATACAGTCACACTGCTGCAAGAGGATATACGTACTCACACACACACACACACACACACTACAGGGGATACGCTTCACACACAGAGTTGCCAGGTTTGAGATATTAGAACTCCTACCTATCTAGTTGCATGTACTATAATGCTACATACTTACCACATGCACCATGGAGCTTATGTACCAAGAAAGTGTCTAATGGTGCATTTAAGGTGGATGACACCAGCAGGCCCTGTAAAGTAATCCAATGGGGGGATTAACAGGATGGAACAAGCCGTCAAAATGGCTAACCATCGCACACACATAGCAAACACACTGCTACAGGTGATATGCTTTACATACACACACACATGGACTTGCCAGTCATGAGATTAGAACCCCCTACCTACTTAGTTGTATGTAGTATAGTGCTACATACTTATTGCATGTGCCATGGAGCTTTTGTGCTAGGAGAGTGTCTAATGGTGCATCTAAGTTGGATGACACCAGCAGGCCCTGTAAAGTAATCCAATAGGGGATTAACAGGTTGAAACAGGCCCTCAGAATGGTATAACCATCACACACACAAGGCAGCTACACTGCTACAGGTGATATGCTTCACACACACACACACACACACACACACACACACACACACACACACATACACACCTGTCAGTTATGAGATTAGAACCCCTGCCTATACAGTTGTATGTACTATGTATGCATTGCATGTGCCACGGAGGTCATGGGCCAGGAGAGTGTCTAACAGTGCATCTAAGGTGGATGACACCAGCAGGCCCTGTAAAGTAATCCAATGGTGGGGTTAACAGGGTGGAACAGGCCTTAAAATTTATTGCCATTGCACACACATAGTCAAGACATACACATAGCTGTAAGGGGATATACTTACACACACGCACTGAGTTGTCTTTGTTGGGATGAGAACTACTACCTATCTATCTGTATACACTATAGTGGTACGTACTTATCACATGCATCACAGAGCTTATGAGTCTGGCAAGTGTGTAACTATGCATCTAAGGTTCATGACATCAGTAGGCCCTGTAAAGTAGGCCAATGTGGGGGTTTACAGGAAGGCACAAGTTTTAAAATGCATTGGCATTGCACACACATAGGCAAGAGATACACACAGCTATAAGTGGATATATTAGAACTCCTAACTATCTAGTGGCATGTACTGGTGTTCCACGCCAGAGGTCAACTCCTTGCTGGTCAGATCCAACCACACACTAATCACCCTAGACATCCATATCCCACCCCACCCCCCATTAAGGAAACCACCATCAAAAACTACTCCAAAGCCAACTTCATGCTTCTTAAGACAGAAGTGGCAAACTTCACAGCACCCATGCAGATGGAAAATAGATGTACGACTGCTGAATCTTACACAAATGCACTGTATAAGCCAATATACAAGTGCATGGATTGTGCCTCCCCCAACAGAACCAAGATGCTATCCTCCAAAAAAAGGAAGCCAATCTGGTGGTTCCCTACCATAAACAAACTCTACAACAGAAGGAAGAAGCTGTTGCAAAAAAGAGTAAAATTGCAAGATTGGAGGAACTCCCTGGTCAGCCTCAGCAAGAAGCTGAGTTCCCTCATAAAATCCTCCAAAGCCAGTTATGAAAATAAAATCAAAACTGATTCCAAAGACAACCACAAAGCATTCTACAGCTATATCAAGAATCTCAATGGCAACACTCAGATCTGCTCTGAGCTGCAGCACAATGGCACTAAATATACAGAACCAACTGATATTACCAACATCCTGGCAGATAGGTTCAGTGCTAACTTTACCCCCCTCTCCCCCTACAAAGGGCCCATCTTAATACCAGAAGAATGCAAAGCCCCTGTAATCACAGATGAACAAGTAAAGACCACACTCCCCAAAGCCAAGAACACAGTATGTATAGGACCAGACAACATCCCAGGCTGTGTACTGCATGAACTACAGAACAAACTGGCACCCCACCTAAGTACCATGTTCAATCATAGCCTCACCTCAGGCTACATGCCTACTGAATGGTGCATAGCAACGGTTATCCCACTCCACAAAGGCGGTGCCACCACGGACCCTAGAAACTACCACACCATTAGCCTGGTGAGCCTGGTCTGCAATGCCATGGAACAAATTATCTTGGAGCTTATAAACAAAGACATGGGTAGCCTCCAAACCCTGGTCCCCACTCAGTTTGGTTTTGTAAATGGTAGATCTTCTTCTTCTTCTATCGGCTGCTCCCATTAGGGGTCGCCACAGCGGATCAACTGTTTCCATTTCTTCCTGTCCTCTGCATCTTGCTCTGTCACACCAACCACCTGCATGTCCTCTCTCACCACATCCATAAACCTTATCTTAGGCCTTCCTCTTTCCTGTTACCTGGCAGCTTCATCCTTAGCATCTTTTTCCCAATATACTCTGCATCCCTCCTCAGCATATGTCCAAACCAATGTAATCTTGCCTCATTGGCTTTGTCTCCAAACATTCCAAACTGGGCTGACCCTCTAATATACTTATTCCTAATCCTGTCCATCCTCGTCATACCCAGTGCAAATCTTAACATCTTCAGCTCTGCCACATCAATCTCTGACTCCTGCCTTTTTGTCAATGCCACTGTCTCCAACCCATATAACATAGCTGGTCTCACTACCCTCTTGTTGACCTTCCCTTTCACTCTTACTGGTACTCGTCTGTCACAAATCACTCCTGACACTCTTCTCCACCCACTCCATCCTGCCTGTACTCTCTTTTTCACCTCTCTTCCACACTCACCATTACTCTGAACTGTCAATCCCAAGTATTTAAACTCATCCACCTTCGCCACCTCTACTTCCTGCATCTTCACCATTCTTCTATCCTCCCTCTCATTCACACACATATATTCTGTCTTAGTCCTGCTGACCTTCATTCCTCTTCTCTCTAGAGCATATCTCCACCTCTCCAGGGTCTCCTCCACCTGTTCCCTACTCTCACTACAGATCACAATGTCACCTGCAAACATCATTGTCCACGGGGACTCCTGTCTGATCTCGTCTGTCAACCTGTCCATCACCATTGCAAATAAGAAAGGGCTCAGAGCTGATCCTTCTTGTAATCCCACCTCCACCTTAAACACATTCATCACTCCCACTGCAGACCTCACCACTGTCACACTACCCTCGTACATATCCTGTACCTCTCCGACTTTCTCATACAATACCACAACTCCTCTCTAGGCACCCTGTCATATGCTTTCTCTAAGTCCACAAAGACACAATGCAACTCTTTCTGACCTTCTCTGTACTTCTCCATCAACACTCTCAGAGCAAACATTGCATCTGTAGTGCTCTTTCCTGGCATGAAACCATACTGCTGATCACTAATCATCACCTCCCATCTTAACCTAGCTTCCACTACTCTTTTCCATAACTTCATGCTGTGACTGATCAATTTAATCCCTCTGTAGTTACTAAAGCTCTGCACATCACCCTTATTCTTAAAAATTGGTACCAAAACACTTTTTCTCCATTACTCAGGCATCCTCTCACTTTCCAAGATTTCATTAAACAATCTAGTTAAAAACTCCACTGCCATTTCACCTAAACACCTCCATGCTTCCACGGGTATGTCATCTGGACCAACAGCCTTTCCATTCTTAATGCTCTTCATAGCTATCCTTACTTCCTCCTTGCTAATCCACTGCACTTTATGATTCACTATTCGCACATCATCCAACCTTCTCTCCCTCTCATTCTCTTCATTCATCAGCCCCTCAAAGTACTCTTTCCATCTGCTCAACACACTCTCCTCACATGTGAGTATGTTTCCCTCATTATCCTATATCACCCTTACCTGCTGCACATCTTTACTAGCTTGGTCCCTCTGTCTAGCTAATTGGTACAGGTTCTTTTCTCCCTCCATAGTGTCCAACATTTCATACAACTCTTCATACACCATATCCTTAGCCTTCACCACCTCTCTCTTTGCCATGCACCTCATCTCCTTATACTCTTGTCTACATTTTTCATCTCTCTGACAATCCCACTTCTTCTTCACCAACCTCTTTCTCTGTATACTCTACTGTACTTCTTCATTCCACCACCAGGTCTCCTTGTCCTCCTTCCTCTTTCCAGATGTCACACCAAGCACCTTTCTAGCCATCTCTTTTACTAGCTCTGCTGTAGTTACCCAGCTATTCGGTAACTCTTCACTGCCACCCAGTGCCTGTCTTAACTCTTCCCTGAACTCCACCTCACAATTACCCTTTTTCAATTTCCACCATTTGATTCTTGGTGCTGCCCTCACACTCATCCTCCTTTTCTTGATCACCAGTGTCATCCTACAATGCCTACTAAACCTGACTGACTTCTTTGAAGCACTCACTAGAGCCATAGAAGAGGGCAAGGTAGTGCACACAACCTATCTTGACCTCGCCAAGACTTTGGATACCATCCCCCACTCTGGAATTATAGATAAACTCACTAAACTGGCCCTAAATCCCTATGTCACAAGATGGGTAGCCAGCTGGCTCAGTGACAGAACCCACACAGTAAAAGTAGCCTACTCCATGTCTGACTTCAGACCAGTGATGAATGGAGTACCATGGGGTTCGGTCCTGGGTCCTCTCCTGTTCGGCATCTACTTCTCTGAAGTGCAGGCCAACACAGAAGGTCTTTGGCTAACAAAGTTCACCGATGACTGCAAACTGGGAGCCATAATAGAATCACCTAATGATGTAGACATTCTACAAAAGGGCCTCACAGAGACAGATGCATGGTGTCAAAGTCATGACCTCAAGCTCAATGCCAAGAAGTGCATTGTCATCCCCTTTGGGAAAAACTCGGTACCCATGAACTACCACATAGGCGGTAGCTCACTAAACAGTGAAAGTGTGATAAGAGACCTCAGGACACAGGTGGACAGTAGTCTCTCCTTTGATAACCTCATCACCACAGTAGTCAGGAAATCCTTCTACATGGCACACCTCATCACAAAAGGGTTCTCCTCTAGAAAAAAGGAGGTCATTGTTCCTCTCTACTCATCCCTCATCAGACCCATTATAGAATACAATGCCCCATTTGGCATGTATCTCCCAAGACACTTACAACAATTGGAAAGGCCACAGAAATACCTCACTAAGAGGATTACTGGCCTCAAACAGATGCCATATGCAGACCATCTCAAAAAACTCCAGTTGTACTCCGTCACATATCGCCTACTCAGAGGCAATCTCTGCCTAACATACAAGGCTATGTCAAACCCAGAGCTGTTGGACATGCTACACTTAAAGAAATCCCAGTCTTTCTGAACCACATGCTCCAGGGACCTAAACCTTGTCACCACAATAAACAGAACATGCTGGAGGGATAGATTCCTGTCCCAGAGACTTCCCATACTCTGGAACAAACTACACATTCATGTCAAGCAAAGCTCCTCACTGGCCCTCTTTAAGAAAATTCATGACGACTGGATGGAAAATAGAAAATTCACCCCAGGAATCACTTCTATGGCACTGCTTGACAAGGGCACAGGAAAATAATTTTCTTGGGTGGTGAAAGCCAGGGAACCTTTTTGGGTAGGCTTATATAGGCTCCAGGGCCGATAGCCTAGTACCTGCCTATGAACCTATAAACCTATACTTACGCACACATACTCACTGAGCTGCTGTTGTTGGGATTAGAACCACTACCTGTCTAGCTGTATACACTATAATACTACATAGTTATCACATGAGCCACAGAACACATGCGTTTGGATAGTGTTTGCCACTGCTGCTGGGGTGGATGTCATCAGTAGCTGCTGACAGGGAGGCCACTGTTGTGGAGGACACCAGTTACAGGGCCATAAAAGGAGCAAACATTGCACAGACATAGGTCTATTGAGCATGTGTATTCTGCTGTATGTGGCCTATATAAGACACTCACAAACACACACACACACACACACACACACACACACACACACACACACACACACACACACACACACACACACACAAGGTGGCTGATGTGAAATTAGAACTCCTACCTACTATTTTTCTCTCTCTCTCTCTCTCTCTCTGTCTCTCTCTCTCTCTCTCATATCTAGGGTGTGTACAGTGTGCATTGGACTGAACAGACTGAACAGAATTTTGCATAATATGGCTGCTACAGTTCACATTGCACTGTGATTTCTTGATACATCAGTGGCAGATCATTATAAAGTGATGTGAGGAAATGCTGACAGACATTTGGGTTAATAATTCCATACACTGCAGGGAACCTATGCTACTACATGAACTGCTATATTCTGCACTTTCTACATTAGTCTGGCCAGTAGTTCTTCCTTCCCCTTATATGCGGGCCTTTGTCATGTCCTGCTCCAGTTCCTGGCTTTGTCTACAGTTGTTGCTCTATGTAGTTGTAAGTATGCTGTCACTGGGGTAAGAGATGTAATACCACACACAGGGTTATGGACTTCACACCTCTGACTGTACCTGTTTTGCAGGTTGTCCAGCATAGTACCCCATACGTCTGCTCTGGTCCTCAGATGGTTTGTGTTGTACTGTTATTATAAGGCTACATGTTGCCCATACCTCTCAAACTCTTACAGCCATTAATGTGGCAGGGCATATATAACAGTGGGACATAGGCCCAAACATGGGGACAAGATTTTAATATCGCTCTTACAAACTTATACAGTTGGTAGAAAGGTTTTGTATAAGCATACATTTTCCAATGGGTATGAAGTCTGCATCTCAACTGTCTGTCATTAGTTTCTCACAGCAACCTTTAGGGATTTGACAATAGTTTGCCAGAAAACTGCAAATGTCATGACAAACAGAACAGATATATTAGCCATAAATATGGACATTCAGCTAAACTCTGTACATTTGTGAGGTGTGGATGGTGCACACTGCCTTGTTGTAAGTATTGACACAATTACATGACAGCCTTTATATCCTGGTGCTATACTGAATTGTTACAACCTGATGTTCTGTTAGCCACCATCTAGGTTACTTAAGGCTGTGTACTGTCCATATCTGTGGCCTCCTATCCCTCCATTGTCTCTGTTCATCTTTCTTGCAGTAACAAATACTGACATATGGACAGTCTGTAGAACTCCTACCATAGGTGTAGCTCACATGCAGAACAGTCGGTGCACCCAGTCTCTAATTATGTACCTCATCAACCATGGTAATGTACTTACCCATTAAGCCATGACAGCCACCAGACAGTGCAGTTTACTTCCTGACACTATCAACCACAAACATAGCACTTTGAACCCTGCATATTGGGGAAATGGTACATGTCACCAGGTTGATTGGGACAGCCCAGGGATTGTGTGGTCTGCTGCTATTACCTTGTAAACATACTGTGACTGCAGTTGTATGGGGACATGGGTGTGTTGGGGGTAGGGGACTCTAGCATTGACAGCCAAGCATCTGTCTTGTGACCCCACTGTATGTCATTCCCTCGCATAGTGCATTGGGTTTTGCTGGCTTCAAGCCTACTGCATATGATGGGTCGGCCAGTATTGGACAGAGAGGTCCTGTTGTCCCACACAGCTGTCAGTTGTCTGCAGCTATCCTGGTAGCCCACTCTGTTCCCTTGCATACATGCTGCAGGTCCATACATATGCTAACATAGTCTACTACCCCATTTATTTGTTGTAAAGAAGAGTGACTTACCTTGTGCCTGCAGCAGTTGAGACAGTGCTTCAGGGCTGTCTCTGTCTGATTCATGCAGTACACAGTCAATAAATGGTAAGGCACAGGTTGTATGGTGTGGCTGACATCCTTTTTACTATGTATGTGAGTTGGAGTGAGGTGTCAGTCCCTAGGACCCTAGGTTGTCAGTGTATGTGCTATGTGTTGCCTCTTTGCCAAGGCCAGGGCATACTGCGTATGCCTATGTTTGCCTACAGGGATAGGTTCGGGGGGGGGTTCCTCCTCTGAGTCCCCTGCAGCAGTGGGGACCTTGTCGCTGGTGGGGGGGCTGTGTGTCCCTTCCCTGTGATGTTCCTGCTGCAGCTGTTTTTGCAGAATCATATTGTGTAACATTTCACATACTGAACATGAGTACACATGTGGCTGGAAAGTACTGCAGGGCTCCACCAGATATATCAAGGCAGTGGAACCGTGACTTGAGCAGTCCAAACACACACTCTATGATGTTCTTAGTTTGTGCATGTGCCTCATTATGGCATTCTTCAGTAGGTGTGTGTGTGCATTTTTGATGGGTGTCATCATCCACGGTTCCAGTACATAGCCAGCATCCCCCAGTAGATGTCAATATGGGATGTCCCCCCTGGCAAACATCTAGTACATGCCAGATGTGGGATCCATGATAGCTGCCAGGGCTGCCAGCACACACATTCATGATAATGCCCTGGGCATTGCACACAACCTGGCAGTTGATGGACTGATACCCCTTGCAGTTGACGTAGACCCTACCCTCTTCACAGAGTGGTGCTTTGATGTTCACATGAGTGCAGTCTATGGCAACAAGTACCTCAGCATAGTGTGCTACATGGTGGAAGAGATGAATAGTGCTGACCCTCTCCTCAGGGGTGCGGGGTAAATAAATGTGTTCACTGGCATTTGCTTGCTTGGCATCCAGAAACTGGTGGAGTACCTGGATGCAGATGCCTGTGAGATCCCCATTATATCCCATGTTCATCTTTAAAAAGTACCTGTAGCTAATATTCTATGGGCTACACATACCTTTGTTTCCACTATGATGGGTTCCCCTCTGTTGGCTCTGGGTCTGAGTTGAGGGCGGCAGAGCTTGGTGAGTTCTTCTTGTATGCCCTTGTCTACCCTGTAGCACTCTATAATCTTCAGCTCATGTAGCCCCTGGAAGGTTACCCTGGGCCTGAACACTCTTCTCCTTCTCAGTCTGGGCTTATTCTCAGCATCATCATCTTCGCTGACTTCAGCCTCAAGCACATACAGATGTAGCAAAGCAGCAGCAGCCCCTAGCATTTTCTCAATTAAAATTCCCAAATGGGTACTCCAATGGTGCAGAGTATGTAGGAAAATAAGATTGTAGGGTGTATGCATACATTATAGTGGTGTACTGCATTTACAGTCTGTGTGATTGGCTCATTATGCTGCATTCCACCTGATAGGTTTATCATTGGGGGGTTGAATGGGCCAGTGTCTGTTGAACAGGGCTTATCAGTCATTTCTACCTGATTGGCTTTTCCAGGCTATTTTTCTTTTTCTTTTTTTTTCTCTCTAATTCTTTCACTGCTAAGCACTGGGGTGCTGAGTGCAAACACGCAGCGCTATTGTAAACAGTGCGCAGCAGTTTTGACACTCCCTCAACCACGGTCATGCTCAGCTTTTCTTAAACTAGCTAACACATGCTCAGCAGCATCAGACAGCTCCCCCCACTTAGCTGTGCTTAACTGAGTGCAAACAGGCACTGCTAAGCTCCAATCTACTTTAACATAGTGTGACACTCCCCCTTTTGATGTCAGTTACCTGTTCTACCACTACATACATGGTTCTAGCCTGACCATGGGTTGTATCTGCGGACATTGTAGCCCTTTTTGCTATTCAGTGACCCCAGCTCATTTACATAGAGCTAATTGAGTATACCGTGGATACGTCACTACTCCAGGGCCTGCATCCATAGCAACCACTGATACCTGCCACTGTAATACTCTGCATTCTGGACACTATAATGCAATATATTGGCAAATTTGTACTTTTCACTTTTTCAGACTTTTTATTTTTTTTCCATAACATGTTTGCACGTCGCTGCGCGCTGCACAAACGTAATATATGTATTAAAAAATGTATTTTTTTTAATGATTTGCATTGCTTTCTGGACTCACTGGCCATAGATTTGGCCATTTGCATGCCTACAGTACCATATCCACCTTTTTCTTAGCTTTTTACAACCCCTGCTGAAATTTACAGTCCGGTACACAGTTTGCATCCATATACATTTCTTCCACCAACACAGCACCTACACGGGTGCCTTTCTGCTTATTGGATTGCAAACCAACCTCATTTGCATGTTTTTTCACAAGCTTATGAGGTGATTTGCATTCCATGGACACCTTCATGTCTGCACGCTTGTGCATCCCCTCAGCTCTGTTTCCTGGATCGCTCGGTCGGCCATGTTCCATGTTCAGGTCATAACACTATGCCTACATAGAGAATTGCTCCATCTAGGCTTTATTGAATTCCATCCTCGGTTTTGTTGAACTCTGATCAATGTTTGTTTATGTGTATGACATATTTAAGTGATAAGAAGGTGTATGAGAAGACCAATGAAGAGTGTTATTTGAATGCTAACTTAGATTTTAACAATTTAACTTCAAGTGGGAGTTGGGTTAACATTTTAACTGAAAAAAACACATTCAAAGTTTAGTTGTGTGTAAGCCTGAAAGTCTTTATTTTTATTGCTTAAGTTACATAAGGGCTATGTTGGCCTTCTAGGTAGACCAATTACTTTGGGTTGTATTGTATTCTTAAAAAAGTTAGTGTTTTTTAAACTCTGCATTGCATCCATGTACCAGAAAGCTGTGGTTTTATTTAAGAGGCACAATGGAATTAAAAGTTACATTAGAGTCATTTAAATGGAAACCTTATGATTATTGAGTCATGATGGAGGTAGCTAGCTTCTGTACCAATATTCGGCAAAAATGTGTTCTTGAAGCAGCTTTAAATTATCTGATTAATATGCCATGAATACATTATGTATTAAAGCTAACTGATTTTTGCTTGAGGCAAACCCTTTTCAATTTCTTGATGAGTGAAATATACATAAGCAAGGTATTGCTACTGGAGGCCCTTTGCATCAAACTATGTAAGTGTATTTACAGAACTTTTCTTTTGGGGGGTAAATTTATAATTTATGTATAAGTAACATGGTACTATACTACTATTGTATCAATTTCTTGTTGGTGTAGAAAAGGGTACAAAATGCTTAATTTTTGTCCTGACTAAACTAAATAATTTTATGATTTAAGGATGATTTCTTTTGTTGATGAAGATTATAATAATTTTTATTAGGTGATGTTTACTGAAAATTATATTATAACCACAATTTTTTAAAAGGCATATCTACTAATACTTTTTACATGGAAATATGTCCATTGGGCAGTTTTTAAGGTATGGAAAACCATCAAATAGATGGAATGTTTTTTACTGGAAGCAAAAAATATAGCATTATTTATTAGCAATAAAGATTATCCTGTAGAAATATTGAAATACACTTATTTTGTTACTTGCTAAAGAAATAAACATGTTTTGTTAAAAATGGAGAAAGTCATTAGTTATAAAAAGAGGAATGTAATTTATCACAGAAAATATATTTACTTCCTCAAAAATACATTGCATTTACCAATATAGTTGTTTTCTTAATGAAAGCACATTGGAATATATTATGGTAGGACACACAATTGCATAATGATTCATTAAGAGAAAAACATCTAAGGGTATGACTATATGTAGTTATATCAGTTGCCATATAGCCCTCCATGCAAAATATATTGGTTTCATGGGTAAATTATCCTTGTAGGGAACACAATATGTAAATCAAAAATAACAGAGAAAAAAAAAAAAAGAGGAAAGAAGTAATAAAAATAATTTACAGGGGTTAACAAAGGTTAAAGTATTTCAGAATAACAGAAGAGAATGAGAAAATGCAAATTGCTAAAGGGAAAATAAGAGAGTATTTTAGTGATATGCATAAATTTAGAAAAGTTGCTGTTAAGCAAGTATTTCTAATAACGACTCCAGAGCACAAAAATCTCTTAGTACAATGTCTTAGGCAATAAAAAGTAGTAAAGATTCTTGACAAGCTTAGAGGCCCTTTGAAAAGAAAGATAACCAGATGTCCTACAGAGGCAATAGGGATATTTTAGAAATTCTGTGAAAATCTAAATAAAGCAAAAGAATGGAGAAACCAAAAATAGGAATAAATGGAAAGATTTATGGAAGACTTGCTGCCAAGAATAAAGGAAGATGAGGCTCAAGAATTAATAGCTAACAGAGGAAGGGATGAAATAAAATGGTAATGTGTAATCTATCAACAGTGAAGCCTCTAGAAACAAATGGTATGGTATGATATTTGGAAGTTAGGAGGTAAGAAAGTGATAATGATCTGGAAGGTTTTGTTTAAAATATTTTAAAAGGGGCGACAGTGCCAGCATCTTGTAAGACAGCTGTGGTGGCTGCATTACCTAAACAGGATAAAAATGTTCACATCAAGCTTCATATAGACCAAGTTTAATTTTAAATTATGATTATATAGTGTTTATCACTACACTAGGTAAAATATATTGCCAAAAGTGATAGATATGGATCAATGTGGTTTTGTAGAGAGCAGGCAAATATATGACAATATTAACATAACTGTGATGACCCAGAGGGAAGCAGAATATAATAAAACAACAGTATTGTTTTTATTTCTGTGTAGAGAAAACATTTTATAGAGTCAGCTGGGATTTTATGAGTAAGTCAACATAGCATTTCCATTCTTGGATAGAATATTAGGATTAATAAGGAGACTATATGAAGGGTTGGAGGCAATTAAAGTGGAAGGGGTTCTCTCTGATGAACTGTGTTTGTACAGAGTAACCAAGCAAGGATGTTCTCTTTCACCTTTGTTGTTTGTTTTATATTTAGAACCATTAGCAAACAAAACAAGGGAGTCACAAATTCAAGGATGTAACTTACATAGCAATCAAGAAAGTTAGCATTATTTGCAGATGATAATATTTTGTACTTCATAAGTCCAGAAAAGGCATTTCAATGTTGTGTAAAATTTTGAGACTGTATTGTGTCTTTTCAGGATATAAAATAAACGAAGATAATGCAAAGGCTATAGTGGTAAACTACATACCCACAAATGAATTGGTTCATGATAAGATCAGGTATTTAAGTGTATGAATTTAAAAAAGTTTTCAATTATGGCAGTTAGATATGTAGGAAGAAATGAAACAAATGACAATACAGAATAACAAAAGCTAGAAGGTCTTGAAAAGAGATATGAATATTAAGATATAAGCAGTGAAAATGTTTTAGTCCATTTAGTTTTCTATACATATCAGGTGCAGTTTAGCAACTAGAGGAGGGAAGGGGAGGGGATGTTAATTCATAAAGTGTTGAATTAATTTATTTGAGAGTGGAAGAGGTCATGAGTTAAATTGGATAAGATGATTCTCCATATAGAGTGGTTTAGGATTACCTGACTTAAAGGGATACCTTAAAACTACAGAGTTAAAGTTCATATGCATAACTTACGCAGAAGGTCATAACTTAAAGTGGAAAGGAATGATGTTGGGGGGGGGGTCAAGAAATAAGGAGAGGTCTGGATTTTGGATGCAGGTCCTTAAAGAGAATAACAACAGCCATATAGAATATTATCTTCATAAGGTAGCAGAATGTGTTCTAAAAAGTAAGCCAACATAGGAATGGAGAAAGGAGATTGTATCAAAATGAATGACTGCAAGTATGAGTGTAGAAAATAGACAACATGGGCTGGAATTCAATAAACAAAATTAGCGAAAGAACCAAGGTATCAGGAACAAACACCAAACGAAGTAAAGAAAACAGAATGGAATGAGACTAAGCAGAAGTTTGCACTGTAGACTAAAAACTCCCTTCGCTACCAGGGATTGTTAACATAGTACAGCCAAAAAGAAAGGGATGGGAGCATGCTAAGAGAAAGACCAGCATTGTCTGAGTTCTAGGTTGAGTCTAGAGTGCATTATATATCCAGAACATATCCTCAATGTGTCATCTTTACATAGGTGACAAAATAATATAGCAATAACCCACGCCTGGGTGTGGGTAATGCTGGATTTACCCACGGTTGGCGTGGTTTGGTCCCAAGGGCCAGGGACCAAACAAAGACAACCGTGGGTAATCCAGCATTACCACACCAGAAGTGGTTATTGCTATTATCTAATGACATTATTTAAGAAAAGAAATAATTACTTTTCTTAAGTAATGGCATTGTATAATGCCTCTTTGCTGCCCTTCCGCAGCAGTTCTGATGTACTGTGCATGCCTACGCAGTACATCAGAGCTGCTTTTTACTGTCTCGCTATGTTAAACTCATTTAACATAGCGAGACAGAAAAAAGCAACGGAGATCGCAAGATCTCCGTTGCTTTTACATTGTGTCGCTATGTTAAAGGAGTTTAACATAGCGAGACAGCTTTAAAAAGCAACGGAGATCTGCGTTGCTTTTTAAACCTGTGTCGCTATGTTAAACTCTTTTAACATAGCGAGACAAGTTATACTAACGGAAAAAGTCCGGGTGACCGGACCTTTTTCCGTTAGTATATTGGGGGATTTACAACGGGCACGCTGGTTGGGCTGGCCAATCAGCGTGCACGTTTTAGAGGAGGCATTGTATAATATGCATTTTACCAGTCAAAGCACAAATTGTGCCACTTCATATATGATATGACCAAATTCCCTGTGCTGTGGAGTGGTCACATTTAGTATTAGGCTGTGCTAAAATGCTTAAGGGTGGAATGAAAATGACAGTCATAAGTACATTTTGTGCCTGAGTATTTGATTATGATTCCCTGAAAGTTTTGTTAAAGACTCACTCTAAAGGTCCCTGGTTAGGGTTTAAGTTTGGCATAATTGTTAAGGTGCTTGCCTTACAAACACAAGGTGCAGGATTTGATTCATAAATGGGATAATTGGCTAGGCTTAAAATGGCTCACAAGGGCAGTTAGCCTAGTAATAAACTATGAACTCTCAAAGGTGACCGACATATGTCATTTTTTACATATATACCAAATAAACAGTTTCACAATAATTTCATACTGATTGATATATGGACTTTCATACAGATATACAAACTGTAAGACTTCATAGTAATTTGCTACAACAGCCTGGCATGTTCTGTTATATATGGTGTCCATTTGGGAAGGATATATGACATCTTCATAAGTTCAGGAGGGCACCGCATATGCTGAATACAGCCATATTGGGCCTTGATTAGATTAGGATTACAAGTTGTGTATATCTCATCAGACAAAGCAGTTATATCAATTCAAACACGTCATGACCAACTTAACCCTGTGCTGAGGTGATATTATGATGTAGTTGTTTTCAGTTTTGAGCTGCACTTGAAGTTTCTGAAGGTAGAATGGCAGTCTTAGGTGCACAGTGTACTTGAATCTACTGTTGTAGTTCTTTGAAATACATTTTATTTGCACTTCTCAGTTGTAGGGTTTTACAGTAATTTTACTTGTGTAAAATTGTTGTGCATATCTATGTGTATATCACAATGTCTCAATCTGCTTCGAAGGTTCCTGAAAAGAACATTACATTCATTAGCCATGGGTCCTCAGGTATAACATTCCCTTCTCACATCTATTTTTTTCTTAAATAATTTAGTGCAGCTTAGTCCACAGACAAGATGTTGCCTTTTCTGAAGACATACGTAAGATGCTTACTTCTAATGTAATTTCAAGTCATTGTAGACATATTATGAAGGTATGATACATTCCCCATCCTGAACAGAAGCCATTGCAGTAAAATTTATGTATAATGCAGTGTGCCAGAGTGTCTAGATGAAATTTTTATACATGGTTTTGTATCTATGATGCACTGACTGCATACTCCTTTGCAAGTTATTGATAACATTTTCAGGGAGTTATACTCAGGTATATAATACACTTGTGACTATCATTCTACGTTAAGAGATTTCATTTCAACACATTGCTGAATTTGAGTGCATTATATTCTCCAATTAAGCTCAGAGAATATAACTAAGACCATGCTTAGAATGGAAAAAAAGTGTTGCTTTGTCTAGTGAACTACATACAATTTTACTTGTGAATTTATGACAATTTAAATAAAATATATTATGGAGATTTCTAGAATTCCCACTTTTGAGTAAAATTTATTTATACATCAAAACCAATATACAACCAAATTTGATGCAGCACACCAAACTGTGATAGTGAAATGAGTGAGCATTCCTGCATCTAAAAGGTAGTATTTCAAGCTATCTGAGAGATCTTGACAAAACTAGGAGAATAACACTGGACATAGATACAAAATGCATTTAAGACTGCCATTTTTCCCTTAGAGATTTCATTTCATGCTTAATTTGACAGCAACATATTGCAACTGTCACCAAATTTTGGTCATAGTGTAGTTTCATAGAAAACAAATTTGTTTTGTATATCTCTGTCTGGGTTTTAAGTTTGAGGTTACAAGATATTTCCCACTGAAAAACAATGTCAAAACAAGAAGGCAGCAGCACTGCTACACTATGAAGCTGCGTGACAGTAAACATCAACAGGAAAGTCAGTACTAGGTAATGCTCCCTTATGTAAGCTACCCAGCTTAAGTAAATAGTATACACATCCATAATAATAATAAAAAAAAAGATTCACAGTGCAAAACTGTATCACAAATACCTGCAAATAAAAACACCTTATGGGGGAATAAAAGGACTAAACAAGTTACAAAATGAGAAGACTTGGCACAAATAACAATAAAATTAGTAAGGAAATTAATCACAATGTACATTCAGGAACAACAGTTGCTTCAGATTGTAAAAAACCTACCGGGGGCAGAACATACTAGACATTGTTTGTGTCCCTAAAGAAATTACTGTTACTTCAAGTCAAATTTTATCAGCATTGTTGTGCAGTAATTATGGGGTTATAAAGGTTAATTTGTTCCTAGATAATTCTGCCAAACTGAAATCTAAACCAATGCTCACAATGTCGAATACAGATTATATGAAAGCAAAATGTCTATTATGTAAAACTAACTGGAGTGATGTGTTCAGTGAAAAAACTGCAGATGGAATGTGAAAAGTTTTGAAAGAGAAATTGTTTGAGTGCAAAAAATAAAAAAAAATGTTTAACATTAGGCCATCGGCATACAATGTCAGGGGGATATATTTCCATAAGAACACGATACCTGCTTAAGGTGAGAGACAAAATATATAAAAAGATGGAAGAGTGGTTGAACTACAGCTTTGAAAACTGAAATAAATAAGCTGAACAAACAGATTAAGCATAGTGCGAGAAAAGATCAAGAAAAATTTGAAAAAAATGTATATAAAGATATTGAACATAATAGGAAACCTTTTTATAGCTGCATAACTTGTGGATGGATTAAAGACACACAAATTGATAAATTGTGTGCAAATTCTAAAATTTATTCTCAGACACAACAGATTATATATATATATATATATATATATATATATATTTACAAAATGTTATGCAAAACAGTTTGTCTCAACAAAGGGGGTGACAAGTTGTCCTAGTGACATCCAGGTAACCTCAAATACTGGAATCAAATTAGATTATATTGAAAAATAACTGCACAAACTGTATCCAAACAAAACACAGGGAGGAGACGGATTTTAGTAATAATGATGTGAGAACTTATGATACCATTATATCTATTATTCGCTAGGTCATATAAATATGGAGAGATTCTTCAAGACGGGAGACATGCGCTTATTAAACCTGTCTTTAATGGAAAGGGGAGTAGGACAAATGCAGAGTCATATAGAGGTAATATTGGATAAGTTATTGTCAGAATTGGATAGGCTGGAACTTGAAACCATATCTCAGCATGCATATGTTGAAAATAGATCTATCACCATCTGTAACATGATGTTCTAACAATATAATAACAGCTATAGATGAACATCTGTGCTGTGATGTAATTTACATAGATTTAACTTCAGCATTTCACAGGGTCATACACACAACACTGATCAATAAATTAGTAAAACTAGGTATTGATGTACTCCTGATAAAATGGATAGCTGCATGGCTTCTAATAGGACATGGCAAGTATCATACAGCAACTGGACAGGTGAAATTCTTGGTTACAGACAGGGTGTCCCACAGGGCTCTGTTCTAGGCCCTTACTTGCTTATATTGTATTTTTCAGACCAAACTTTTTAATCTGAAGTGTTTTACAGTCTATATGTAGACAACTTGAAATTGGGTAAACTGATTACGTGAGTTACCGATAAGGAATGTCTGCAAAAGAACCTGACTAAATTGACCATTTGGGTACAGGAGAATAATATGCTGATAAATACATAAAAAAATAAGCATATGAGATTTGGGAGACATAAATTGAAAGGTGAATATTTAATACAGTACACTGTGATTGAAACTGTGGACTCATTTAAGGACCTGGGTATATGGGTAGGTCCAGCTATGAGTTTTTCTAATCATATCAACCAATTGGTTAATGAAAGTTAAAGAATTATAGAGTGTATAAAAAGATTTAAGTCTAGGAAATCAGAAATGATGAAGTCATTGTTTGTTAGTTACTTTAGACCCAAACTTGAGTATGGAATAACAATATGGAAACCCTATAAGAAAACAAGCATGAGTAAACTGGAAAGAGTACAGTGAAAATATACCAAGGGCATCTATTGATGTGAAAATTTAAGTTATTATGAAGGACTAAAATATCTGAATTTGTACAGTGTCTCTTATAGATATTTAAGAGGAGATCTTATTCAGGTATATAGGGCATTTAGAGACAACTGCCTCTGGGAATGTTTGGGGTTATCAAAAAGTAGTAGAGAATCATCATGCAACCTATGTAGAAGGTTCTATAGGAATGAGAGGTGTACTAATTGGTTCTCTGAAGGAGCAGCTGATGCATGGAGCAGACTACCAATTACATTAAAGCAAGTACTAGTTTAGATATTTTTAAGAACAGCCTGGACACTTTTTATGGGAACAAGTGTTTTGGTATATTGGCAAGTTAGAAGGGCATTGATGCCCGTGCTTGAAATATTTGTATGTATGTATGTATATATGTAAATAAAGAGATGGGTGAACTTGCCTCATGACTGACGTTATCAGGTAATTGTTTAAGGATATAAAGTTAGGAACGCAAATGTCTGCCATTAGTGACAGATTTATCTTGTTAATTAAGTATAATAAGACAAAATAAATATGTTGACAATATATTGTGCACCACAGAAATGACATACAAGGAAAGGAATGTGCGGTGAAAATTCATGCAGGAGAAAGAGGTGGACCATGTACAGAGTGTGGGTATATAACACTGATGACATGGACTCTGTTCATATATCTCAACTGTTGAGTTTTATGTAGAATGTCCAGATTTGTGCCTCATATATCAGATCTTCAGCTCACAAAATGTGATTGCCTACCAAATGACCTAAGTCTCTAAATAATGACAACTATATATGAATGTCAAACATCATAATCCTACAGAAAATACATGTTAAAGGAAAACCCAGTATTCTAGCAACTTTTCTATTATAGCAATAGTTAAAATATGTCCCCGAATTTAGGCTTGTGTCCTACCACTAGTTTTTCAGCTTAATCCAGACATCTTCTGCTAAGAGGCTAATAGGTATGTCTGGTGTGACTACAGGTCACTAAATAAAAAAAGACAACAGGCATTTAAGTGCAATAGGAAGAGAGCTATATCATATGTACCCAAAGAATACCTTACATATGAGGTGAAACTTACTGATGCCACATGAGAGAGACTGCATGCAGGTAAACCTCCAGGAAATCTTAGTTAAAAGGAGAACAGACACAGTAGAAGGACATTTATAGAAACCTTCATGGTCTACCCACATTACAGTAACAATCAGCAGGTTCTGGTGAAATAATTAACTAAATACGAATGACCTATGTGTAATGAATCACTGCAGTGTCACCTAGATGAACAAGTGTGGTACATATTGTTTAAACATCCCACTACATGTACAGAGAAATAAACACAATACTACACACACAGACATGCCAAAGTGGAGCAAAATAAGAAGGCTTCTTTAAGTAAATGTGTTCATCGGGAAGTGAAACTGGGCAGTGGAATTTGATTGGTTAATACATAAGACAGGCAGTTAAAGGTAAAGTATTCATCAAGGGCACAGCCAGTACAGAGTTACAGTGATTGCAGATCACAGTGACATCTCTCTCAGACTTTATCTGTCCTGACATTCTGCATAGATAAAACTGCAACTATCAAGGCAGAAGCCAGGAATACAGAAGCAGAGTACACAGAGCAACAGATTACTGTAAGGGGAACAGCTGAAAGCACCATACCTCTACTGGCCATTACAGGTACTAAGTGCCTCAAAGTAAACACTCTATAGTTTACACAGGCATGCACTAACTACATCTGGCAGCACAGGCATCCATTTACCCAGACTATATACCTGGTAGACCAAGGATGCCAAGCCCACCACAAATACTGCAGCCGCAGTGGATAATGCTAATGAGTACATACCAGGACAGGTTGGCAACAGGTATTTTACTATGCCTAGCCAATGGGTAGACCAGTGTTAGTGCTGGAGGGTTATCTATGTCATTTAGAGAGTGAAATACTGTCTAAATGATAGTGGGCATATATTGAGTGGAGAGTAAATGTCTGCAGAGGCCAGGCAGTCACACTACTCCATACAGAATAGGAAGAACTGCAGAAGTCATTACCACTCCAACATGGACTAGATTCATTCAGTCCGCATTTAGCAGTGCAGTGTGCAGAACTAAGGCAGAGTGTGGAGCACAGTAATGATTTGCACAGTCAAATAATGTAGACTGTCTTTGGTAAGGCTGATAACAATGTCCTGCAAGAGATGCCATGTTATGCTGTACTGTATTGCATCATTAACAGAATACCTCAGAGGGCACGAGCATCTGTTCCCTAGCCTCCTGTACCCCTTGAGGATATGGATATCAGCCAATACCCACCATGCAGTAGAACCTTCCTGATTCAAGGAAAATCTGACATGGTTGTCAAAGACTCCACTGTGTTACTAAAGCAAAGAATTTTGGAGTTCTCTGCATGTCAGATATCATACTTGGGGGTGGTACATTCCCAATCTATGCAGATGTGTGCAGGAAACTGTACACCCTGCATGGATCTATTGACACTTGCAGTAACAGTGAGATTGTCTCCCTGGTGTAGTGCTTCATGACTTGGAAAATGGAGTTAGCATATACCTGCATGTGGAATATCCTGAAGGCAGTGGGTGCAGATTCTGGAAACACCTTAAGTCCTGATTACAACATGACTGAGTTTGAGAAGGCAGCTATTTTTGAAAGATAAAAGGCATTTCCAAAGGGATGCTTGTTCCATTTTCCTAGATTGTATGCTGGCAACTGCAGCAACATCACCTTGTGGCTCTGTATGACATGAATACTCCACAGAAAAGATATTATTACAAGGCAGCATTGCTTAAAACAGGCCTTACAACATAAAGGTGACTGCAGCAAAGTTCAATATTTGCTATATCCTATAGCACACTTTTACAAGGTGTGATTACATATGCATACAGTGTACACAAAGCAGTACACACATCACTACCACTGCTGTATCAATAAAAGCTTTGTCCATTTTAAATGTGTTTCACAGTGCTACATTTATGCCCAGCAGGCATCTGGATGCTGCTGGGCTACTGTACTCAGACAGCTGTACCCATGTGCTCCTGGGGACATGAAGGTACTCTCACCCTTTGCCATTTATATGCATGGTGCTGGCAGCTTCATTGTACCCACAGGGAAATGTCCCCAGCCATATGTCACTGCAGCTAAACTGCAATGCGGCCATATGTTTCCAGCCACATGTCCCACAGGGAATTGTCACACTGCCTAGGTACCCAAATCCTATCTATCTATCTATCTATCTATCTATCTATCTATCTATCTATCTATCTATCTGTCTATCTATCTATCTATCTATCTATCTGTCTATCTATCTGTCTATCTACCTCTCCATCTACCTAATTGTTACTTATTTTACAATCAGAACTTAATAAACCTATATTCCTAATAGATTCATGAGTAATTACTAGGCGTTTAGTCCACAAGATCATTAAGGGACCTAGCCCAAATGTTCAATTACCCGAAAGCACTGTCTAATTAAGTGACTTTCTCAATGTCACCTGTAGTCAAATGAAAGCTGGTACCATCAAACTATGCACTATGCACCACAGGACATGGCTCATTACCAGCTCATAGCCTTACATCTGTGTGCTAATTGAGCTAATGGTAACCAAGTGTAATGCTACAAGTTGACTATGACAATGAAATACATGAGAAACTCTACATTTGATACCTGCATAGAAAAGACCATACTTCTGCCTCCCTTTGAGAGTTGCCAATGCAACTTTCAGGAAATTACAATAGGGCACTCAAGTATAAAATGGCCTTAAGGTAATGATTCTGTACTTATGGATCCCAGGACAGATCAGTGCTAATTTAGTTCCACTGCATTGCCACATCAGCACAGAAAGTTTGAGGGTCTACTTTAATTAAACAAAAGCGGAATCCGTCGAATACGAATCTGTCGACACGTAAACAGAGAAACATGGAAACATCGAACTCACTGAATAGCGAAATCGGAAATGTCGAATTGTCATAATTGGCCCGTCTGCAGTATAGCTCTGTAAGGTAAGTGTGCGATAGTTACAAACCTTAGGATTAGGGTGCGGGTTAAGGTAAGTGCATAGATAGGTAATGTATGTAAGGTTTAGTGTAGGGTTTTGTTAAGTGTATGTGTGTGAAATATTTACTTTGTGTGGGTATAGTTCTGTAGGATAAGTGTGGGGTAGTTACGGACCTTAGGGTTAGGGAGGGGTTAAGGGTAGTGCATAGATAGTTGTGTATGTGGGGTTTAGTGTAGGGTTACAAGTGGGGTTTTGGTGCTTTAATTTAGGGTTAGTAGTAGGGTTTTGGTTAGTGTATGCATGTGTTTTTTGTTGTTGTATTTGCGTAGGTAGTATGTTACAGGCGGTGGGGTTGGCCAACTATTGCGGTTTCGATGTTTAAATTTCGCGGTTTTGCATGTTCGACGTTATTGCGTTTCGCTGTTTATGTGTCGACGAATTTGTATTTGACTGATTCCGCTTTCGTTTAATTAAAGTTGACCCAAAGTTTGATTATCTCATATTTACAGTGAAAAAAATGCTGTTTTGTCTAGTGAAATATGCTGTTGTTGTTTTTATTTTATTTCTAATATGATGACAACCAAATAAAGATGTAATCATTTGCTGCCTTCCTCACCCAGAAAGGAAGTCACATGGTTACATCCACCTCTAAAAGAACCTAAGTATTTTATCATTTTGGAGCCTTTCACATTTTACTGACTGCACAGGCTTATTTCTTGAGATTACAAATGCATGGTTATATCTGCCTAACAGTCTGATATTTTTAGTAAAATTTATGGAAACAAATCTGGTTATTTGGCTATGAAATCTGTTTAGGTTGTACCTTTAGGTGGAGAGGTAGCGGAACAGCTGCATATTGAATTGTTGAGCTTCAAGTCACAATTGCAAATAATGCATCATTTATTTATTTGTTTGTTTATTTATTTCATTTTTCTTAAGTTCATTTCATGTCCTGGAAAGCATCACTTTCAGGGGCAAATGGTAGGTTTTAGTTCTTTTGTTATAAAACCAAATGTATTTATGATTTTATATATTTTATGTTTACCCCATGAGAAAAAGGAAAAATTGCATGTTTCTCATGAACTAACTATAGAGATATTTACAGCAGAGGTGCTGCTAAATTATAAATTAAAACCTGAAAGCTAAAAAGTGCATTGTATCTTCACTGTGTTTTTAAGCAACAAGACATATTAGTTTCAACTTATTTTGCGCACTGACTGCTCCTGTAGCATTTCCTTTCCTGATAGGAAACACCTTCTTTGATTGTGAAGAATTTACACCAAATATCCACAAAGAAAACCTATGATAATAATTTTTCACTCAGATTGCCACTCTCATAAATTTCCAGTGCTACTGAGAAGCCATATGAATGCTTTATAGATTCATATATTCCAAAGCTATTGAGTCGTATGACCATTTATGCTTTATCTGTAACGTCCCTCTAGTCGCACTTCCTTTCTTCAGGAATGGCCATACCTGTCAATCTCATATTAAGTTTGTGAAAACCCATTCAATCATCTGTGTTATGCTTAAATGAAGACAGTATGTTTTACTGCTTAACATGCAGAGGAAGTTTCATAAGCCTGTCCCTTCACCATGTTTTATTTATCTGTTGGTGAAAATTTAGGTCCCTGGTTCAAGTACCGGTGCAGCCAATGGAGCTACAGAAATACAGAAGGTCAAGGACAAGTGGATCTATAATAGCACAGTAAGCAAAACAGGGTCTTTTTGAAGACACTGAAAAAAGAGATAGAGCTTCCAGCTGCCTTTGATAACTCAGAGACTTCAGGCCTATGATCTTTTTGGTTAAAAAATGTTTAGAGTCTTTTTTTCTTTAATTTTTTTATATGTTTAGTGATATACATCCTGAAGGTCACATTGTATTCAATAATTGATTTGAGCAATGCTGAACATAAGAGTGATATCTCCTTTGACCAAGATGATATTACCTATTGAGTCTTATGACCATTTATGCTTTATCTGTAACGTCCCTCTAGTCGCACTTCCTTTCTTCAGGAATGGCCATACCTGTCAATCTCATATTAAGTTTGTGAAAACCCATTCAATCATTTGTGTTATGCTTAAATGAAGACAGTATGTTTTACTGCTTAACATGCAGAGGAAGTTTCATAAGCCTGTCCCTTCACCATGTTTTATTTATCTGTTGTTCATAAGCCTGTCCCTTCACCATGTTTTATTTATCTGTTGGCTCCTGAGAGCACTCCAGCGCTATCAGGTTTTACCTCATATCATGCGTTCCGGCCCCAAAATCCGGACAATACCAAGAAAGGAGGGGGGGTATCCATATTCATCAAGGACACCCACACCTCAAGACTGGTGGCAACGCACGATGCATCGGAGACCATCCAGGTGCAATTAACCATAGGCAAGACTGCTCTGCAAATTGTAGCATGTTACAGGCCACCCTCACAAACTCAGGAAACTCACATGGCCCTCCTGAAAACACTAGAGGGGATAAATGTATCACCAAACACCATCATACTAGGTGACTTCAATTACCCTAATATAGACTGGGAACACTACTCAAGCCCAAACACCCTAGCCCAAAAGTTCCTGGAATTCATAAACTCAAATGCCATGGAACAACTAGTCACCATCCCCACAAGAGGAGATAACATACTTGATCTCATCATCACGAACATGGGAGCACAATGTTCAACACTGGAAGTATACCCCTCACTGGTGAGATCAGATCACAAACTAATCTCGCTGGAGGTCCTCATCCCACCCCACCTGAAATAAAAAGACCACAGTAAAGAACTTCTCAAAAGCCGACTTCACACTTCTAAAGACTAGTGTGGTCTCCTTTCAGGCCCCGAGCCGCGGAAAACAATACTCAATCCGCTGAATCACTTACAAACGCCTTCTACCAGCACCTGCAGGACTGCATGGATAAGGCAATCCCAAGCAAAACAAAGACTCTTTGTACCAAAGGCAAGCGCCCAGTCTGGTGGACCCCAGCCATAAACAAACTCTACAACAAAAGGAGGAAGCTACTACAAGATAGAGCAAAATCCTTAAAAGGTAAGACACCCTTGATCACTATAAGTAAAAACTAAGAGCTCTCATAAAATCATCCAAAGCAAATTTCGAGAGAAAAATAGCTAAAGACTCAAAAGACAATCATAAGGCCTTCTTTAGCTATGTTAGAAACCTAGGAGGAAACTCCCAGATATGCTCAGAACTAGTTCAAAATGATGTGAAGATTACTGATCCTACAGACATTGCCAACATACTGGCTGACAGGTTCAGTGCAAACTTCTCCCCCCCCTCCCCCCCAAAGGAGAGATATCTATACCAAATGAGTGCAGCCCCCCAAACATCTCCAGCGCCCAAGTGAGAACTGCTCTCTCCAAAGCAAAAACACAGCATCCATGGGACCCGATGGTGTCCCCGGCTGTGTGCTCCACGAACTCAATGAGGAATTAAACCCACAGCTAGGACAGCTGTTTAATCAAAGTCTTACCTCTGGATACGTACCCAGGGAGTGGCGCACTGCAACTGTGGTCCCACTTCACAAAGGCGGTGCCTCCACAGACCCTGGAAATTACCGGCCCATTAGCTTGACAAGCCTTATCTGCAAAGCCATGGAGAGGATCATAATGGACCTCATAAATAAAGACATAGGAATTTGCAGACTTTGGATCCAACCCAGTTTGGCTTTGTCAAAGGCAGATCATGCCTTTTAAACTTGGTTGACTTTTTGAAACAGTCACCAAAGCCATTGATGAGGAAAGGCAGTCCATACAGCCTACCTCGATCTGGCTAAGGCCTTCGATACAATACCCCACTCGGGTATCATTGAAAAACTCATCAGCTTAAATGTTAACCCATACATCACAAGATGGGTTGCAAACTGGCTGAGTGACAGAACCCACAGGGTCAGAGTTGCTGGCGCCATGTCAGACTCAAAGCCTGTCACAAGTGGTGTCCCACAGGGCTCAGTCCTGGGCCCACTCTTGTTTGGCATCTACTTTTCCAAGTACAAGCAAACACAGGAGGGTTATGGCTGACAAAGTTTGCAGATGACTGCAAACTGGGCCATAGTAGAAAACACATCTGACACAGATATCCTTCAGAAGGGTCTCACAGAAACGGATAACTGGTGCCAGAGCCACGGCCTAAAGTTAAATGCCAAAAAATGCATAGTCATACCCTTCGGGAAAAACAAGGTTACCCCTAGCTACCAAATAGGTGGCAATCCACTGAGCACAGAAGAAGTTATCAGGGACCTGGGGACCCAGGTTGATAGTAGTCTGTCATTCGACACCCATGTAGCTAAAGTAGTTAGGAAGTCCTTCTACATTGCCCACCTTATCATGAAGGTATTCTCATCTAGATCAAGGGAGGTCATAGTCTCCCTTTACTCATCACTCATCAGACCAATGATTGAGTACAATGCCCCATTCGGAATGTACCTGACCCGACACTTGCAGCAGCTGGAGAGGCCACAAAAGTTCCTCACCAAAAGGATAAAGGGTCTCAAAAATCTGTCCTATGCTGCCCGACTGAAAGAACTCCAGCTCTATTCAGTCGCCACGCTGCTCAGAGGTGACCTTTGCCTAACATACAAGGCCATGTCAAACCCAGATTTGATGAATATGCTTCACCTCAAAAATCTAGATCCATCAGAGCCACAAGGGCGGGAGACTTAAACCTCGACACAGCTATTAATAGGACGTGCTGGAGGGATAGATTCATCACCCAAAGACTCCCTATGCTGTGGAACAAAATCCCGGTACATGTGAGACAGAGCACCTCGCTGGCCTTGTTCAAGAGAAATCTTGACCAATGGATGGGAGATCGCAGATATACCCCAGGAATTACCTCAGTGTCACTGCTCGACAGAGGCACAGCAAAATAATGGGTATAGTTCCCCATACTAAAGGGGTGGCGTAAGCCACAAAACAATGGGCTAGGCTTATAAATGCCCTCGGGCAGATAGCCTAGTATGAACCTATGAACCTATGAACCTTAGTAATTAGCTGTGTTAAATAAAAGGATTTCCTGACAACCAATGGCACATGATGGCCAAAATTGAAGGGAATTGTCAGGCAAGGTTTCTAGGTCCCTGACTAAATTTTTGTTTTATACTGGGATGTTGTCTATACTGTATGATGAGGGGAAGATTTTTTTGTCTTCCAAAAGTGAGGATACTACATGCTTTAGCATTTAGTTTGATCCCATTTTACTACACCAGTCGTTTACTAGAGAAAGGTCATTTTGGAGGGTTTGGGTGTCAGAAGGTGACTTAACAACAACCTCCCATTTGCAATAACCTACAAACATTGTTAGCCAGAAGTCTTGGCTCTCTGTTTGGAGCTCTGAGGAATTAAGGCCAAAAAAGATATATCCCAGCACTGAGCCTTTAAGGACATCATTTGTTAATTTAGTACATTCTGATGGCCCAACTGCAACTTGCTCTGTATGAGTACTGTATTTCAGACAGCTTGTGCTCCATCTGGCTATATATGGGTCATTTCTTAAAGCTTTTAGTTTCTTTATGATGCCAGCATGGGGAATGGTGTTGAAATCCTTGGCCAGGTAAAGATATGGTCATGTGTATTTCTTGGCTACTGTCTACAGTATCTGTAATCCTTTTGAATAAATGTTCCCGATTGAACAGATAGGATCAACCTTTCATAAAACCAAACTGTTGTGGGTTAAGTCTAATAATATTCTTAATACCATGATACACACTGCCTGTCTTGACCTGGCCAAAGCATTTGACACTATTCCCCATTTGGGCATTGTAGACAAACTCACAAAATTAGGAGTGAACTCCTATGTCAACCACTGGATCAGCAAATGGCACACAGGACACAAAAAATCAGGATAGGGGACTCTACCTCCACAGAAACGTCATTCACTGGTGGAGTTATTCAGAGCTCGGTGTTGGGGCTGCTTCATTTCAGCATTGACTTTTTAGAAGTCAAAGCTAACATCAAGGATCTCTGGCTGACCAAGTTTGAAGATGACTGCTAGGGCAACACAATCATAGAATCCCTCAATGACACTAATATCCTGCAAGAAGGCTTGTCCTAAACTAATAACCGATGTTAAAGCTCTGGTCTAAAATCAAATGCCAAAACCTGTATAAGAGTGTTCTTTGGAAAGACTGATACAGCTGGGAATGACCACATAGACAATAAAATCCTAAGAGTGGACCCAGTGGTTAAAGACATGGGAAAATAAATAGACAGTAACTTGACCTTTGACCATCATGTGCCTACTTATGTAAAGCAATAATTCTATATTGCACTATTTCTATACAAGGATATGGCATCCAAGTACAAATATGTCATTGTTCTCCTGTACTCTGCCCTCCTAAGGCTAATCATTGAATACAATGTTCCTTGGATATGCACTTGACCAGGCAAATGCAACAAAAGGAACACCCCCAGAGGTTCTTCACAGAAAGATTACAAGGAGTAATGTATATGTAATATGCAGACCACCTCAATTCATCATCATCATCATCATCATCATCATCATCATCATTATCATCAACAACCCCATTTTTATCATTTTTCTGCATGGGATCTAGGTATCAGGTTAACTGTTGCCATCTCTCTTGATTCAATGCCACACTGCTGCCTTCTTTTACAGTCATGCCTGACTGTGGCAGATCTTCTGTCAAACAGTCCATACACCTCTTTTACTGGATGTCCTCGTTTCCTCTTACATTCTTCCTGTCTGTCTCAAATCTTCTTCACTAGGTTGTCTTCTCCTTTTCTGCATGTGACCAAACCAAGGTCAAGCTGTTTTGGGGAACTACTACCATTTGTACTAGTATTAATATTACACATCTCATTATAGGCTGCATCTGGGGTAGTACAGCTTCTTTGGGGTTTTCTTTATTTAGAAGTTGCTAGAAATACTCCTTCCATCAGCCTTTAACATCCAGTGGACTGGTGAGAAAGTTGTTGCCAGCATCCTTTATGAAGGGTGTCTAACTATCTTCTTTATCTTTCTGTCTTCACCTTGCAACATGCTATAGTTTCTTTGTGTCACCTACTGAGTCACTTTCCAGAAGCTGGTAGAGGGCCTCCAATGCCCTTTGCTATTGCAACTCCTTTCTCAGCTTCTTTGTTAGTCAACCAGTATTCCTTCTTAGCCTAGTTGTTTTTTCTATCTCCCACTTTTTCCTGCACTCCTTCTTTCTTTTGATGACTTCTTGGACTTCTGTATTCCACTACCAGCTTTTCCTTATGTACCTTATTTCCATGTATAGCTTGGCCACATATCTGTTCTATAGTCCTCACATATGCTGTTTGCAATCACTGATTCTATTTTCTTAATAGTAAGGAGGAAGTCTACCTGAGTTGCATGTTGGCCATTATTGTATGTGTCCACTATTGTATGTGATCTTGTGACTGTCTCTCTTTCTGAACCATGTGTTGGCTACAATCAAAGGGCCTCTCCTTCTTTATTTCTGTTGTCTCACCCATTTGGAGGCAATCCTACCATCCTGTTCTGCCCAATATGTGCATTTACGTCCTCCATTATCAATACCAATTCATGCCGTCCTGCTTAACCTAGTAGGTCCTGCAACTGCTGTCTGAATGCACTCTTTTCCTCACTGTCACAATGGGGCACTACCCTATCACTACACTGGAGTCTGATTGCCATGAGTCTGTCACTAATTCTCAGTTCATGTTTGGCAGGCTGATTGGTTTTGCTTAACAGAGCTATCCCAGGTAATCCAGGCTGGGCAACTAGACACTGGCTGGCCAGTTGGGCAGCCAGGTCCTCATCCCACTTTTTACTGCTAAATACCCATGCCCATTTGGCGACATTAGTCAATATGACCAAATCACATAGCACCATATTTTACACCATCAAGTGGCTGGCCATGGCATGTTGTTTGTAATCTATGTTCTCCTATCTTGAGGACACTGTGCACCATCGCAGATGCCCAAAGAATTTGGTCTGTACAACACTTCCCCCTAGGGGGCCATGTAGAGCCTGTACTGCCACCCCCCAGCTCCATTCATTGATGAGTTTGAGTTTTTTTTCAGAGGTGAGAGGAACCCCACAGAGAAAGAGGGAGAATATGCAAACTCTAAACAGGCATTGGCCAGTGATCAGGACTGAACCTTGTACATTGTGCATGGAAGGCAAAGACCTTAACCATTATGCCAACTGGTCTTCCACAGACTACTGAAAGGTGATTTATGCCTGGCTTACAAGATGTCATCTGATCCAGCATTGATGGACTTAATGCACATCCACAAGTGTAATAGCATTTGAAACACCTCAACAAAGGCCCTTAACCTCATTTACAACATTAACAAAAATTTTGAAGTGCAGGTAGGTAACTGACACTGCTCCTACTCTGGAACAGGCTTCCCATCCATGAGAAGTTGACTTCATCCCTGACCAGAGTCAAATGCAACTTAGATCAATGGATGGGAAATCAGAAACTTACCCCTGGAATGGCACCTGTGATCATAATGCACAGAGAGTTTATCAGTGCTCAGTCATCTAAACTGAACTATATGCCCCTGGCTAATTTATCCTGTCATTTGCATATGAGAAACATAGCTATGCTTAAAAAGGCCTTCTAGGGCCTTTAGCCTAGTAATTGTCTATGAACCTATTAACCTATGAGTTCAGTTATAGCATGTTTCATGGCTTTGCGGATGAGGCATGTAAGACTGCTTTAAATATAATTACCTTGGTCATTGTAAGGTCACACTTATGAAGAGGCATCTACACAACAGTGCACCACTCATCAGGGATGAAACTAGAAGCTAAGCTTAGGTTAAACAATTTAAGAGGCGGGTCTACAAAGGCATGTTTAAGGCTATTAATTAAGCAACCAGGTATATTGTCAGGCCACAAGGAGGAAGTATTTTTAGTCATGATTATCACTTCCAGAAAATTATCTTTAGAGATGATTGGGAGAGTAAGGGATTTAGGTATTTCAGGGCTTTGGATAGAAGGTTCAGAAGTGAATTTAGCACTAAATCTGTTGGCAATGTTTATTGGGTGAGAATAAGAGGTGTCATTATGAATAAGTTCTGAGCAATGTAAGATATTTACTAGTTTTTTAGCATTGCTAAAGAATGATTTATAACTATATTTAACTTCAGAGGCCAGCCTAAGTCCATGGGCTCCTTTAGTGAACCTGCTAGTGTTTTTTTAATGTATTGATATTTTCCTTGGTCAAGAGTGGGTTTGTATCTGCTATACAAGTTAAGAAGTTTATTTCCTTTGTTATAGAGTTTATTTATGGTGGTAGACCACAGATCAACATCATGATGATGATGATGATCATCATCATTATCATCCTCTTTTTTCCAATTTCCTACATGGGGTAGGATGGTCACATCAACTGTTACCATCTTTCTTGATGCAATAGTACTCTTCTACCTTCTTTAATGGGACGCTTGACTGTTATAAGCCTTCTATCATACAATCCATCAGTCTCTTTGCTGGACCCCCTCATTGCCTCTTGCCTTCTTCCTGTCTCTCCAAAATCTTCTTCACTAGATTGTCTTCTGCTTTCCTACATCTGTACCTGAACCACTGTAATCTGTTCTCTTTGGCCTTCTCTGCAGGTGGGATTACTTTGGCTTTTGCTCTGATGTCATATCTTTTGTCTTACAGTGTGCATCTTAATACCCACCTCAGACACTTAATTTCCATCACATCTAGCTTCATTGACTGCTCTGCCTTCACTTTTCAGGTTACTGTACCATATGCTATTATTGGTCACATCACAGTTTTATTTGCCTTTCTTTTCAATTTTCCTTGGCTACTTCTGACAAGTTGACTGCAGCACCTCTGATTCTAGCTTTGATGTCCTCATTCAGATTTGCCTTCTCCTCAACTGTCCATTCCAGATACTTGAAACTTTTGAACTATTCCACTGTTTTCCCTTTCTATCTCAGTTTTCAGCTTTGTATGATTTCTTCCATTTGCAGCCATGATAACTGTCTTGCCTGTACTCAATTTGATCCCACGTGCCTTCAGTTTTGCATTCCATTCCATTCATTTTTCCTGTCATTTGTTGAAGTTCTTGTTCAGAGTCTGCTTGAAATGGAACATTGTTTGTACACTGCAGCTGTGTAGATCTGTCCTCTCTGACCTGTTTGATAATGTAGTCCATCACCAGGATAACCATCAGTGGACTCCAAGTTGAATCCTGATACACATCCACTGTATGAGCCTGAAAACTGATAATACTTGTGTCATTGGTCCTTGTACATTGCAATGTACAATGTATATGGAACTTTGAACCATTACAGAACTTCCCAAATCAGCTTTCTTTGGAACTTGACATATGCTTTTGACAAGTGTATGAATACCAAGATCAACTCTTTTATCATCTCTAGCTTCTTCTAAACTATCTGTCTCACTTCAAACTTCATGTCGGTTGTGCTGCACCCTGATTTGAATCTGAACTACTCAACTCCTATCTTACTTTCTAGTACTCTGCAAATGTATTTATCAATCATCCTCTAAAGCACTTTTGTGCAGTGTGACAGGAGTTCCATATCACTGTACTACCCACAGTTATGTCCTCTGTGTTCTTGCACACTGGCACTACAATACTTATTGTACAGTCATCTGGGATATGCCTTTCTCTCCATATTGCTGAGTACCCTCTAGAGCCACTTCTCCCATAACTCAACCAATATCTGGATCATATCTGCCATGACTTCAGCTGAGCTTGCTGCTTTCCCATGACTTCATTTTCCTTAGTAATTTTCTTACTTCTTTTATTGTGGGTTCTTCTTTCTTTGTGGTAGACCATAAGGGTGGCTTACTTTTGTATTTCGCATCATACTTGCTTAACTCTGATCAAAAGTGGCAGCAGTGGTCAGTCACTTTCACACACATAATGCCGCTCTACATCCCCCCTGAAGGAAGAAAAACATGTCATGTGTATACCTTAATGTATGCCTGTAATTAACTTAAAATAAATAGTGACCGCAGTAATATATTTCTGCTTGTTGCTCTCACATGCATATACTTTAAATATTCACAAGTCATTTCTGTGATTAATTAATAGTAATCAAGTAGCTGTCTTTAAATTCATACACAGTTCTCCAAAGATAACCACTTTCTGATATATGACATGACCAAAATGAGAGAATAATGGTAAAAAACTAATTTCAACTTATTACTCTTGTACACATGTTCTCCCCTCCTTGGTAAGCAATATAATCTTTAAATAATGATCAAGTAATGTCTTTTTGCTTTCATACAGTCTGCAACACCACCTCCCCCCAAAAAGTGGCCTATTCTTACTTTCTACCTCATTGATGCTTGAATATGTCAAAGTGAAAGAAGTAATTGTCATAGTAATGAATTTAATTGTTCTCCTCTCATCCATCTACTTAAGAGGCAATATTGATGATCATCAAACAGTGAAAATGCAACTGCCTTTTTTCACACACAGTCAGTTTCCATACCTCACAGCCTTATTTGTTGCAGGTGTTTGATGAATAGTAAAGTGATAAAAATAATGGGCACAGTCAATGTGCTGCTTTTGTACACATGCATGCTATTCTTTGTAAGCTGCATTGATATGACATTGATACTGTTTGCTTTCATGCAGCTTACCTTCCCTATCTCTTTCCATTGCCTTTTTACCCCAAATCCAATGTATGATAGTAAGGAAATAAAAAGACAAAGTGGACATAGTAATGTAGAAAAGGAACAACTGGACCCAAGCGTTAGCAGGTGCTGGTACTGCAAAAATGTAAAATCCAAAAAGAACGATGTGAGACAGATGTATTAAAAACCACTATTTATTCCAGAAGATAAGCGCTTTCGCATTGCTGCTTCATCAGATCTCAAACAATCATGCATAGTATGCGTCACATTAAATACTCTAAAAATTAAATGAGCACTTCAACTAATTATTGAAATCCATTAGCATTTTAAAAACATTCTGTTTCTGTTAATGACACTGAAGGCTGATAGAGGCTCTGGCTTAAATGAAAGGGCCTCAATCAGACCAAAATTGAAGCAGAGAAGAAATGTTAAATAAATGGACAGCATAGGATAGGTCTACTTTTTTCTCTTACACATTGCCATCTTTATTTGTAACCCATTGTCTATTGACCTGTTCGCATATTTCTTATCTCTTGTTTAGCATGTGCAGTTTATTATATCATATTTTTACATGCATATAATGTCTTTTCCTGCATAATTTTAATTTCAATAATATTTTATAAATTTTTTAATAATATTACATAATTTAGATCCTTTGTTGAGCTGCTCAAATATGATCTTTTCATATATGCATTTTCATTTATACAACTTTTTAACATGTATGAGTTAAACAGGATAGATGTTTTCACTGTGTATTTTGAACTTTCTACATGATTACTTTAGTTGTATAAATAGTTTTTATACTTATTATGAATGCTGCTCCATTACTTTTAGAGTTTACATTTCAGCATACATGTTTAATCTACACATATTTGTTGTGTGGATCATATATTCATAAGTTATGTCCAATAGCTTCTTGTTTTTAGAAAAGTTATTCAGAGCATTTCCCTTTTAAAATGCTAATGGATTTCAATAATTAGTTGAAGTGCTCATTTAATTTTTAGAGTATTTAATGTGACGCATACTATGCATGATTGTTTGAGATCTGATGAAGCAGCAATGCGAAAGCGCTTATCTTCTGGAATAAATAGTGGTTTTTAATACATCTGTCTCACATCGTTCTTTTTGGATTTTACATTTTTGCAGTACCAGCACCTGCTAACGCTTGGGTCCAGTTGTTCCTTTTCTTGATTATTTCTTCGTTTACAGACCCGAGCGCTAACCTACAACAAGTCAGGATTTGTTTACTCAGCGTGGACATAGTAATGTATTTCAACTTGCTGCTGTCATGCACGTGTCCCACAAGTCACTTAAAAAAAAGAAAAATTAATCAGTGCTACCACTGTTTGCATTCATATCTGACATACTGCCAGTATTTGTTATTTTATTTTACTGCTGCTGGTAAAGGTAATTGTCCCAGAACAGTACAGTATGTATTAGAGGTAATCTATAGCTGAATGTCTAACACATTTTAAATTACTGGTAAAGTTAAACCCAGTTGCAATTTTGGAGTAAGAGTTGGAGGGATAGGCCTAGGAAATGGAGTGGCAAAGAATTCTGTGGAATACCATTTTGGATTTACCTCTGTTACTGCCTTTGTATGGAGCGGTTTTATACCATTCTGATGTAAAAAGGAAAGTGTATTTATCTGAGTGGAAAGGTTGGTTTGGGAGGAGAAACTGATGATTGTCACTGGTTATTTCTAAAGAACTTGTCTTACTTGTCAACAGCTTGCTTTTGCTGCTTAGAGTGTTCTTTCTTCATTTATCTATTTGTTTAGTTTACCTATCTATCTATCTATCTATCTATCTATCTATCTATCTATCTATCTATCTATCTATCTATCTATCTATCTATCCATCCATCCATCCATCCATCTATCTATCTATCTATCTATCTATCTATCTATCTATCTATCTATCTATCTATCTATCTATCTATCTATCCATCCATCCATCCATCCATCTATCTATCTATCTATCTATCTATCTATCTATCTATCTATCTATCTATCTATCTATCTATCTATCCCTCTGTTGCATTTGCCTAAAATTTGCTGTTTTTATTTCTGTTTGAAAAGGCTAATATCTCACTATGGCTGCTTGTTAGCAGTTTTTTCCCATGTTGAGGTAGCCCAACAGGCTTAACAGAGGTTTGGACTGCAGCCATACTGGGACAGGTATGGGAGCAAAGAAACATAATTCTGACTGACTGAGAGATTTTTCTGCATATTAACCACTCCTCTTTATGAGCTACAATGTATCATCATGCAGTGGCGGATTTAGGCATGGGCGCAGGGGCGCGTGCCGGCCCCTTTTTAAACTTGCTTTTTTTTTTTAATCAGGACGCGCATATTTTCTTCCCAAAGAATCCCGTCACTAGTGCGCCTACTTAATACATTGGAGATGCGATTGGAGGTTGCAGTCAGATTTTGTTTTTACGATCCTCCAATCGCATCTCCGTTGTAATTTAGGCGCGTTGATGTGACAACTGTGATATCGCTGTGAATAAAAGTTTGGTTAACCTTGTGATGAAGTCAGAAGACAGTTTAATTTTAAAATAAGAACAGTTGGACAAACGAGTTTGAAACTGCTTGCCCAGTGTGAGGGAGTGATCTGCACTGAGGTAATTATTTGCTAATTCTTTTACTGTATTGAACCATTCAAGGAGCCAATGAAGCGGTACAGTTGAGCGACTGCTGCTTACGTGCTTATGTAATGTACCCAATGTGGAATGAAAATGTTAGGCTATTTACGTTGTAATATTCATGCATTTTATTTTAGTTTTTTTCTTAAATAATCCTATACTAAAATTTATTTTTAACATAGGTTACTTTAGCCGCAGAATGTGATGTATTACTAATACTATCTGACGAGTTTGAAGAACCGAAGGTGTGAGACTGTTTAGTTGGTAGACAGTCCCAATGAAGTGATGGTTAGTTTTATGCAGGTTTGATATTGCATTATAGGTCGAGAAGAAGCCGTAACATAGCTGAGAGGGTCTTGGCTGTAATATAATTGGGGACAAGTTTTGTTTCTTGTGGGATTGTAAGGTAGAATGTAGGCGTTGTTGTACAAAGTGTAGTTTTGACGACATACTAGAAGGTAAGGGGAAATAAATACAAAAAGGAAGAAGGTGATCTGTGCTTTTTGATTAGTGCATACATTTGTTATGTTTCACCTAGAACAGAGAACATGATTAGTGTATTTATTAGTATAGGTAGTGTAAAACTGTTGTAGATCTAAGGGTAAGTCTGCAAAAGGAAATTTTGAGAGAAGATGATGGGGTGGCAGTTACAGGTTCATAGCTGTTTACTAGACTAACGACCACCAGAGTCTTTTTAAGCCTAGCCATGCATCCCAAATCTGACAAGTTCTGATGACCTTGATAAGTGTAAGCATGTGCCTGGGAGATGAACCATTTACAGGTTACCTCTGTCCATTACAGACATAGGTGCCAAACCAGGGATGACTTTCTGGTTTCCCATCCAATTGTCCAAGTTGCATTTGAATTGGGTTAAGGAGGAATTCTGCTTCACATGGTTGAGAATCCTGTTCCATAGACTGGGTAGTCTTTGGGATACATATCAATCCAGCAGGTCCTATTTATATCACAGACAAGGTTTGTTTTTAGAACGGGTAATTTTGATGCTGTTTGTTTTATGGATATGCATGAGGTCCATCAGGGTAGGGTCTGACAATGCCCTGTATGCCAAGCATAGATCTCCCTTCAAAAGCCTGTAGGAGACAGAATGCAGGTGTAGGGCCTAGAGGTGGTATGCATAGGACATATTACTTGCATCCTGTATTCTTGTAGCGAGGATCCTCAGGGGACATTCCAGTTATTGGATATGCCTGGTTAGGCACATACCAAAGTGGGCATTGTACTCCATGATAGGTCTGATGAATGCCAAACAATGACTTTCTTGGACTTGGATGCCATACCTTTGTTTATAAGTTGTACAAAATAGAATGATTTCCTTACCACTATAGACACATGATGATCAAAGGATAGATTACTATCTGTGTGTCCTTAAGTCCCTGACTAATGGGTCAACTCTAAGGGGTGTGTTGTCAATATGATGGTTAACGGGGATGGATGACTTCCTAAAGGATACTGTTATGCATTTCTTGGCATTTAGTTTTAGTCCATGGCTCTGACACCAGTTGTTTATTTGTGTCAGCCCCTCCTGGAGCACATTTGTGTCAGCCCCTCCTGGAGCACATTTGTGTCAGCCCCTCCTGGAGCACATTTGTGTCAGCCCCTCCTGGAGCACATTTGTGTCAGCCCTTCCTGGAGCACATTTGTGTCAGCCCTTCCTGGAGCACATTTGTGTCAGCCCCTCCTGGAGCACATTTGTGTCAGTGTGAGATCCAATGACGGCTCCTAATTTGCAATCATCTGCAAATTTAGTCAGTCGGAGACCATTGATATTGGTTTTGAATTCAGATAAGTAAATGCCAAAAAGTAGCGGTCCAAGGACTGATCGCTGAGGGACTCCACTTGTGACTGGCTTCTTTGTACAGGTGGACTCCCCATTCTAACTTCCTTGGTCCTGTTTGTGAGGCTGTTGGCTATCCACTGGGTGACATATGGGTTTGTACCTAGCCTCTTGAGTTTGTCAACAATACCCGAGTGGGGTATTGTGTCAAATGCCTTGGCCAGGTCAAGGTAGGCAGTGTCAACAACTTTGCCCTCATCCATTGCTTTGGTGACCTTCTCGAAGTCCACCAGATTGAGTAGGCATGATCTGCCCTTGACGAAACCAAAGTGGGTTGGGTCCAGTGTCTGGAGATTTACTATATCTCTATTGATCATCTCCACGATAATTCTTTCCACGGCTTTACATGTAAAACTAGTGAGACTTATGGGACTGTAGTTTTCAGGGTCTGTAGATGGCCCAACTTTGTGCAGAGGGATGATTGTTGGCTTTTTCCATTCATGAGACACAAAGCCTGTTTGGAGGCTACATTTAAATAGTAATTCCAGAGGCCCTGATAGGTCATGTTTCATGCTATTTAGAAAGTATCCAGGGATATTGTCTGGCCCATTGATGCAGTGTTCTTGGTCTTATAGAGAGCATTAAGGACTTGTTCCCTAGTGATAATATCGGGAGTTGTATTTGATGATATTTCCTGAGGGAAAGTTGAAGGAGAGAGGAGTAAAGTTGGAGATGAATTTATTGGCCAGGAGGTTTGCTATATCTTTTGGCTCAGTTTACAATGAGCTCTACAAAATTGTGTATTGCCTTTGAGGTTGTGGACATAGCTAAAGAATGCTTTGTGATTGTCCTTGACCTGGGAGGGCAAACTTGCCTCACATTTGACTTTGGTAGACTTTATTTGTCCCTGAGTTGTTTCTTTAGTTTAATGAGTGCTTTTATTTTGCTGGGTGCTGCACCCCCTAATTTTGCCATGATTTTCTTCCTCCTGTTATACAGCCGATTTAGTTTGTGATTCCACCATGGTGGCTTGTTTTTTGAGTTAGTTCTGTATTTCTTCCTGGTGGGTACAGCTGCCTCTATGCAGCTATTAACATGCTTTTACAGGGTTTCTGTGAACAGTTCTGCATAGGCAGAAGTGTTCTCAGGGCTTATGGGGGCTTGAAATTTTGCCAGGTTCTCACTTAATAGCAGGAAGTTAGCCTTAGAATAGTTCCTGAGTATTCCAGATTTAGCTGGGGGGGTCCAGGTGTGATTTGTACTTCAAAGGAGACCATTTTGTCGTCTGACCTTACCAGGGAAGGCATTACTGTAGGGGGTGTGCAGCAGTCTCCCATATTAGTGAGGACCAGATCCAGTATGGTTGCACCCCTAGTTGGTGTATTGGCTGTCTGGTCCGGGGAGTTTGTGTTTACAAA
This sequence comes from Protopterus annectens, assembly GCF_019279795.1. Taxonomy (NCBI): domain Eukaryota; kingdom Metazoa; phylum Chordata; order Ceratodontiformes; family Protopteridae; genus Protopterus; species Protopterus annectens. The sequence continues at coordinate 1,595,671,961 of NC_056744.1, forward strand.
ATCCAGGAATCGCAGTATGTACGCTTTGGTGTCGTATAGGATTCTTTTGATTAGAAGAAGAATTCTTAGCGAAAGAAATCCATGATCTAATGTTACACCTTACTGGTGCCTTTAAAGGTGAAATATACACTCAGTTTATGGATGACCAGCTGCTTAATGCCTCACTGTGTGAAAGAAAACTTGAAAAAGTGAAGAAACTTCATAGAGATTTTGCCAATTTTTCATGACGGCAATGTCTTCTCGTGGCCCAGAACTGCTCGACCAATTGGGTTGCCTGGCAGTTCTTTGGAGGCAGAGCAACAGACTGCTGTGAGCAGCCCTGTCAATGGAGACAATGTACGTGCTAGTATGCGGTGTTCTTTTGGTAATGCTGCTGTGAGCAATGGAACTGTTGAACTAAATCACAACTTCTTCTTCTTTTGGCTTTTCCCGGTTAGGGGTCACCACAGCGGATCACCTGTTTCCATGTCTTCCTGTCCTCTGCATCTTGCTCTGTCACACCAACCATCTGCATGTCCTCTCTAACCACATCCATAAACCTTATCTTAGGCCTTCCTCTTACCTGGCAGCTTCATCCTTAGCATCCTTTTCCCAATATACCCAGCATCCCACCTCAGCACATGTCCAAATCAATGCAATCTCACCTCTCTGGCTTTGTCTCCAAACTGTCCAACCTGGGCTGACCCTCTAATATACTTATGCCTAATCCTGTCTACCCTCGTCACACCCAGTGCAAATCTTAACATCTTTAACTCTGCCACATCCAGCTCTGACTCCTGCCTTTTGTCAATGCCACTGTCTCCAACCCATATAACATAGCTGGTCTCACTACCCTTTTGTAGACCTTCCCTTTCACTCTTACTGGTACTCATCTGTCGCAAATCACTCCTGACACTCTTCTCCACCCACTCCACCCTGCCTGTATTCTCTTCTTCACCTCTCTTCCACACTTGCCATTACTCTGAACTGTTGATTCCAAGTATTTAAACTCATCTACCTTCACCAACTCTACTCTCTGCATCCTCACCATTCCTCTATCCTCCCTTTCATTCACACATATATTCCATCTTAGCCCGGCTGACCTTCATTCCTCTCCTCTGTAGAGTATATCTCCACCTCTCCAGGGTCTCCTCAACCTATTCCCTACTCTCACTACATATCACAATGTCATCTGCAAACATCATAGTCCACGGGGACTCTTGTCTGTCAACCTGTCCATCACCAGTGTAAATAAGAAAGGGCTCAGAGCTGATCCTTGATGTAATCCCACCTCCACCTTAAACGCATCTGTCACTCTCATGGCAGATCTCACCGCTGTCACACTACTCTTGTACATATCCTGTACCACTCTTACATACTTCTCTGCAACTCCCGACTTCCTCATACAATACCACAACTCCTCTCTAGGCACCCTGTCATATGCTTTCTCTAAGTCCACAAAGACACAATGCAACTCCTTCTTCTGACCTTCTCTGTACTTCTCCATCAACACTCTCAGAGCAAACATCGATCTGTAGTGCACTTTCCCGGCATGAATCCATACTGCTGATCACTAATCATCACCTCCCTTCTTAACCTAGCTTCCACAACTTTCCCATAATTTCATGCTGTGACTGATCAGTTTTATCCTCTGTAGTTACTACAGCTCTGCACATCACCCTTATTCTTAAAAATCAGTACCAAAACACTTTTTCTCCACTCCTCAGGCATCCTTTCACTTTCCAAAATTTCATTAAACAATCTGGTTAAAAATTCCACTGCCATTTCTCCTAAACACCTCCATGCTTCCACAGGTATGTCATCTGGACCAACAGCCTTTCCATCCTTCATCCTCTTCATAGCTATCCTTACTTCCGCCTTGCTAATCCATTGCACTTCCTGATTCACTATCCCCACATTATCCAGCCTTCCCTCTCTCTCATTCTCTTCGTTCATCAGCCCCTCAAAGTGCTCTTTCCATCTGTTCAACACATTCTTCTCTCTAGTGAGTATGTTTTCCTCATTATCCTTTATCACCCTTACCCGCTGCACATCTTTCCTAGCTCGGTCCCCCTGTCTAGCCAATCGGAACAGGTTCTTTTCTCCCTCCTTAGTGTCCAACCTTTCATACAACTCTATACACCTTATCCTTAGCCTTTGCCACCTCTCTCTTTACCATGCACCTCATCTACTTATACTCCTGTCTACTTTCTTCATTTGTCTGACAATCCCACTTCTTCTTTGCCAATCTCTTTCTCTGTATACTCTCCTGTACTTCCTCATTCCACCACCAGGTCTCCTTGTCCTCCTTCCTCTGTCCAGATGTCACACCAAGCACCTTTCTAGCAGTCTCCCTTACTAGCTCTGCTGTAGTTACCCAACTATTCGGTAACACTTCACTGCCACCCAGTGAACGTATTAACTCTTCCCTGAACTCCATCTCACAATCACCCATTTTCATTTTCCACCATTTGATCCTTGGTGCTGCCCTCACACTCCTCCTCCTCTTCTTGATCACCAGTGTCATTCTACAGACCACCATTCTATGCTGCCTAACTACACTTTCCCCCGTCACCACTTTACAGTCTCCTATCTCCTTCAAACTGGCCCTCCTGCATAGGATATAATCCACCTGTGTGCATCTCCCTCCACTCTTGTATGTCACCCTATGCTCCTCCCTCTTCTTAAAATACGTATCCACCACAGCCATGTCCATCCTTTTTGCAAAATCCACTACCATTGAACTAAATCACAACATTAGCCGTAATTTTGTAAAAAACACCCTTAACGGCCTTATCATAGAGTAATTCTACCAGTGAAGGTAACGGACGTTCTAGCATGTGGCGTTTCTCTGGTAAAGCTGCTTCTAGCAATGTACCTGTTGAACTGAATCACAACACGAGTCGTAATTTGGATAGAACATCTTCAGCGGCCATATTAGTGAATTTGCAGGATTTTAACAATGACTTTCCTGTGGTGTTGAACTCCAAAGGACAAGGTTTACTTTGTGCCGATAGAACTGGCAGAATGTGAACAATGATTATGGACTTATTACTGATGCAAGTACTGAAAATGATGCAGATGTTGTTAGAAATGCCGATATGGATAGGAGCTCTACTGCTGATAATGATTCAAGGACTGTATGTGCACTAGATATGCCTACTGAGAGTAATAGCATCGTTAATGAAGAGTTTGATTCCCCTGTACCAGGTTGTGTTTTAGACAGTAGTTTGACTCTTTTAAATAATGAGCCTGTTGTTGGACATAAGGTTCTAGCAGTGGTTAACAGTACTAGTAGTATGTGCACAACAACTAAACAAGGCTCAGACAGTACTTGCCATTCGGCTGCTTCTTTGGAGAAAGCTTTTCCTATAAGGCAAGTCAAATGGATGGGGAGATCTCGAAGCCGCAGGAGAAGGGGAAGGATACAATCCAACCCCTCGGCTTACATCAAGGGTCCGAGTGCACGCAATCGGAAGTGAATGACTTAGTTTTCAATCTGACTTCTGTAGAACTTACTAAGGAACAGGTTTCTGTATTAAATAAGGGTCTATCATTTGTTCCAGCTAGTAAGTTAAACTTGGTTGATACGGTCTTGGAATTAAATATGTTTGCTAGAAGCATTATGCTTAAAACTGTTTTTGTGAATGGGGGTACAGACACATTAAATGCACATGTCTTTAAGAAACCAAGTTGTTATGTACCTAACAATTCTTCTGCAATGGAGGCATTTATAAAATGTGTGAAGATGATCTGAGGAAATCAGTTAATGAGAAATCAAGAACTGGCTTTTATAATCTAACAGTTAAAGAAGGTGAAGCACTAGATGCATTGACCAGGGCTGAGCATTTGGTTAGCAGGCCTGCTGATAAAGGTGGTGGGATATTTATTTTTGATACCATGGATTATTTTAGTAAAATGCGTGAGATGCTTTATGACAATACTGTTTGTCATGTTACAGAAATATCAGGCCAATGGCATTATGGATAGGTTGAATTTTTATGTATATGATTTATTAATGACTGACAAAATTGATTACTCTTTGTATACATATTTTTCTGTACAACATCCCACCATACCGGTTATATATGGCCTGCCCAAAGTCCACAGATTCATTGAATCCCCCTCTCCGACCTATTGTATCTGGAAGGGGGTGGCTCACAGAGCCTTTGTCTATATATGTGGAAAAGCAGCTTAGAAGCGTAACTCTGTAGAGAATGTGCTGAGGGACAGTAAACAATTTTTGGAACAGCTTTATGTATGCTCCAGTACTAGGGATGATATTGAGATTCAAAGTATATTTTTTGTAACCTTGGATGTGAACTCTTTGTTCACTGTCATCCCAAATGATGAGGGAATTAAGAATGTGAGACAATTTTTAACAAAAGAGAGTAGGTTCTCCACAACCAAGGTCAATACGATCTGTGCCCTCGTAGATTTGATTTCAGAGAACAACATATTTATTTTTGAACATGAATATTTTCTCCAGACAGTAAGAGTTGCCATGGACACAGCATGTGTCAACATATACGCCAATATTGTGCTGACCAACTGGGAAAAAGAGTCGGTCTTTTACTGTGAAATGCTTAAACAACATGTCACTTTTTACAAACGTTTTGTGGAGGACATCTTTTTCATTTGGCATAGCAATGAGGTAGAGCTTGAGAGGTTTGTGCAGTTCTTAGGGAATGCCACTTCCTACTTGTCATTTTCTTTACATTATACCAAGCTAAGATTGATTTTTTGGACATTAGTGTGAGTAAGAATATGTTTGGTAATATATCTACTATACTATTTAGAAAAAGTTGCAGGAGGAACAACATTCTTCATCGCTCTAGTATGCATCACAGGCATATTACCAAAAATGTTGTAAAGAACCAGGTACTTCATTGCATGAGATTGCACACTGATGTGAAAAATGTTGGAAGAGGCATTAGATGGTCTGTATACAGATCTTAAGAATAGGGGTTATAAAACTGAAGAAATAGACAATGCAATGAAGGAAGTGAATTTTAGATTGTAATAAAACGAAACCCTTCTTTTCTGATAAGTCCCCTATGACTGTACAGGATGATGGACGAGTAGGTACTGAGATGGTGAATAGGTTATGTTTAACTTTTTCTGGGGATGTTAATAAAATTTGTGAGATAGTGAAAAGAACTGGCCTATTTTATTAACAGATCCCCAAATTAGTAAGGTTATAGAGCCTCTCCCCAAATTCAGTTTTAAGAACAGGAGGAACCTGAAGCAACGCTTGTGTTACAAGCACAATAGAACAAATGAACGGTTTACCTCACAGCGTAAGGGGACATATGCCTGTAGGACCTGCAAAGCTTGTTGTAGTATCTGATAAACTTGCATGGTTATGCATCCGTTGTCGTCTAAGCCAATAGAGTTTTCCTTCTATGCAGACTGTTGTACTAAGAACATAGTATATATGGCTAAGTGCAGTTTGTGCAGTGGTTTTTATATAGGTAAGACCAATCGTATGTTAAAGGAGGGAGTTATGGAATACCTGATTGACATACGTAACAATAAATGGACAAATGCACTGGCCAAGCATGTATTTGTGTGGTATGGATCACAATTTTAAGTTTTTGGTTTTACAGAAAATTAATGAGTCAAAGAGAGGGAGATTTATGTAATGAAACAGAGTATATTGAGCTAAGATGGATTGTTGATTTTAAAGCTTATGTTTCACCTGGCCTGAATAGTGCTGTCTCTTTAAAACCTCTTTTGAGAAAGAGGTTTGCCCCATCAGTTTATGTCTGTTTTTATTGGTTGTTAATTGTATTTAAACTTTCGAATGTGAATTTGTTTTATTAAAAAGTCTGAAGAAGAGGGCAACCTCGAAAGCGCTTGCTTATCTTTTATTATTTGTATATTAAAGTGTTTTACTCTCCAACCGCAACGCCTTTTTATTTTATATTATTATTGTTCTGGGCCTGTTTGATTCCACCACTTTCGTTTTGGGCTTACAGCTTCTGTTATGGTCAGGCAAAAAAAAAAAAAAGATTAGACTCGCCAAAAATCAGTCTGTCAGTAGAAGGAGCAAATTACTGAAGTATGTCTTATTAAATGTTAATCTATTATACTACTGTAAGCCTTCTTGTCTCTGTATTTTTTATGTGTGAGCAGCTGTTACATCTGTGGGCCAGAGTTGTAACTGAAAAGGCTCCTATGACCAGTCCACCTAACCAGTTATCAAATTTCAGTAAGTAAATAAATATAGTTTCAGTTCTGCATGTAAACTTTACTCAACAGATAACAGCACCGTCCTTTAGAAATGGGTATGTGAAAAGAGTGGGTTCCTTCATGTTGGTGAATGAGGAAACAGAGCACCCTCAGTTCACTAAATGTGGTTCAGCAGAGCAGACCTACAGACAAAGGTAGTGACTTTGACATGAGTTTGGGGTGTATGTGTTAGGTGTAGCACAGAGATATGTAATGTCTCTTTGTAAATTGTCCAGGACAAAATGCACTCAACACAGCAGTGTCGGCTTTAGTAGATGAACAGCTTCACAGGACTGGCATACACACCTGTTTATAAAACTGTCTATTTTGAAGTTCGCTAAGATTATCTGATGAGTTCAAATTTCCAGTACTGTTTATCTGTGGCACTGAAAATAGTCACTCATAGGCCATCAGAGTACAAATGAATAATGAGCTCCTGCATAATTCATGAATTTCTCTTTACTGGATTGTATTCCTCAATTGTCCACAACCAGTGTGTGTCGCATGCATAAGCTGTGGAGTAACTACTAGTGCATGTCTGGAAAAACACACTTGAGGCGTACGGAGTTTATTATTCTGTAACTGTATCATTGGGTGCTTGGCCTTAAGATCTCATCATAACAAAGTCCCATTCATGAGTATAGGCTGCTGGATTGCTTTTTGACAAAACTTCAGGAGCTGATGAGGCAACCGTGAAGTACACAGGGTAGTACTTTATTACACTACACTACACATCTCCTTTTTATGGGGATCTTGCATGAATTCATGTGATTGCTGTTTATTGAAACACCTACAACTTGCATTCTGGAACTGCTACAGCTTGCAATTATGCAGAGTCTTCTAGTTGTGGTTTAAATTGAACTTAAAAATGCAGCAATATTGTTTATAAAATATGAAAAACAAATTTGTAAAAAAGATGTTTTGTTCTGTGGTTGAGAGCGGACATTATACTTTGTTCTATAGAGGGTACACACTTTGTTTACATTATGTAAATTACTTTCAGCTTGGTAGTATGATGGTGCCAGACTTGTACACTTAGCTACGGCTTTTGGAGGGGAGGTGCAAAGGATGTAGCCAGTTATCTGTACTCTGGGCATGTGTCAGAAACACAGAATACTACAGTCCAGAATTTCTGTAACTGTCTAATACTTAGTCTTGATCTGCACACAGCATGCATAGAGATAAGAATATTTGTCTTAAACAGCCTTTGTCGTGGTTTTACAGAATGGCAGCTGAAAGTGGTGTGCATTTTGAGAGCATAAAGGGCAAGGTATACGTTTTATTTAGATAAAAGCGAGTGCTTAACAGAAGTTTGGGGGGTTACACAATGTGCACAATCATGTGCTACATCCATTAGAATTAATGAGTTTCAGTGTAAATCTTATTCAGTTGTGAGGATGTTTAATTATATGGTATTGCATTATGCACTGTCAATAATATTTGCGAAGATGCAGTCTGAAGTACACTGTATGTATACCTTATATGTCTTTGTAAATTACCACGAAATTACCATGACTGAATCATTGTGTGTGGTTGCTTTTTTTTCATTGCACATATTCATTTGAACATTTTTACACATTTAAAATGCTTCCATGGCCAAGAGGCTGTTGAGAGATCTGTCATGATAATTTTTCTGAATGTGTCTGTCCTACTTTACAGCAGTGTTCACTACTTGTACTTTGGCATTTTTTTTCCTTTTTGAAAGTTGTTGAGTCAATATTTTGAGTTGACTAAACCTTTTGTTTCCTTGGGCATGTTCATGCTGAGCCTGTGTGTGTGCTGCATGTATATCTTTCATCTTCTGTTCTCATTGCTGTTTTTCTAAACTGCACTGTCTGTGCTACATTGTTTTTATAAATAGATGTAATATTGTCAAAGAGGGCTCATCCTGTAGCAGTAATTACATTTTTCTCAATTTATACTTTGTCTAGTTCATCCTAGTTCCTGCTGTGATGGGTACCCATTCTTTCCAGTATGGCCTGTTTCATGTTTGTTGATTACTACTGTTTTCTTTGCTTGATACGAGTATTTTTTAGCATTGCACTTTCTGTATGCTGCCACACTGAAATGTGGCTGTCTAGGCGGTCACAGTCATCACATTTTTCAGTATGTGGCATCTTTCCATATGGTTTCAGAGTATCTATAGTAATGCAGGCTTGCATTTGTTCCTGTTTCCTAACACCCAGCCCTGAGAACATTGTGCCATAGGTGTATACTAGGCTAATGACCACTAAGGCCTATATAAGCCTGGCCGTACAACCTAAATGTATCTCAGAAGTTATTTGCCATAGAGGTTACTTTAAGGAGTATTTTAGTTGGGACATGATTTATTGGCTATCTCTGTCCATCTGAGACATAGGTGTAATACAGAGGATTAATTTCCGATTTCCCATCCACTGGCCTAAGTTGAGCTTGAATACAGTTAGGAAGGGGCTCTGCTTCTTATGGATATGATGCCTATTCCAGAGTGGGGATTTCTGAGATGCATACCTGTCCCACCAACATGTCCTATTTAAGTTGCAAGCATGAAATCCTTAGATTTAGTAGTTCAGATGTTGTTCCTTTTGTTGATATGCAAAAGGTCCATTAGACCGGGATCCAAGGGTGCCTTGTATGCCAGGCATAAATTGCCGGTCAGCAGTTGTAGAAAATAAGACTATAGAGGAGGGGGCTTTGAGGCAGTCTGCACAAGATATTGTGTTGTGTTTATACCCAGTATACATTGTTTTTGTGAGGAACCTCTGTGGGCATTTCAGCTGATGGGTATGCCTGGTCAGGTACATATGGAAGAGGGCATTATACTCAATGATGGGTGTGATAAGGGCTGAGTACAGTAGCATGGTCTAGATGCCAAGCCCTTATAAAATGAGTGACAGAATAATTTTTTTACCACCTTTGACATATGTTGGTCAAAAGCTAGATTACTTTACTATTTACATGAGTCCCCAAATCCCTGACTACTGTGTCTACTTTTAGGGGTACTTTATCAATGAGAGAGTGGCTCTCATAAGCCATAGCTTTGGCACCAGTCATTTGCCTTCTTGTAAGATGTTAGTATCTTAAGGGGGGGACTTCTACAATTGCTTGTAGCTTGCAATTTGCAAACTTGGTAAGCCGGAGACCCTTGACATTGGCTTTCACTTCTGAAAAATAAATGCCAAAGAAGAGCAGACTCAGCACAGAGCTCTGTGGGACTCCACTGGTTACTGGCCTTATTGTGGAGGTGGTCTGTCCAATCCTTACTTCCTGGGCCCTGTCTGTGTGCCAGCTGGCTGTCCAGTGAGTTACTGAAGGGTTTATGCCTAATTCCATGAGTTTGTTTGTGATGCCAGAGTGGGGTATTACATCAAATTCCTTGGCTAGGTCAAGGTAGGTAGACTTTCTCGCTTCCACGGTAGTAGTCAACTAACCAGACTGCGCCCCCCCCCTTTGCAAATTCCTGGATCCACCACTGATCATGGGTGTATGGGGGTTGGTTCCCTGGTTACTTGATGATGTCAAATCAACCTTGATCAACCCTGAAAAGGAAGCATTATATGGCAGTACTTGCTCTCCAGGAACTCAAACCATGTTCATACAGCTGATCAGACGTAGGCATTCTGGTTCATACTCAAGGCTTAATCCCTGCATGGGTTGTCTGCTTCTTGTACTGTATAATATTTACCCTTTACATCCAGTTGTTGAATGACTTTATGGGTGGATGGTTTTGAGCTGATGCATTTCATTATTAAGTATAATAACTTGCAAATTAGTAGTTTGTTTAAAGAAATTGATGATTTGTACAAACATATTGTGGATGATTTACTTTTTGGACTTGATAACAATAATATTAAATATGAAAAAGTTTTTTTCTAAAGTTGAGCAGCAAGTTAATTCTAACCTAAACAGGAAGCATAAGAAAATTATTCGGGACCAGTCAGACTACGCTAATTCTAGAGCTTACCCCTTCTGCAAAGCTTCCCTTAACATAGATAGCTTACATGGGGGTTTAACTGAATGGAACACTTCTAATCACCATGGTTTACCATCTAAGGAGCAAGTACATACACAAACAGACAATATGCATCAATCGTTCTCCCGAGATGACATTTCTGGATTTGATCCGGAACTAGAAATTCCTCCCCTCAGGAGATCAGTAAGGAGTGGTTATCAAAAACAGGGATGTTTCTTTTCAGAAAATACAAGTCTGGACCCAAGTACCAAGGACGGTCAGGGGAAAAGCATAAGGGAAAAACAAACAGAGGAACTAGAGAGTGTTAGAAATCATGTCACTCCCCTACTCATAGTTTGTTTGTTATTTCAATTTCAGATGGAAGTGTGATTTTATCATACTAAAGATTTAAAATTTTAAACTATACAGATTTGGTTATTACCCCCATTACATTTTTTCTTTATTCAACAAAGGGTTTAATTTTGTACCTACACCTATATTTGACATAGCAGATGCTATTATTGAGCTTAAACTGTACACCCGTAAACTTAACCTTAAGATATGTGTGGATGATGAAGACCTTCACAGTGAACAGGGTAACCAAATCAGCTATTTGCTTAAGAGAAATGTGTATACAACCCTCCTTTGAATCTTACTATTGACGTTTTTGAGAAAGCTTGTGAGAGAGAACGTTATAGTTTAAAACACTTCATAGTCCCTCATTATTTTAACCTCACAAAGGAAGAAAAAGAGGTCATGAATGAACTTAGAAATAATTCATCCATTAGTGTGATGAAACCTGACAAAATTGGGGGTTGGTTATAGTGGACAAACTTGGCTACATAGGTACCATTCATAACATGTTGCAAAACACTGAAAAATGTGAGACTGTCTAGAAATGAGATATTTATTGCATATAAAAATAGACTTATTTTTAGATGATGCACTTTTCAGGAGGTTATTGATGATGATATACACAAGTTTATTGTTAATAAATCCCCCTGTTTCCATGGTGTTTGGAATACCTGAAGTACACAAGGATATAAGATGCCCACCTTACCATCTTACTGTAGCCACAAACAACTCTAAAACTTATCCTTTAGCTGTGTGTGTTGACCAGATTTTAAAGGATTTTAAGTCTGTTGAACTTATTGCAAAGGCTCCTGGGATTTTTTAGCTAAACTTAGGATGGAATTTTTTTAGTTAACTCCATTAGTTTCTCTATAATTGATGTCACAGAACTTTTTATATCTAAACCCCACCTGTCTGGTTTGGTGTTATTTCATGAGGATACTATTGATTTAATTAACTTGGATAGCCCAACTCTTAACTTTGTTACAGAGCTGGTGGAATTTATTTTATTTAACAACTTCACTGTGTTTGAGGGTGAATATTACAGCCAAGTACAGGGGGTAGGTATGTGTGCAAATTGTGCATCCATACATGCTAACTTAGTGCTTTATAGTTGAGAAAAGAATTTTGTCTTGACTAGCCCCTTTATTGACCACTGGCACTTATATCTGTGATACTGCACAATGGTACCTCCTATACTGAGCCAACAGATATTGTCAATATACTGGCTGACAGATTCAGTGCCAACTTTACCCCCCCCCCAAGGACCAATCATAATACCAGTAGATTGCCAGGCACCCAGTATTACTGCTGCACAGGTTAAAAGAGCACTGCCCAAGGCCAAGAATACAGCTTCTATGGGACCTGACAATATCCCTAGCTGTGTTCTACATGAACTACAGAGTGAACTGGCGCCCTACCTGTGTGCCCTATTCAATCACAGTCCACCTCAGGCTTTGTCCCTACCGAATGGCGCACTGCTACAGTCATCCCTCTCCACAAAGGAGGAGCATCTGCAGACCCTGGGAACTATTGTCCCATTAGCCTGACAAGTCTGATATGCAAAGCCATGGAACACATCATCATGGACCTCACAAACAAGGATATAGGGAATCTCCAAACTCTGGATCCCACACAGTTTAATTTTGTGAAGGGTAGATCATACCTGCTCAACTTGGTTGACTTTTTTGAGTCAGTCACCAGAGCTGTGGATGAAGGCAAAGTAGTTCATACAGCCTGCCTTGATCTGGCTAAGGCCTTTGATACCATTCCCCACTCAGGAATCATAGAAAAACTCACTAAGTTAGGCATCAACCCCTATACCACTAGGTGGGTTGCAAAACTGGCTCACAGATAGAACCCACAGTGTGAAAGTAGCTGACACGAACTCAGACTGCTGACCAGTCACTAGTGGAGTCCCATAGGGATTGGTCCTGGGTCCTCTCCTGTTTGGTATCTAATTCTCAGAAGTCCAGACCAACACATAGGGACTCTGGCTGATAAAGTTCACAGATGATTGCAAGTTGTGAGCCATTATTAACTCCCCAAGTGATGTTGACATCCTACAGAAAAGCCTCACTGAGACCAACTGGTGTCAGACCCATGACCTTAAGCTCAATGCCAAAAAATGTGTTATCACCCCCTTCGGGAAAAACCCAATTCCCATGAATTACCACATCGATGGTAGTCCACTGAACACAGAAGGTGTTATAAGAGATCTGGGAACACAGGTTGACAGCAACCTCTCTTTTGACCACCACATTGCCACTGTGGTCAGAAAGTCTTTCTATGTGGCACATCTCATTACTAAGGGTTTTGCATCCAGGAAGAAAGAGGTCATTGTCTCCTTCTACTCTTCCCACAATCATCGAGTACAATGTCCCATTTGGCATGTACCTCACTAAACACCTGCAACAACTGGAAAGGCCACAAAAGTACCTGACAAAGAGGATCCTAGACCTTAAACACTTGTCCTCTATGGACAGAATCAAAAAACTCTAACTATTCTCTGTCTCATATCACCTACTTGGAGGCGATCTTTGCTTGACTTACAAAGCCATGTCTGACCCAGCTCTGTTAGAAATGCTACAGCTAAAGAAGTCCCAATCTTCAGACCACACACTTCAGAGACCTCAACCTCATTAACACAATCAACAGAAAGTGCTGGAGGGACAGGTTCATAACCCAGAGACTGCCTGTGCTACGGGACAGACTTCCCATACATGCCAAACAGAGCACCTCATTGGCTCTCTTCAAGAGAAATCTTGATGAGTGGGTGGGAAATAGAAAATTCACCCTGGGGATCAATCCAGTGACTCTACTTGACAGAGGCACTGGGAACTAAGGTTGGGTGGCACGATACCAGGGTAATGCTACGGGCTAGGCTTGTAAAGGTTCTAGGGCCATTAGCCTAGTACACACCTATGAACCTATGAAGCTGGATGACATTTTTATCTTATGGAAGGATTGTGACATACACATGCATTTTTGTTTCCTTTCCCATATAAACAACACCATCCCATTTTTGGCCTTTACAGGCAACCACACAACTAATTCCATTGATTACTTGGATGTGACTATCTTTAAAGATACTGCACAAGGTCATTTTGGGTCTAAGATTTATAGAAAGCCCACTTTTTTCTAATACCTTTCTTGATTATCTAAGCTGCCACCCTAGATTTACAAAATGGAATGTCTTTAAAGGGCAACTTGTTAAGACAGCTTGGATGTGTTCCAATTTTGTTCTTTTTAAAAAGGAAGTTGAATTTGTGACTAATATGTTTTTTGAAAGAGGTTACCCATTTGAAATGCTGAAATGCATCAATTACGAAGTTGAACAAATTTGGGGTACTAGATATACATGTTAGTACAAGGTACCCCTATACAAATAGGGACAGATATTGTGTCTGCTTTTATTAACAAACAATCTAACTGTAATTTTTCACAGGCTCTAGTTTTTATATACAATGGACTTGTGAAAAACATTAGCAATATTTTTATTAAAATTGGAGTATTGTTAAGACCAATGACTGTATTTATAAAGCTTTAGGTAAGAATCCTTCATCTATGTTCAAAATTGGTAAAAATTTAAAACAATTGTTTGAAAGTCAACCCAGTTTTCCAATAAAGGGGGCACATAATGGTACCAGAAAGTGTGCTTCCTGTCACCACTGCAGTAATACTTTACAACATATGAAAGTAATGGTGGGGAATTCCCCTCTATAGAATAACCTTGGGTGATGGAAATTGCACCACCAAAAGGGTGATTTACATAGCTTAGTGCAAATACTGTTTGGTATTATAGGAATTGTGCCAATGGACACTAGATGAGGTTCTTGGGAAACTAGAGAGAACTACTATGGCAGTTAAAATTGAATGCCTTGAGTGATAAGGGATTGAATGAACACATCTCCATAGCATCTATCTTTAAAGTATAGAGCTGTGCAACTTTAATTGTACAAATATAGTACTATATATTTCAGTAGATTTATTTATTTATTTATTTTACATTTGTTAACTGGATTAGTCTGGCAGAGCTTTTGGCTCATTTTCAGCAGAGACCCGGGGAGAAAAGCTCCTCTGGACTAGAAAACAATTTATTCAATTTTAGTAACATAGTAGTAACAATCAGCTATAGGATCTTCCAAGCAAAGACCTGGAGAGAAAAAAAAGCTCCTCAGGCAATTCAATTATACAGAGTATTAACAATTGGCAGACAAGTATGTGAGTTGTTACAAACAAGGTTTTAAACAATTAGCAGAAGAAAATGTGACTAGTTACAATATTATTTAAGCTGCTTAGAGCAAAATGAGTTAATAGTTAGGCAGATGCTTATTTAAAGTGGGTAGGATCTAGTTGTATAGGAGTTTGGAAACAAGAAAGGAAAGTATGAATGGCTAGTAGGAGATGTAGGGGAGGTACAGTATAGGAGACAGACTAGACAGGTAGGTTGTTTTGAGACTGTAAGAATTAAGAGTGGGTGGAGATAGAGGAAGGGAAGAGGTAGAAGAGGCAGGAGAATAGTGTTAGAGATACATTAAGAGTGAGGTGGTGAAATAGGAGAAAGGATGGTGGTTTCAGGGTGGTTGGCTACAGTGGCAAGACCATTTTGTTTTTAGGTATTTCCTTGTGGTTCATTTGAAACTTTTGCTATGCTGGAGGGATTTTATTTCCAAAGGGAGTTGGTTCCAGGATATAGCTGGGTTATAGTTATAGAGAAGGCAGCCTATTTTGGTTTTGGGTTTGTAGATGTCTAATAATTCTTGATTTGAGCTGTGTAGTGTCCTAGCAGGGGAATATTTGGATATAATAGTAGAGAGGCTGGGGCAGAAGGAGGGTAGATAGAGGATAGAGTGGATGATTTGTAGTTGGTATAGTTGGAGCAGCTGAGGGAATTCTAGCCAGTCTAGTTGCTGTATTGCTAAGCAGTGGTGTGACTTGTAGGTTTGGTTAGCTGCAAATCTGCTGATCTTATTATAGGTAGTGTCAAGCTTTGAAATAATTATAGAATTTAGGTTTGTGAATATGTGGCAGCTGTACAGGAGTGTTGGGAGTAATAAAGCCAGGGAGGAAGTTATTCGGGCAGTGTTAGTTAAGTATTTCTTGCTATGGAAAAGGTGTTCCAAGTTTCTGATGAGGTCTTTTTATCGAGTTAGTAATATACAGATCAAACTTAAGCTGATCATCTGTAACACCTAGCAATTTAGTACTAGATTCAGTTGAGATGATAGTGTTGTTGCAGGATAAGATGGTAAATGGACTTTTGAATGTGGTGATGTTTTTAGGGAGGAAGAGTAGGAGCTTAGTTTTTTTGGATTAAGTATTAGTTTGTTATCACTAAGCCAAGTCTCAATGGTGTGGAAGGATGCCTGGGTAGTTGAGTGGAGGTCAGTTAGGTTGACAGCAATGGTTATAACAGTTGAGTCATCAGCGTATTGCACAAGAGATGATTGGGGACAAGAGGAGTAGAGCATATTGGTGAAAATATTAAAGAGTAGTGGTCCAAGTATGGACCCTTGGGGGACTCCCATTTGTACAGTTGGAGGGGAGGATAGTGCAGAGAGCCATTTAACTGATTGCTGGTGGGTTGAGAGATAGCTGGAGAACCAGGAAATAGTACGGGGAAAGAAATGTAAGTTAGTGAGTTTATCTAGGAGGAGTGGGTGAGAGACAGTGTCAAAGGCTTTAGAAAGGTCAAGGAATAGGCATGCGACAAGTTTATTATCACGAGCTAGGGAGACTATTAATGAATGATATGAGTGCAGTAGTTGTAATATGCTTGGGACGGAAACCATGCTGTGTGGGTGTGAGAAGGTTTTCCCGGTGAAGGTAATGCATTACCTGCTTGTGAATGCATGTCTCTAGGATTTTTGAGAGTGGAGAGAGTATGGCAATTGGTCTGAAGTTGGATATGTCTGAGGAGTTGCCCCCTTTGTGAATGGGTAGAGTAAAGAAATTCTTCCACACAGTGGGGACATAGGATTCAGAAATGGATCGGTTGATTAAGATGGATACAGGATAGGCAAGAGGTTCAGAGGCAATCTGCAGGAAGTAAGAGGGTAGCTTGTCAATAGATGAGGAGCAAGGTTTAAGTTTAGATTATATTTATTCACTTTTTATCTTACTATTTTTTAAATATTTTAATAGCAAACTTCATAATTTTTTAAAAAATGATTAAAGTTTTTAATAAAACCATACTTAATGAATTGTATAGATTTAAATTTGCAATGCTTTGTTGACACTGTGCCTTTATTTTTTTTTAGTTTATTAATTCATTTATATTATGTTTCCTGATGATTATCGTGTGACCTTCTGGAGAGTATTTAAATGTGACTAATTGTTTTAATTAATGGTTCTGATGAAGTCTTGAATGTATATGATAAAAGTGTTTAATTGTTTCTTTATTTGGCTAAATGAATTATTCTATGTTTAAGTCTTTTGTGGCTGCAGTTGGACTTGGTCAGATCAGCTTAAATAGTAGTATGTTTTGGTGCTTTGTTGTTCACTTATTTATTTTATTTTGAATGCAGTCCCCAGCTATAGCTCAGTATTGCGTGAGCCTTTGGGTTTCTGGAGTTATATTTGGTTGCACATTCACACGCTGTTACTGGCTTTCTTCACTACTTTGAAGCAAGCATATAGTGTATCCTAGCAACATGTCACCATATGAGATATGATTTTTGTAGTCTGGGTCAGCCTAGAGATATTTTTCCTTAATTAAAGACAATGAGATTTTAAGTCAGTCAATCAATCTGCATAAGAATGTCACTCTGGTACTATGATATGTGGGTTTGGTAATTAACTACTCTAATGCCAAAGGTGATGTCAACTAGTTTCCAATATCAGCCTAGATATTGCCTTTTCTTGTCAGATTTAAGTATATACACACAGTTAGAGGTGTTTAGGCAATATCTGTAGGTCTAACTATACTGCTTTTAGCTTTTTGCACAAAAGCTTACATTCCTTTTCAATCCCACGGAAGTGGCCAAACTTTTTGTAAGCCAGCAATTAATTGCTTGACTCTAGATTGATTTTGTGGAAAATAGCATCAACTGAATTAATAAAAGAAGACATTGCAAACATTTTGTTATGATCAATCTTCAAAAAATAAAAAAATATTTCCTCTTAGGGAAGGTGATTTTTTGAACATCTAATTAAAGTGTCCTTTCTTTCTAAGACATCAGTGCCAAAAATATTCTGAATCCTTACATCTTGAGAATTGGCTTTAATGGGGATCAACTCTGGTAACCACTTTCTGTAAATTCTAGTCCTAAACCAAAATACACATTGAACTTGCAAACTGCTGAAGGCCTAATCAGTCCACTAGACCAGAAGTTAAAATACCTGATTTATTCTCTATCACATTAACAATACAATTTTATTTCAGACAGATGCATATTCAATGGATACTAAAGAAAAATGTTTTCAGCTTCGTAGACAGATCTCTATTATGTTGAAATCCCAGTCCTACCCAAATCATTTGATAAAGATAATTTCTCTCATACCACTCTTTGAGTTTTGCTTTGCAACAAAAAAGTGAAAGCTCATTTTAGCAGGATTCATTTTATAACCCAAAATAGAACCAAACCACTGAAATATCTCAAAAGGCTTATCAATATCATTCTGAAGATTCAAGAGACTAATGAAAATGGCATCAGTAAACATTGATATCTTCATTATCTTTAAACTCCATGTATATCCTTTACGTCTTGTCTAATGCACTAGGTTATAGGTTTCAAATAAATGCAAATTGCTAGGGAGATAATAGATACATGTCAAGTGTCTCTCCTTAACAATGCAATGGAACATTGACAAATATTTTGGAGGAGCTAGATGAAGTAATCTGGAACCCCATTTTCTCCAATTAAAAAAAAAAAAACAGTTTGTATGATCCAGTGTCTTTCCACATATGTACTTAAAATCCCTAGTGTCCATGTGTTTCTATGGCATCCTGGATCATTCATAATGTATTCACAATACTATCAAATGTCTGTTGTCCTCCCACATACTCAGACTGATTCCTATGCATAACTTGCAGATTTGACTTACTTAATATTTATGCCAAAAGACACTTGAAAGCTTTATAATTCTGATTTAAACTGATGTGTCTATAAGAAGAAGTTCATATAACCTACTTACCATTCTTGGACAGCAGAAAGGATAATGTCTTCCCTCAAAGAGTCTTGATTACTTTATTCCAATAGAATTTTGTTCACAAGCGATGACCAGGAATAATTATACTTGATCCCTTCATATGAGAGACCTGCACTGGGAAACCATCTCTCATCAGCGATTTCCCCTTATCTTGATCTTTATAACCTTTATTTTCTCATAACAGAGACAATTTAAGCTCTTGTCTGCTCCTGGCTTATGCTGACAACCACATTTGCTACAGAAAGCCACTGGTGTTCATCTACTCATTTATGGAGCCCAGCTGTCTAAAGAAAAGTTTTTGATAGTAAGCTTTAACAATTTTTAGAATGTCCACCCAGGATCTTGTTAAATTAGCCACCTCATCTCTTATTTTATAAACTGCCTCCTCACTTTCATTGTTGTCTGTATCGGTCTAGTAAGAACATTTGAGGTTTTGAAGTATTAGGAAAAGCTCCATCTTTTGTCACTTTTTAAAATTAAGCATATTATGTTTATGAGATCAAGCTACATTCCTTCAGGATTTTTTGTCTTTTTAGTGTTGTGAATTGTATCTGAGCCATTATTATGCAATTTGTTTCAGTGGTTGAGCAGAATAGGCCCAAACTCCAATTATGCAACCATACCCAAGTTGATAAATACTACACTCAGTTTATCTGTAGATCTTTATAAATCTGTATATCATGTTGCTTACATTTCTTTCAAGCCTACATTTAGTAGAATTATGATTATAAAGTGTGCTTATAGTAAACAGCAGCCTTATTTAAACAACCTTATTTCTAAATTAGCACCTTAGTTTCTTCTTGGGATCTTTTGGTACAAAGAGTGCTACCCTTTGTGCATTTATTTTCATGTTCTACAGATTTCTCAGCATATGCCAGCAGAGTAAGATAATTTTCCTTATAGAAAAAAATATATATTTTTGAATAACAGACCTCATTCTTGAGTCAGTCTTCAGAATAAGACCATGTGAGATATCTTGTGCCTTGATATTCACTAAACAGTGAGATATTCCAAGGGATTCCAGTTTGTTTAAGACATCCTGTCTTCTGAAGACAAAGACTGTACCCTGAAATGGTTCCTAAAGCTTCTTTATTCCTATCCAGTAGGGACACCTTCTGGCCACACCTACTGTTTCCTCATATTCTGCATTCCATAAAAAGTTCATTTCACTGGATATGAATTGACAGAGAATATCAAACTTCCTCAGCAATTGGAAAGATATCTTAACAGGTTTGTTTGAAAGTCATGCAAGAGATGGGTTACAAAACAATGTTTTGGGCACAAAGTTTCTAGAACCTCTACTTCTCAGTGCACGACCTTTTCTGAGAAGAATGGTAAGAAAAAGTATAATAGGAAAGGTTTCCCCTTCATACAAGATTTTACTTATTTTATTTTGTTTAATCTTTGTTGACTGAGTTACTCCCACAGGCCAGCAGCCTCTTTTCCAGAGTAGACTTGAGGTGGTATTCATACTGACTAGAGGAAATTTGACCATAGCTCTTATGAACTTTCCCTACTTGTGATCAGTACTCACATTCTTACTGCAGAGGTGGCTGGGAGGATGGTGTGTGAGATGGAAAATCAATTGAAGGGAGCGGAGGTGAATTTCAGCTTAAAAAAAGAAAATGTAGCAGATGTTGAGGAATTGGAAGAAGCTTTTCAGCAAAAGCCATTTGAATAAACTGAGGAGACAGTTGAGGAATGTGTAATTACAACTTCCCATTGGGAGGGTTGTGGAATGGTTTACTTCAGGACTTAATTAACCAGAGAATGTAGCGTCATAAAGGAACATTATGTAAAAAATAAATGAGGAAGATGTACAAGTGACATTGGAAGGCGGCAGTGGAAAAGTAAAGTAAATGTTTGCAGGGACAATAGCAACCATGCAAGACAGAATGAGAGAAAAGAAAAAAAAGAAAATTTGTGGTAAGAATACAAAGTAAAAGAAGTCAAGAGATGGACTGATTAATAAAGAGCCATTTTGTGACATTTTTTTTGAGACTGTATGAGGTATGGAGAAACTTCTCTGCGACTTTGAAAAAAGACAAAATAATAATCTATAGAGTGACTATGTGGTAAAAACATCTTTTCAGGAAACAGAAAGGAAAACTCATATCGAGTTTCAAACTGAGGTGGGAAGAGAGACTTTAAAAGAGCATTTAAAATATATGTTAAGAAATAATACACATTTCAAAAATTTATGATAACAGGGGTTTATAGACTGGGAAACTGGATTGCAGTGTCATTTTAAAAATGGAAATATATGTGATAAAGAAGGACATGAAGCAAAGAAATTCGAACTTGAATGTTATAAATGTAAAAAAATGGGACATTTATGGACAGATTGTAAAGAAAAAGAGAATGATTAAGTATATGAAACAGAGCAAAGATAAAGAACAAAACAAGAATGAAGATGAGATAGAAATATATGAAACTTTAGAAGAAAAAAGGGAGATACTGAAAAAATAATGGAGATGAATTAGAAATAGAATTGGAAGCTAGTGACGAAGAAGATATAAGCTGGAAAATGATAACAGGAAAAAAATAATTCTATTGGCAAAAGAGTAAAACACAGAAAAAAAGAAAATTTAAAATCATTAATATAAAGGAAAAGAAAAAAAGGAATGGATAACATTTTTTTCTAAAGAAACTAGTACAAGAATACGATGATATCTCTTAAATTAAGAAACATGGAAAGAAATAACGTAAGGATCCTTTCAATAAATATAAATATTAAGAATAGTATTACAAGAAGGATAACAATTTTAGAATGGTGTAAGAAATGTGATGTTGATATTATTCTGGAGGATATAAGATTTTTGACACATGAAGAAAGATTACAGGCATAGAAAATATGGGATGGAGAAATAATATGGAACATAGCAAATGGACAGTGTTCGGGAATAGCAGTATTATGTAGAAGAACAGTGAAGATTTGGTTTGTTATATTAGTTCAAATAAGAAGACTAACAATCATAGGTGTAAGATGGTAAGAAGCAGTTTATAGAATTATTGCTATATATGCTTATGTGATTAGTAAAAAAAGGGAGACTGTATTTCAGAATAAATGAAAAGGAATGGAAATGACAAAAGACAGAAAGAAATTAACCAATTATGGAAGGACCACATTACTGTGAAAGCATTTTATGTTAATTGGTCAGAATGGTGGATTACTTTTAAAAGAAAATATAAAGATAGCCATTTACATTTACAGAATAAAGGAAGAAAGAAAAACAGGAGTATGATAAAACATGTAAAGGCATATTATATAATTAAGAAAACAATAACAGAGA
This sequence comes from Protopterus annectens, assembly GCF_019279795.1. NCBI lineage: Eukaryota > Metazoa > Chordata > Ceratodontiformes > Protopteridae > Protopterus > Protopterus annectens. The sequence goes on from NC_056744.1 coordinate 1,595,693,903, forward strand.
ATATTTTAATGACAGAAATATATTTATTAGAAAAATTATGAGAAAATTAAGGAATTATTATATAAACAAAGACATTTTACAAGGTAGAAAATAAGAAGATTTACTGTATTGAAGTAAGATAATGAAGAAGGATAGTAGTGTTATAAGAGAAATGAAAGATAAAGAAGGAAATCTGAAGAAAAGTCAGCAACAGGTTATGTAAACCATTGTATGATATGTGGAAAAATGTTTAATAAGGATAAAAAACAAAATGCAATGACATGGGAAGTAAAAATAAATTCTGAATAAATCAATAGATTTTGAAAAAGACATTGCATTTTATGAATTAGAAAGTGTGTTTAAACAGTTAAATGTGAAATCTGCATCTGGTCTAGATGGTATTAGATTTGAAATTTATAACAATCTAGAAGAATGGCAGAAAAATGACTTATGTGCATTTAATGAATGGTTAAATGAAGGCTTAAACCATAAGGAATTATGCAGTGGGATATTAAAATTTATATGGAAAAAGCGAGAAAAAGAAGATATAAAAAAATGGAGACCAATAGTTTTAAATAATAAAGACTATACGATACTTATTAAAATAATGGAAAAAAGATTTGAGAATAAGATGCAATACATAATGAAGGAAAGTGTATATGGAATTAAAGGAAAAAGAAAAGGGTGTCAAGAGTTAGTAGTAGTGGGAGAAATAATTGATGATATTGTTAGAAAAAAAAGAAGATACAAAACTTACAGTAGGTGATATTAACAAAACATTTAATTCAATACAACATGATATACTGTGGAAAATGATGGATATATACAATGTTAGCAATAAAATCAAGCAAGTGTGTATAACAGCACAAAATAATAAAGTAAGAGTCTTAGTGAATGGTTGGTTAAATAAATAAGTAGACATAAGCAATGGTATAAGACAAAAGTATCCTATGGATATTATTTGCTTTACTTACTAATAAAGTTTTT